>NW_027176285.1:4140140-4402640 GCF_023349555.1 Cebidichthys violaceus
CTCATTCTCAAACGAGGAGAACTAGAATGGTAGATCCATTTTTCTACCCTGAAGAAAAAACACACTTGCTGAGATTAAATGACTTGATAAGAGTTGTGCAGTTGCAGAAGTAGACGGAACAGCTTTCAGCGATGAGTCTTCCCTTTCGATCGGATACTTGAATTCCTGACATTTTTCAGAAACCAAACTGCCCAGTCTCCGGTGCACATCAGCAGAAAAGTGAACACTTTACACATTTACACATTACAATGTGTGTGTGCATGCTTGAGTTGTGTTCCCTCGCCTGCATGCGTGAGTGCCTGCTACAGTCGTTGTGTACGCCAGTGAATAGTGCATGACCCCGTATGTATTGTGCCAGTAAACATATCCAAGAGTGCAATCATTAATAATTGCTTTGACGGTACGGATGCAACATATTTTTGAACTTAGACCGACATTATGCACGAAGCAGTGGCATGGAAGTGTTCAAGGACTTCCCACAGCTTCAAAGAGACGTGTTTCTATTTAGCGCTCGATGACAAAGAAGACAGCTCCTTTTATCCACTAATCATTTATACACACATAAATAATGCATCCTCTGTCACTCCTCTATGCAATGCGTGGTCGCCAGAACTGCTTAAAAATGATTTTAGAAAAAGCCTGAACAGAAATCAATGAAGACTTTGTCTAGTAGATTTTGTTTTTTCCGTGTCGTGTGTAAGAAAACACAAAAAATTGTCAAAGCAAAAGCGTGTCGGCTCTGTCGTCTGATTGGCTTGGCGAAAGGAGACACAGGAAGTGGTTTGTGTGCTGAGCAGACACCGAGACTCACTGCGGCGGAGGCAAGAGAAACCGCACCTCCGCCCTCAAGAGGGGATTCAAAAGCTGCGAGTGTGTCTGTGTGTGTGTGTGTGTGTGTGTGTGTGTGTGTGTGTGTGTGTGTGTTTTGTCTTCTCAAAAGGCTATAATTTACTTAATTCAAGACACCACAGAAAAAAAGTTTATCCTCCACACACAAGAAGAAAAAAAGAAAAAAGTGTGAGTACACAATGCGCTGAATGATAAAGGGCTTTTGGAAATTCAATGTCGGCATGCAAGCTTACATACACACCTGCAGAACCGTCCCGCCTAACACACACACACACACACACACACACACACACACACACACACACACACACACACTTTGCAGAATGATCTGTCTTCTTATGTTTCCCTTACTCTGGTTTCTGTTCCGAGTCCTGAATCAGAGAGGCCGTGGTCTTGTTGGGGGGGGGGGGGGGGGAGGGCAGGGGTTGTTAGAGGAGAAGTGGGGGGGGGAAAGGGGCCCCATTTTAGAGGAACTGCTGTCTGGCGGTGGAGGTCAGCCCAAGGGTAGAATACTTGTGTTGGAGTCAGCGAGGAGGTGAAGAGGGCTGAAATCATGTTAGCTTTATTCCCCCCCCCCCCCCCCCCCCCTCCTCTCCTGACAGGGAGAGCATAAATTCATTTAATCCTGTTTTTCTGTGGATTCGCTTAGCCTTTTGGGCTAGCTACTGCTGTTCTCTAACCGCAGCCCTCGGGGTGCAGTGTGTGTGTGTGTGTGTGTGTGTGTGTGTGTGTGTGTGTGTGTGTGTGTGTGTGTGTGTGTGTGGGGGGGGGGGGGGCACAGAGAGTGAGGCGAGAGGCGGTAAATGATAATATCCTTGAAAAGGTGTAAAAGGGCCTAACTGATATAAATAAAAGCAAGGAGGGAGGGGGGCCAAGCAAAGTCAACACAAACTGCCGTGGATCCAAAAAGCATGTCTCCCCCGAAGACAAAAACAAAACATGTATTCTTCTTGTTCACCCGTGTTGTTCACTTGTGCACCTGCCCGTACACACCTGGTTCACACCTCTTCAGCCCCCCCCCCCCGGCTCACTCAGCACAATCTATACACTCTATATCTGGATCCGGGTAACGGCGTGGCGACCGTAATGGTGAGAGGCAGTGATTGATTTGTTCAATGTGTGAAAGGGTGCTTAACAGCACTGCTGAGAGCGTCATAGTTTTAACACCCTCATGGAGTGTTAAAACTCACACCTCACTGCCAATGACCCCCCCCCCCCCCCCCCCCCCCCCCCCCCCCCCCCCCCCCACCCAAAAAAAAATAATGTTTTTCCTCAAGGTGCTTCTTCTGCTGCAAGTGTCCAATAATCACAGGAGGTATTCAACTCAGATTCTACGAGTCTTTTTGCGACAATGAAGACGCATTTCACCGACGGCTGGTAGTAACGTTACCGTGACAATTCTTTAATTCTTCAATGACTATTCAAAGATCTGACACATCTCTAGTGAGGAGGCTTCAGCCTTTAAGTTTCTCAATACTATGCCTCTTTGAGTATTTGGGTTTTGCACTTGCACCTGCTAGATTCTCTTAGCGACTTGATTTCTAAAAAGCGACTTGAGCCACTTGTTTCAGACTGTCGGGGGGGGGGGGTAGAGAAAGGCGAGAAATGTATTTTGCCCTCTCTTTTAGTAAGCTTTTATCACATTTGGACTGTCAACGGTGTTGAATGATTGGCCGATGGTGGTTCAGTAGAGTCAGTTCAGTTTAAAAGACCAAACAACTCTGGTCAAGAAGGATTCAAACTGTGCGGTACAAGTCGATGTTAGCTTAAGATCAGTCACGAAAAGGTTTAAAAGGTACCTCTATCTAAAAATGCATACGTCTTGGGACATTTACTACAGCATGCTAACTAAACTGTGCAGAAATGTGAGGTGATCCCATCGAAAAGTATTCATCAGCTGGCCTCCACTGGGGTTTTCTGACTAACTAACAGAAGAACTTCAACACACAAACTGCTATTTCAGTTAGTTTGTCTCTTTTTACACCAACTCACTCGACCTGGAAGTTGCAAAAGAGTAGGTTTAAAGCTCAATTTAGCAGGACTTGTAGCCGAGAGGGACTTCAGTACGACATTCATGGTAGTCAAACCTTAAATGTCACAGTTGAGGATTCCATAATCCCAGTCTCTACTGTGAGAGGACAGGGTTTCTGCATTTGGAAGTTTGCAGGAAGGTTGCACCTTGAATAAATCTTTTCAATGGCGCGATAAAGCCCTTCCTGTCTGAATCGGGACGATACATTATTGGACGCTAAAAACTTTGATGCACCGGAGTGGATCGCTAAACATGCAACGTTTGCCGTCAGGAAAAAACAATTCCGCTGTTTGTTAATCTTATGGCTGTAGTTGTCAGGAGTAAGTGCTCTGATGCACACAGGCTTCACATAAAGCCTTGTTATGTTTATGTGAAACATGCCTGTTTCAGTCAGAATATCTTAAACCACATTTGCAATGGATACTAAAGATGTGATTTTAAGAGAAAGTTTAATGAAAGGCCCCGTCCTCCACCACCGCATGTTCGGTACATGTGGCCTCACCGTGCGACTGATTAACTCCCTGTGTGCTTTTGAACGAGGGCAGGAGCGGTAGGCGCGTTCCATCGGTAGCCTCTAATTTGAGGAATGCGGTGCACGCTTTACCCCATGCCGTGCAATTACCAGACATTATCCAATTTGACTGATTTGTGCGTATTGAGTATCTTAAGCAAAGAGAAATCTTTGTGTTTGTGGAGCGAGTCGGTTCACAACGACTGGGGGAGGCCGTCCCACGCAACCGCCGAATTTATGCAAATAATTAAGAGCGCGAGGGCACGAACTGTGACTTCCAGAGGATGCAGAGGGGAGCCGACGTTCACACAGCTCCACTGTTATGTTTTTCATTTCTCCGGTCTACATCGAGCTCCCAGAGGACCGCTGTTCTCACAGAGCCTCGCTCAGCAACCAGCAGTCCTGTGGCGGCAACGGCCAAATGCATTATCTCCACGCAAAAGTAGTGCTTGAAGCAGAACGTTTTTTTTTCGGGGGGTATACAGCAGAGGCTATGGCTGCAGTGCACTGAATGATGTAGCAAAGCAGAATTACAGCTGTGAGTGCATGCGTAGTAATTAGATAGAGGCAGGATGGGAAAACAGACTGCTTTAGGGACATCTTCTAACCAGAGCGTCATATCTCAGGTGCTCTACATTTGCCCCTTTGCATCACTTTAACCATGTCCACTTAAACCACATCAAATTGGAGGCACCAAACTCATCGGATGGTACAAAATAAATAATGTGTTCACAGTGCAAATGTGTATTAGTAGAGATGTGAGGGGCAATGGGTAAGTGGGACTTTATCTTCTACGGTATGTGCTGTACCTTCTCTCTTCATGCCCATGGCTAAACACTTCTGGTAGCGGCAGTACTGGCAGCGGTTCCTCTGGCGCTTGTCGATGACACAGTGCTTGCTGTCCCGACACGTGTAGGTGAGGTCTTTGCGCACCGTCCGCTTGAAAAAACCTTTGCAGCCCTCGCAGCTGTACACCCCGTAGTGTTTACCTGAGGAGGAGAGAGGGAGGGAGAGAGAGACAGGGAATGGGTCGTTGAAATGCACAACAGAAAAACAAAATCCTTAAGTTATGGGGAGGGGGGCTCGTCTCTTGTTTTTGTAACATGTGATGGACGAAACGGTTTCCTTGTTCGCTCTTCACCGGTCGGACCACCAGAGATGAATGAACCAGAAAGCCTCCGAGCACAGTTAAATGAAGCCTGATTCGCTACTACACGTTGTTTTGATTCCCTCCCCCCCTTTACCCCCAACTTGGGTCCATGCGGCACCGTTGACGCAGGATGACACAGAATGTCCAATGAATTACGGCTTCATCCCGGGGATGAAAACCCCTTTTCCCCATGAGTGACAGGTCGTGCCCGTTTTCCCCCTCTCCGACACGCCGCTTCTCTATGTCAGCCGAAACCGAATTGAGCTTTGGCTTTTTCATCGGAGCGTGAACAATGTTTTTTTTTCTGCCTCACAACATCAGTTTCTTTCATGTGCCTTTCATGCTGCTTGCTGCTGCTGCTCTCGTAGGCAGTTTCTCATACTTCTTTCTGGCCTCCTCGCCATTTAGCCCAGAATTCCGCTGACTGTTGCCCTTCCAGGAAGATCTCCCGCAGCAAAGAAGCTGCGGTGCGTTGCTCTGCCAGAGCGGTCCGTGGGGCTGTTCTCTGACCAGAGTTCATCTCTGGAGGTTGCTCGTGGTCAGAGCACCAGCTTTAGGAAAGACGCTGGCTAGTCCCGCCTTCTTTTCACGGGGGAGTCTTGTGTTAATCCAGCTGTTGAGAGATTATTTTTATACCTTCTCCCACAATTCTACCCTAAATCATTCATAAAATTCCTGGTAAGGCTGTGACTCGTGCACTTTTAAATAGTTACCTCAATTTATCATTGTCATTCCATCTTTTGAACTTGAATGTGTTTATAGGAGTCGATTAAGCCAACTTGTAACACTGCAAACAAAAAAAAAGGAACCACTTCCTAAAAGTCACGGTACACTTTTAACTTCCCATACGTAACAGTTTCAAACAATGAGAATCATTTTATTCTAAATATACAAATTCAACAATTCTCTTTTCATTGCACACTGCTTCCCACGCGGACGCTGCACCCGGTCGGGTAGCGGGTGCAGCGCCGCGGCCCGCCGCCGTCACTCACCTGAGGATCGGTCGCCGCAGATGGCGCAGATGTGCTTGGTGAGCGACAGGATGGTGCCCGAGGGCTGGGCGGGCACCTTCGATCACGCCGTTGAGGCCCAGCGGGGGCTTGATGTCCTCCGTGCTGCTGATCGAGTTCATCGGGAGTTCAGCTGGAACATCAACACACACAAACACTCACACACGCCGACAGGTCACAACGACAGCCCCTTATGAACTGAGGAAAAAAAAAAAAAACCTGCACAGGGCCGTCACGTAGCTTAGCATAGTTAGCGATGACATTATCTATTGAGTGAGGGGCCTACAGTATGTCATGCAGATTGTCATGAACAATTGGCTAAATGCACAGGAGTGAAAAGCATATTTTGACTTCCGATACTCGATGCAGATGGTCGGCCGTCCCGGCAGCAGCAGTTTCTGCCCTCTCTCATTGCTCCCTTGCTTCCCTCTGTTTCAGATCTAAATCTGGCGCAGCAGGATCCTGCACCGCTCCACCCCAGCCTCTCTTTTATTCATGCTCCCGACAAGCCCCGCTCGCTCCCGAAATGTTCAGCGCTAGCATAACTCCACTGCAAAATTCAACGGTACAGCGGAATAAAGAGGCGGCATTTGTTTTAGCGGCGGTGCAAGCTGCAGCCCGAGTCTTGCTTCATTTGCTGCCTCTCCCTCTCAAAGTGACCTCTCTTTTAAACTCCCGCTAATAGTGGAGAGCAAGGGGGAGACTAATTATTATAACTAGCACCATGCTGTTTCCAGAGTAGATAAAACGTTGGGAGGAGGAGGAGGGGAGGATATGAATTATCCTAAAACACTAAATGTAGTGAATGGAGCAGGAGCTTTTGCAGCTAACCATTAGCACCGTCCTGTTAAAGAAGTGGACATTGCTCTGGGGGAAGAAAAGCATACATTCAAGTGGATTCCCCCGACAAACACACCCAGGACGGAAGTGGGGGTGAGAGACGGGGCGGAGTCTTCAGAGCAGCTTCATGGGCTCATGTAGCCAAACACTGTTTTTATTACCAAGCTCTAAATTTAGCAGAGGAGGTCTGTCTCCGTCGGCGGGGATCCGTCGAGACAGACGAAACGTTTTGTCTTTACGACCACGAGGCGACCAGTTGGTTGTGGATGTAAAAGCCGATAAGCTGATTAATCAATTAGTCGATAGTCACAACAAATTTCCCCGGGCTCTAGGCCACAATGATGGGTATTTTTCACTATTTTTATGACTAGAATTATGAATTATTAGTAAATAAACCCAATACATGCACATGATTAGGTATGTACGAGAGAATATGACAAATTATGAGGCCTACTTCATTAAAGTAGGGGGACGGACACAGATCTGACCTGCAGTCCCCCTGCGTGGGTCACGCTCCCGACAGCTTCCTAACGTTTAACATGTACTATGGCGCCATAAGGATGAGCAGCTGTTTATATTAGGTACATACACATGTACAGTGCATACATGACCTAAACAGAAGCTTACACACACAGACTGTAGAGAAGTGTACGCAGTCGTCACCAAACCCATTGATTTGCGGACTATGGTTCTGATGCCTCGACTTCGGCATTTTGGCTGTCGCCGTGTTGGGTTCTTTTGCAACCTGAGAGAGGGTGGACTTATTAACTTCATCAAACAGAAACACACTGCGAAAGGGTTAAAGATTTAAGACGAAAACACAGACAAAGCAACCATTAAATCACAGTAGCCACGCCCTAAAGCATACCCTGCCTTATGGTCTGTTTGACTCTAAATGGACCATAATGTACTAAATGAACATCATGCTCTATTGAAGAAGACTTGAAACTAAAGATTGAGACCATAAACTCATGTTCACAATGTTTTCTGAGGTAATAAATCAAGAGAGAAGTAGAGTCATTTTCTCATAGACTTCTATACAACAAGAGGAGTCGCCCCTGATGGCCATTAGAGAGAATGCAAGTTTAAGGCACTTCCGCATTAGCTTGACTTTTCAGAACCGGAGGTAGCCGCCTGATGGAGACTCAGATATACAGTACCACGTGGACGTGCATATGTACACACAGCCATGCACGCATAGACAAGTACACACACTCCCTGCTGTGGCTCCTGGCATTCCATTTCACCTCACACTCGGATACTTGATTCCTCTTAAATAGCTTCAAAGTGGAAAGAATATATATCAATGGCAGCAAAGCCACATACGTTCTTGCTTGAAGCTACAGCATGCATCGCTTACATGGAATGAAATATTCCCAAACCGTGGCGCTTTACCGTCACATCAAACAGAAAATTCTAGATGTCGTCCGCATCCCTTCATACCCTTTTCCACATAATTCAGCGTGGCATGCGTGGTGTCATGGGAAACTTGGCGAGAATTTTTTTTAATATAAAGCGATGCTGGTTCAAGCGTTTGGCTGCATTTGGAACGATGGATTCACTGGTGAGTTAGGCGGGTTGAAAAGGTTAAAGAAAGCCCACCGCCACATGAAAACGTTCAGTTCACACCCCGACACCCTCACCCCCACCCCCACCCCACCCAACCCCACCGGCCTGCTCCTCACACCCTGTTTACACAAATACACACTGAACTGTACGCACACACAACGCTTACATTCAGAATAAAAATAGATTATTTTATCATGCTGCAGAGCTTTCTGTGTGTATTATTTTATTATGTATTATTATTATTATTATTATTACCATGGTGGGGATATTTTGCATTCATCACACAAGTGATTAAGGTTTATATTGAAACTAAATGTGTCATTTAAATCGTCAATAATAATGTGCACTATTTCAATGAATAGTAGACACACAAGAGTAAAAGAAGAGGCATTATTATAGGCCTATTTTGGCAAAATACTGCCTTTCGTGCAGGGAATGAGACGATTTTCAGGAGCGCACAGAAGCACACAAAAAGAAGAAGGAAAAAAAAACATTGTTTGTTTAGAACCAGCTGCGGCGGCATGTGCAAACACACACACACACACACACACACACACACACACACACACACGCGCAAGCACACACATCTGTGCACGTTCGCCCACACACACCGTGAGGTCTTACCTCAGTTAAAAGCCTGAGTCTAGTCTTTTTTTGTCCCGTGCAGCGAAACCGTCTCTATCAAACCCTCTGTCTGCCAGCGGAGGACTCTTTTCTGTCAGGGAATCTATTTTCGGGAAAACCTGCAACTCAATCTCGGCAACATTGCTCCCCCACGGTGGGGTGGGGCAGACTTTTTTTTTTGGGGGGGTGGGCAGACTTTTTTTTTCTTTTCTGCCCCATGGCAGTGGAGGCAAGGTGGGGGGGGGGGGGGGGGGGGGGGGGGATTAAAGTGGCTCAGGACTGGTTCTGGAAATAGAAGACATGCGCCCTCCCCTCAGAACACATCCATGTGACCCGTCACAGGGAGCTATGCCAGCTGTGTGCACGGCCTCGGCGTCTCGGAAACCCCTCGACGCTCTTTTTATTTTTTTTCCTATTTCTCGAGGAGTAGAGGGCTCGGATTCAAACTTTCACAGGCCGAGGGAGAGAAAAAACAAACGAGCGGCGTTTAACATCAAGGGCTGGAAAATGTAGCACACAAGATTCCCTGCAGTACCATGTATGACGCGAGCGCCTGGAAACGTTCCAGCTGAAACACAGCGCTCCATGTGCTGCGGGTGTTACGTAACATGCTGTGGAGGACATTCGATTGGTACATCCAGTGCGGTGGGGTCTCCCGTCTGCTCGTGGGTGTCAGATTCTGCACAGAATTGATACGTGTGATTACATGGTCCTGTGCCACCCGCTGTAATGGCTAAGTTCAGACATGTAAAAAAGGTGATTAATACTCTGAATCGAATGCAAAGAGTGACATCTATGAAACATGGGGGTGTTCTGGTTCAGTTTCACGAAGACACACAGAGCAATAAAACACGTTTTCTGGAAGCTACTGCTGCAACTACCGATTACTGTCCTTATAGATGAATCTACCCATAATTCTAAAGTTCCAGAGTTCACGGTGACGTCTTCAGATTGCTTGCTTTGTCTGAGGCACGGCCTAAAACTGAAAGATAACCAACTAACAACAACAACAACAACAACAACAAAATAGAAAAAAGCTGAAAAATGTTCACATTTGAGAAATTAGAACCAGTATTAAGTAGTACTGTTTTTTTCTTCTTTTCTGTCCATCAACTCATTGATCAACAGAACACAATGGAAGCTCGACATATAGGGCAACGATCAGCCTTATTGTAATAAAACAAAAGAAAAAGAGCTATAATCTCAACAAAAACGTATCAAATGATGGCGTCTTACTCAGCCCTCCTTCCTTTTGATAGAAAGAACAACCCTGGCAGCAGAGCGGGTCCCTTTTAAACTATTAGTATGCTATGACAGCACACACGGTGGTGAAACAGAGAGAAAGCCGTCCCTCGAGTGAACAGAGGAGAAAAAGGCAGGAAGAGCGAAGGAGACAGTGGATGGCCTCTGCTTAAGACGGGCTTAGCTTGATTCAGGGAGTCAGAGCACAGACTTTGCTCATAAAGACACTTCAAACGGAGACTTCAAATCCTGGCTGGCGCGCCACTCCTCACCGCACAACCCTCATGTGGAGCTTCAGTTGCTTTTACAGTTCAAGGGCACCTTTTCAGGACGCTGGGGAAAGTTATCTCGCAGTATTCTGACAGAACGCCTGACAGAAGGTATTCTGTCAGGGCGTTCTGAACGCACACTGCTTCACTCTTACCAAAAAAAATAAGAAATATCTGTATCACCCCCCCTTGAACCGGGATTCATTTTTAAAAACTTTAAATTTGCTTCAGGCAGGAAAGAATTGTCCAAAGATGCGAGTGGACAGGATACAACTCCCGCGTTGACACTTGACCAGGCAGAGGACAGGGATCAGGTCACTAATGATCAGCCCCGTGTCACCTTTTCACCTGTGCACACCTCGTGACACACGCTTCCTTCCAGGAGCAAAACTTCATCTCAGCGTGGTAGGAACTTTCTCCTCGTCCCCCGTGAGTGAGGGAGACTTATCCGGACACGTATCGGCAGAGATGGCGGGGATCGGGTTTCAGCTGGCGGGGGGGTGGGGGTGTTAGCGGGGTTGATCTTCCGAGACCCTCGAGGTACATATTCACAGTGAGACACCCTTCGGGATCAATTACGCCACTGTTACCAGTTTGAAAGGCACCTGTTTGAACACGCACAGTTTCACAAACAAGAACAAATCCACTCACTATACACAGAACAGCTCAGACTGCGGCTCAGAACCCGTCAGTTCCTCTGCAAATAGCTCCGACGGTGAATTAAAGTCCAACTCGGGGTGAGGAAACGGAAAGGAGCACTTGATTTCAGCCACTGAAACATTCGTCAACATGTGACTTACAGGGCCCTGTGGGGGTTTCTTGTAAACAAACAAAGGTTATGTTACATATATGCGTCCTGGTTGGACACGCAGTCCATAGGCACATAGCTCCATAATGCTATAACTGCAGATACTTCACAGATCATCAGTCATCACTAATGAAGCATTTTTTACAGATCAATAATAAACTGCCCTGCCAGCTTGAATCAAAAAGCACTTTTGGGTTGCCAGGTTATGAGCTCGCATTGATCACTGCAGGCTTGATAATAAACCTGCGATATGTTTCTTCATGATGCCTGTCTTTTAAATGTCGTAGGACTGTAGGCCATCGATCAACTCATTTTGGTCTTGATGCTGCGCAGCCTTCAATTCAAGATCGTTGGCGGAGAATCTTACAAAAAAAAAAAAAGCCCTTCTTTTACATGAAGCAACCCAAAAATCCATGAATTTGAGCGACTTATTAAGTGAGTACATCAATTACATCTTAACCATTAATAAAGCCTTCAGTGACAACATGTAAATCCTTCCGAGGTCTGCCTCGCTGTGAAGCGCTGAGCTCTAATAGACCTCTTTCTCTTCCCTCCCCCGGCGGATAGAATTCAGAAGGAGCAGACATTATTGTAGACAGCTCGGAGGTTTCCAACAGTCGCCCCATGCTGTGACACAACAGATAAAATGAATCAGCGCAAGCACCGCTGCCGCTTATGTGTGTGTGCGTGTGTGTGTGTTTTGACAGTAACTTTTGTTACGGTGAGAGAAAAAAAAAGATATTAAGACTATCGGTGGCATGAAAGGCAGACAGCCTTACAGCGGGAAGTGGGAATACGCAGAGTGACGTTCAGCTGCTGTCTCACCTCAGCCTGTGTGTGTGTGTGTGTGTGTGTGTGTGTGTGTGTGTGTGTGTGTGTGTGTGTGTGTGTGTGTGTGTGTGTGTGTGTGTGTGTGTGTGCATGTAGGGGTTGGGTCGGCGGCATGCATGTATATTTTTAATTCCTGCGTCAGGGGTTTGTTCCTGCATTTCATTTGTGCATGCATGCGAGTGTCCTTTTGGCTTTGTGTGTGTGTGGTGTGTGTGTGTGTGTGTGTGTGTGTGTCTTTAAAGGAAACAGTGCTGCTCCTGTGGACACTGTACTGCCTACCACTGACATTCTACAACCCTGGAGCCACTCTCCTCTCCAGACAGTCTCCTCTTCCTCACTATATAAATCCTTCATAGAGTGTTTGAATCCTCTCTCTCTCTCTCTCTCTCTCTCTCTCTCTCTCTCTCTCTCTCTCTCTCTCTCTCTCTCTCTCTCTCTCTCTCTCTCTCTCTCTCTCTCTCTCTCTCTCTCTCTCTCTCTCTCTCCTCTCTCTCTCTCTCTCTCTCTCTCTCTCTCCTTTGCTCTTTTTTCAGAAATAAATCACACTTTTTACTCTCGCACCTCACCTGTTTTGGTTTAAAACAAACACTGATGCATTCGGCTGTTTGGTTCCGTTTGTCGGGGCTCATGTGCAAACTGTCAATCAAACTCTGGTGTTGACGAAACAAAGGAATAAAAACAGACGGTCCTGATCAGCTTCTGAGGGGCGCGGTTTGTTTGTGGTGTGAAGGCAAAGCAGGATGACAGTGGGTATTGTGATTTTAGCAGGAATTCCAATATTAACTTTTAAACCTGTGTCATTAAAGTCAGTGTATGAGTGACTTCTGATCAATCGGGAAGTGAAAAGGTGTGCCGTGCATGTATATAATTCTGTTTTTTAAGGTTCTTTTAATCACTCCATGGCCAAGCCTCTGTCTACATCTCGGTGCTACTAATTCCTGACACCACCGAGCGTCTACTTCCTTACTCCATCATATAATAATGGAGTCGGCTGTACCGCGTGCTAAACATTAAACATGAGGCCACTGCTCTTCTGCTGTCCAAGCACCCAGACTTTAGAACAGCCCCCCCCCCCCCCCGTCAGTCTGAATAACTTCCTCTCATATGCTCACAACTTCCCAAACACACACTTCACTAAAAGCCTTACTGTTTAAAAAAAAGAGAGATTTTTGTTTTAGGAAATGCAACTGAGATTTTGTAATGTTTTATTTCAACTAATTACTCTTTTATTATATTTTGATCTTCCATTTGTCTCTCAGAAATGGAGGTGGAAGCGACCTCATCTTCCTCTGTGGACCGCCGATGTGATCGTGCTCATGTGTGAATGTACGTCATTCAGTGATTAATGGAAGCGTTTCCATTGTCCATTAGTAAGTCCTTCGGCCAATTAACTGCCCATCCATTTCCTTTGTCAAATAAGCGATTAGCATTTCCATTGTCCAACTGTAAATCTTAACGCGAGTATTCCACTGGTGTGTCCTCCAGCGAGTCATTGAAAACTGTCCAACACGTCACACGGTGACGGATCGAAGTGTTTTCTGTGACAAAAAGGTGATTCATTCTGTAGCGTGTCCATTACCGTCGAGTCGTTCGTCAAACTCGTGTCGCCTGCGTGGAAATTGGTTGTTTCTTTCGTCAAATAGCACACAATCTAGATTCTGATTGATTACATCCTGCAAGTCATTCAGTAGTATTTCTATTGTCCATCATCGAGCAGGTCACTGAGAACTCTACCGGCATGTTTTCCTGCTTTTTTATAGACTTTCTTTTTTACTCGATAAGCATGTCACACAGGCACCGGTACGCCGCTATTTCCCCGATTACTGACCATGTTTATTGATCAATGCTTCAGTAATAATCAGTGTTGTCCAGTAACTGATTAGCTCTTCAAACAAGAGGTGGGGGCTGATTAACACCCATTCTGGCAGGGTGTAGTGTGACGGTGAACTTTGACCTAAACTTACTGATCTGTTTCTACGTTCCTCGCGTGGGAAAAGAGTCTGGTGGCATCGGTGTATCTAGGATTGTTCGGCACTGTTGTTGTGTTCTTTTCATGGCATATCCCACATGTCTTAAACAGAAAAAAATGCCATTCAGAATAAGACCTATATTCAGAATATGGTAATAGTATATGATGTTCACATGAGCCATATCACTTAATAGCTGCATATGAGTTCAATGTGTCATAATGCCGTTTGGTCCATGTGTGCCTCTTTTATCCTGCCTTTACAGTTGCTGTGTTGAGAGACGTCCGTAACAGCGTTCTGCGCACAGCTACATGTTTTGCAGGTGTGAAAAAAAAAAAAAAAAGTGGGATTAGTCGTATAGTTCGTGTTAATACACTTGGCAGACGTGCCACGGCGTACATGTCTGTCCACAGACCGTATCCAGTTGCAGTAAGATCACACCGCCAGATGCAATTAAAAGCCCTATAGAGATTATTCAAGCTTTAACATAAATGCCTGCCTCTGAGGCATCTGGACCGCAGCGCCTGGAGCCGGCGTTAGGTGGCCGCTCTCTGAAACCTAAACCTAATCCGACTGTTTCTACCCCTTATAGCCGCCACCTCCTACATGGCTCGTCTGCTGTGTGGCCCCACACAAGTCAGGGCACACAGACGGGCCCCCCAGCGCTATCACGACTACATACGCCGTCTGTTGGAGGGGAAATAACGGCGGTGACGAAGAAATACCTTTGGAAAGTACCTGTGCTAAGACAGCTGCATGACAAACTCTTCACAATTAGGGTTAATTTAATGATGTTGTTATCAACTGAGCTGTACTCTCTGTGCTTCAGCGTCTTTTAACAAAGCAAAGCTTCCTGCCAATGTTTCAGAATAAAAGCTTTCCCGGAGAGGAAAGAGGACTGAACAGCTGGAAAAGTTTTAATACAGATGCAGGAAACTGGATTCAACAGCAGCGACAGCACACCGTTCACCTGTGTCACATTTTGAAATAAAAAGGTATGCTTTTAAAACTAGCAACGTTTTGTCAGAACTAAGGAGCTGTGTAGAGAAACCCAACTAAGTTAATTCTACACATTAGTTACACTTCCTTGAGCTACCAGTGCTGTGGGGGGGGGGGGGGAGTGGTCTCTAAAACGGCTTCTAATTGCTACCTGGAGACAGCTTTGGCTAAAAACATTCCTCTCCCCCGTCCATTTGAGGGTTGATTGACGTCGGAGAGCTTAACTGTTCCCCCGGGACGCCACACACAGCCTCTTTGTGCGGCCATTAGAGCCGCGCCACCATGATGTCATGCCGAGCGACCGCAGCGGGGTCCATCAAAGACCACAGCGGCGGAATGGACCTTTATTGCTCCCACACAGGAAGGGGCCGAGGTCCACCCCCCCGATCTCTTTTTCTTTCTCCCTGTGTTTGTTGTGCTCCGGTCTCCTAGCGACCCTCGGCCAAAATACGACGTACCCAGAGCCGGCGCATGACATCACCGCCGCCGCCAATTTAGAACTTATTAAAGCGACCATTTCTTGTAAAACATTTACACCTTTCTTCTGTGTTCCACTCCAGAAACACTGGAGCTTTATGTGTATTTCTAAGGCGTACTGACAGACGCTGGAGGCCTGTTGCTGGTTTGGGATTCTCAGCTAGGTTTCAATGGGAGAGCGCGGAGAGCCAGAGGGGATGCAGACCAGACGGAGTCGGCACTGGTCCGATGATAAAGAAGCATTATTTTTCCTGCAAAAAAAATGACAGCCAGACAACTCTCGCCATTGTCATTGGAAGTGTGAAATGCGTCCCAACCCTGCGTGTAATCCCTCCCAGCTGCTTGGGGAGTTGCGGTGTCTGTGATCGAGAGACGGTCCCTGTCGTCAGTGAGTTCAAGCCCACGGACATGACAACTGATGGGTCTCATCCTATTGGAAGTGGGCTGTGGCCTGGCATCGCCTCCCCCCCCCGGGGGAAATGGTCCCCTTCATACTGCGCCAGGACCAAAAACAAAAAGAGAGAGATGACAAACCTAATAACGGCAAAAAACACCTAACGAAGGACAAAGTATGCAAAACGTATTTGTGTCAAAATGTGTGTGTGTGGCCTTCATCAGAACAATGCAGATGCCTCTCTGATCTTCAACAACACACCCGGCAGATAGCCAGGATGCAAACAATATACGCGACAAACTAAGAAGTACGTACGTGTCGGTGCGTCTGGATGCTCGGGGGCGGAGCTCGAGAGGAAGCACTGCTGTTTGAGACGCAAGAATTGGCTGACGATGAAGGAGCGATTCCTCTCTTTACATGTGGTTTGGCCACAGAGATTCCAGCAAGAATGGGAGTTTTGTTCATCCTTTCTTCTGCTTTCATCGTGTTGTCATTTATGTCTTTGATGTGGGGGATACTTAAGGCCCATTGTTTGGGGTTTTTCATCAACTGTCCCGCAAGTTTTAACGTGAACCAGAGCGGGAGAATCGGATTTCCACCTGGATGTTTATGTTTCCGTGCATCTAAAAAGTCTAAAAGAAGACACTGATGACTGTAGTTGATGGTAAGTGAGTTTACAGAGTGTGTGTGTGTGTGTGTGTGTGTGTGTGTGTGTGTGTGTGTGTGTGTGTGTGTGTGTGTGGTTAGCATAGGCGAGGGGTCTCGTCCTGAACTCTGGGTGGTTAAGCGGAGAGGAAGCCGAGCTGTGACCTCGCTCCAGTCATCGCTCATGAGAGATAGCGAGTCATCAGAGTGTTAGGAGCAAGAGGCGCGCCGTGTGACTCGAATCACGCCTCGTCACAAGTGCCGTGCATCGCGACCCCGCCCCCCCCCCCCTCCCCCCGACACGCGTCTTTAACCTCCGAGCCGCGCTCATCACGCTGAGCAACAGTCAGCAGCTTCCACACTCTCACTTATGCAGAACGTTAGTGGCCGTCACATTTTAAGGCCGGGTACCATTTCAAATGCGTCAACACCGGCACTCATGTGACACTTCAAGGTTTTGTGAAATAACCCAAACAATACATTTTTCTATGTCTTACTCAGAGTAATAAAAACATGATTTTCAATCATTTCTGAGTATATTTGAAATCCCCCTATTTAGCATTCATAAGGACAAGTATAGTATGTGACAAAAGCAGATACAGTATAAGTGTTTATTAATGTATTTGTCAACATCTTTAATGTGGAGGCTTGTGTTTGAACATATAATTTATGAAAATTGTAAAACATAGTTCTAAAAATTTTAAATTTGTCCTCATAGTATCATTTATAATTGTTGACAAATACTGTACAATAAGCAACACTTTAAACTGTCTTTATATCTGCTTACAACTACATACTACTGTGTTTTAAATGTATTAAATGATTGTACTGCTTACTGCTATTTATAAATGCTAAACACTAACTTTGTCTGTGCGTTTTAATACAAGCAGCCGAACAAAAAAAGTAAAAAAATACCGAAATCACGGCTAAAATCTGAAAATATTTGGTGAAAAAAATGAGCATAGAGTTAGCAGCAATATTAAAATTCTGACCAAGCAATGCCAACTTGCATTACTGGCTGCTATGGACACAATTCAGCCGTTACCCAAAAACTATTGAGGTTCCTGTCAGTCAGAATCAGGATGAGGTGAATGTTTCCTCTTGCCCTCAGTGTGATTCTGAAGAGAGAGAGATACACCACACACTGGCATACTGAAACGGGTGAGGAGCCTTAAAGAGGGTGGTGCTCATTTCCTAACCCCCACCCTTACCAGTCCACACTAAACCGGAAAAGCACATTTGTATTTCTCAAAGGAAGATTATTGATAGTGAAACTTCAGTTGTTGTATGAGAAACAAGTGTCATTTTTCTACACCTCGCTCTAATTTCAGGTTCACAGGCTGCCATTATGAGTCACATCCACGTCTGTATTTGACAACTCAAAGAATTAAATGGTGAACAGCATGAATTGTAAATAATAAAAAAAAACAGTGGTGGCAATGGTCAATTTTCTTGCAGCCATTCACCCTTAAACCAGCTGTTTCAGCGAGTTCCAACAGTGCAGCACTGTCAAAGGCTGGAAACCAGACGTGACCTGCAGCACAAGGCTAAATGCATGCTGTAATTACTGTACGTACAGCATTGGAACTGTCACCAGGCACAAACAGCTGTTACCTGCTCTTTATACAGCTGTTAAAAAAATGTCAGGATGGGCCGAGAGGAAGCAAGGATAAGTACACAGAAAACACAACCGAAGCTTTGACGATACTTTTCTCGGTAGCCACAATTGAAACCTATTTGCATGGCAAATCAGTACAAGTTAAAATGTTATAGAATCACTAAAGCTCCTGTAAAAGATCCGTTGACATGAGACAGACTATCAGCTGTAACGACTGCTAACTAAACATCCATCCTGCATACAGAGTGCGCTGCTGCGGGGTCAGAAAACGGCAGCGCAGATGAAAGTGTTGGAATTAAAATGTGGAGAGGAATCAGGAGGAGGAAGGGGGGGGGGGGGGGCTTTCTAGCAATGAAAGACTCTGTCCGCTTTCTGAAAGTGCCCCTAATCCACCCATAACTCCATTACATGTGGGACACTCTGCCGATAAGCCCAACAATAGCGATGAGAGAGCCCATCCCAAACAGCATCACGTTGCCGAACACAATTATTCGCAAACACAAAAAAAAAAAGAAAAGAAGGGGGGCAGCCACTGCATTTTGCAGAGAGGGGGGGGGGGGGAGACAATTTCAATTTTAGATATGGCTCCAGACGGAAACTGGGCCACTGCAGGCTTTGATGTCTTAATTGTGCGTGTGTTTTTTTTTTTTATTCATACCAAAGAAATTGAGGCTTATTGATAGAACAAAACAAAACAAAAAAAAAAACAGAGAGGAAGAGACAGGAAATGGAGATGGTGTGAAAGAGACATGGAATAAGAAACGGAGGAAAAGAGGGAGAGCGAGAGAGAAGAAGAATGAAAGGATAGAGAAGACAGCTAGAATATGGCGGGAGGGAGTGACACATGGGCCTCAGATACAGAAGAGAGAGTGACAGAGCAAAGTACTGTGGAATCCCTGCTGAATGGGTCTTGATTAACTGTGGCATGGGGTCATAGCAGGGCCTCCGTCTGCTGGGGCCTGGCTTAGGAAAACTATACGTGTGTGTGTGTGTGTGTGTGTGTGTGTGTGTGTGTGTGTGTGTGTGTGTGTGTGTGTGTGTGTGTGTGTGCGCAACTGTAATTTGCACTTCTGAGACGGGTGAATACCGTTTGTAAGACGTTAGTCTGGTTAGTCTATAGGGCGGCAGAGCCTCATGAACCCATTTCTTTGTTTATTTAAAGGAATAGTTCATTTTTGGGACGCGTGTTTATTCCCTTTCTGGCCGAGAGGTTATTGAGAGAATCGATAGCGCTCTCATGTCTGTCTGCTTGTCTAGGCTACAGCATAGACTGGATCTACGGTAAGTGGACGTCACACATTGGTTTAAAATCCTCAAGTTCGGCAGTTTGTACATTGTCATCTTGTCATCATTCTCATTTTGGCCGTCAACATCTGTTTCTTTGCAACAAGTGAACGGAAGTGACCATAATTGGACTGCGGTGGAGTGACATATAGACTCCATATACGGCTCTGGTAGTGGTAGCAACCTGTCAATCACCAGGTAGCCCCGCCCTGAAGCATACCCTGCTTTATGGTCTATTTGACTCTAAATGGATCATAATTTACTAAATGAACATCATGCTGTACTGAAGAAGACTTGAAACTAGAGATTGAGACCATTTCTGAGGGAATAAATCAAGAGAGAAGTAAGTGCAAGTTTGACACTCTTCAGTATTGGCTTCACTTGTCCTGACTGGGCTACAGCTAGAAGAGGGTTACCTTAGCTTAGCATAAAGAGTGGAAGAGGGGGGAAGCAGCCTGCCTGGCTCCGTCCAAAGATTAAAAATATGTATGCATATGAAGCTACTTTGAATTCAGGGTAAGTCAGCAACTAGTTTACTAATAGATGAAAATTCAAACAAACAAAAGTGTCAACAGAAGTGGAGAAACCTGAAATTAAACCCCTTTGTTGAAAGCACTAGAATTTCCCCAAAGTGCACATGAACACAGACAGCTAACTTCAATCTAACATGCACCAAATAAACTAATTAACTTACTCAGCCAAAGTAGCACATTCAGAGCTCTCACAGTCTAGTCTAGTCCATCATAGTGCTAACTTGTGATGGATGAGGTCAGGTTCATTAACTCTCGTAGCCGTGGTTTCAGGTTGGCCCGTGTATATTTGTGCACGTGTAGAAAAACGTAACCTTGAGGACAAAATGCGTGAATACGCAGCTGGAGTAAATACACTTTTCACATCCGTGGGTCTGTCACGGGCCTCACCTGGGGGCTGACGCTGGGGCCGTATCCCATGCCGGGCGAGTTCATGGAGTGGGGACCCATGGGCGAGCTGATGACGGAGAAGGGCGAACCGAGGCCGTTCATGGGCGAACTCAGCGTGCTGATGGGAGAGTGGAGGGAGCCCGAGGGCCCCATGGAGGTCGGGCTGAGCAGAGACGGGTGCATTCCCCGGTGGGACGTGGGCGAGCCCAGGGGCGAGGAGGTCAGCTGGCCCGACGAGTCTGGTCGGGGAAAAAACAAACAGAAGAGTGACATTTTGATTTGCTGTTGATGTGAGGTTTGATCATTTTCACTTTAAGAAGATTTTGCCCGATGTGCACTCAGACTGTAATTACAACAAGTGGTTCACATACACCTTTAGATTTTTTTAAAAAGGATATTTTCACAAAGTCATTAACACCGAGTATCCAGCACATCTGGTCAAGTGTGAAAGCAGTTGTTAAATCTGAGCGCTGTCCATGTAAAAATGAGACAATTCAGCCAAAAACACTTTGAGACAATTAAACCCAGCGGTTCTCTTGCTCTCTCTCTCATGCAACGTTGGCGTCCCCTCGGTGAAGAGTTTGCCTCAGGGGGCTATGAGGACAGGATGTATATTTATAACGGATGTGGTTGATGAGTGGGGCAGTGGGTCACGGAGATTTAAATATATAATATAAAATAATAGCTGAGGGGAAGTTAGCGGTAGAGGTCCTTTGTCAGAGCGGGCCGTCCTCACATCATCGCAGAAAATATAAGACAGAGAGGAGAACGAGGACAGACGGAGGGTACGGCGGTGTGTCACTCACAGTTAACTTAACTTCCTCCCTCCTCGCCTTTCAACACCGCCTCTCCTACTTTTTGCCCGTGACTGTCACCGTCTTTCCTTCGATTCTCGTCCTCTCTCCCTTATTTCTTCTTCTTACAGAGCTTTTCCTTCAGAGTGTCCCATGTAGGGAGGATTGTATTTAAAGCTGCAACGAGTAGCGGATCAACAAAAAATTCATCTAGGAAAGGTTTTGATTATTGATTAGGTCATTTTTCAAGTCGAATGATAAACGTTTGCTGGTTTCAGCTTCTCAAATGCAATGGTCTGCTGATTTTCCTCATCTTACATGATCGTAAATTGGATGTATTAACTAACATGCTCTCCTCTCATAGGCCGTCCCATTTGGACGCTACAACGTTCCTCTCTCTGCAGCGGGGACATGGAACATGTCATGCGTGGCTCGTCTATCACACGTTCTCGCAAGAGACCAGATCCCTCTGTTTTCCGCAAAGCACGATAAAACTGATGGACGGCTCGGCTCGAATTGACAGCCGAGAGTACCGAGCTGTTTCGTCTCGGCCCCAGCTGACTTCGCCAGGTGTAAACATAAAAAAGAGGCGGGAAATCTCTGCATCGCTGTCCGCTGCCTCATCAGCAATCCTCAGAGCAGCCGCCGGGCTGGCAGCTCAGCCGAGCCAAACACTTCCTGCATGTCCTGCTTGCCTCACAAGCACTTCCTGTAAGCGCACACGCGCGCGCGCGCGCGCGCGCGCACGCACGCACGCACGCACGCACGCACGCACGCACGCACGCACGCACGCACGCACGCACGCACGCACGCACGCACGCACACACACACACACACACACACACACACACACACACACACACACACACACACACACACACACACACACACACACACACACACACACACACACACACACACACACACACACACCACCATCCTTTTGAAAACAAACACACCCCCTTCTTAATAAAGGGCTAACAATGGCTCTGCATCTAGCTGTTTCAGTTCAGTATTTAATCCTTCGACTGATACCCCTCGAGCATCTCTCTCTCTCTCTGATTACAGTTTTGTTTTTTTTTTCTCTGAAAATGCGCCCACACACATGATTCCTGAAGAATAAAATAAATAAATAACTCGCCCTGAGCCAGCAATTCCCCTAACCCTGCTCCAATTGGGTTTTAATTCAGGCAGATAAAGAGAGTGGTATTAGGGTTGCCAATCTGCCATTGTAGGTCTCTGCGGGGGGGGGGGGGGCTCAGCTGACAAGAGTCCCAGCAAGGCCCCACCTCGAGGGGGTGACAGAGACAGGCTGGGGGGCAAATCAGACTGTTTACGTCTCTCTCCCCAATTCATTCCGTATGTCTCTCTCTCTCTCCCCCACCCCCCCCCTTCCCTCCCTCTCTCTCCCACCGCTTTATTTTGAAGTGCAACAACCAGAGCAGAAAAATGTCTAACATCCTGTCTGATGCTTTTTTTCCAGTTGACCAAGAAGCAAACTATGGGGTTGTATTGTATGTGAACGATGTTGTTTGGGAAAAGCCCCAAGAACATATAGATATCTCACAGCAAATGTGTGTGTGTGTGTGCGTGTTTATTCTTGTTGGAGTTGGGTTGCCAGTGTAGGATTACAGCAGGATGAAAAGGACTCTGTCCTAATCCTCCCCAGAGAGGAGAGGAGAAGATGAGAGTAGAGTAGGGGAAACATGGAGAGGAAGGGAGAAACTGAAAAGATGGACACGGAAACGCAAGGAGAGGTGAGGAAGAACTGAAGATATACAAGGAGAGGTGAGGAGGAACTGAAGATATATAAGGAGAGGTGAGGAGGAACTGAAGATATACAAGGATATGAGGGGAGAGAAAAGGAAACAAGGAGAAAAAAAGGAAAGAAAAGGAAAGGACAAGATGAGAAAAAAAACGGCAAAAACTGGACTGGAACAGGACAATGTAATAAATAGAAAAAGGAAAAGAGAGGTTTGTTCCACCAAACAGTACAACTGTCACATTCACGCTCCTGCATGCATTTCTTCATGGACCCAATTTCATCCCAACCTGTTGAACCGGACAGTGAAACATGTTTTACCAGCAGTCTGGAGAGAACACGGTGATCGTTTGCACGATCTGCAAAAAGCATCAAATAAACACGCTCGCAAGATTAGATAAGAGTGTAAAGAAATAAAAAAAGAGAGACAGAGACAGAGAGAGAGACAGAGAGAGAGATAGAGAGACAGAGAGACAGAGAGAGAGACAGAGTGAGAGACAGAGAGAGAGGCAGAGAGAGAGACAGAGAGAGAGACAGAGAGAGAGACAGAGCGAGAGAGAGAGAGACAGAGAGAGACAGAGCAAGAGAGAGAGAGACAGAGAGAGAGACAGAGAGAGACAGAGAGAGAGACAGAGCGAGACAGAGCGAGAGAGAGAGAGACAGAGAGAGAGACAGAGACAGAGAGAGAGACAGAGTGAGAGAGAGAGACAGAGAGAGAGACAGAGTGAGAGACAGAGAGAGAGACAGAGAGAGAGACAGAGCGAGAGAGAGAGAGAGAGACAGAGAGAGAGACAGAGACAGAGAGAGAGACAGAGCGAGAGAGAGAGAGAGAGACAGAGAGAGAGACAGAGAGAGAGAGAGAGAGGGGGATAAAAAGGACTGAGGCATCTGAGAGCCGAGTGGCAGCTGGCCACAGAAAAAGGCTGACTCATGTTTAGATAGGGGTTGAAGTGCTTGTGAGCGCTGTCGTTCGCGGCCTCCGCCTGTCGATTGGCCCCGGATGCGCTGGGCACACAAAAGGCCCAACTGACAGCTACAAATAAGCAAATTAGGGCCCGTCTTACCGACAGGCGCAGACGGAGTTCTCCACTTATCACTTCTGCACTCCATACAGGCATCTCCTATTTCTAAACAACGCTCCCCTCCCTCGTCTCCCGCTATCCCTCGCTCTTTTGTTCCGCCGCTGGGTGTGATTACACAGAGGGAAAAATGTGCCAATTTGTGTCGCGGCTGTTGCCGACCTGGCGCGTTTAGAATATGATAAATGGATGATCGAGATGAGGGCGGATGATGAGATGAAAAGGGGACGGCGCTCGACAGCGCGTGGCGTTCATCCAAAACGCTTGAAAACAAGCTTTGTTTACACTTTTTTTTTTTCCTTCTTCCTGACGGGCGATCGGCCGCGGCCGTGATTAATGGCCGTCCTCTCCAGAACAATGACGCCATCTGTCATGGGCTCAGCGGAGAAGGAGGAAATACCTATAATAAGTTGTTCAGGTTGGTTTCAGAAATGAAGGCGAAGGGAATGTTTGGAGGCGTCACGATTGCCACGGAGAGAGATGGCTGTGGATGCAAGTTTGAGATTTGTGACAAACAACAAGCTGGAAATGTTGTAATGATGGAAGAGAGGCTAAAATCCACTTCAAGCTCACCGTAAAAGAACTTTCTTTCCCACTGCAAAAAAACCCCAACAACTGGCGTGAATGGTTGAGCAAACAAAGCACCTGACTTGTTCACATGCAATCACCCTCAAACCGTCAACATCTTTCAACCATGAAGGTGACCATCCCCTCAATTCAACAAGGAAGCTTTAGATGCCGAAACCTAACCACGCCTTTACTACAGAACTGGCGGAGCATAGAACACTCATTTTTGGAAACGGTCGTTTTGGGAGGTGCTGACAAACACTCCAGTTTGCCGTTGAGGCAGCCGGCATCATCAAGTGGCGGTTTGCCTCAGCCATCCAGACGAGTTGGCGAGCTTTAAACGCGGAATCAAAACTCTTACCAGCATCCAAATGTCTCGCTGTTGCAAATCAATGTACCAGCAGCGGACGCCATTTCTACAGAATTCCACCAGGTCGCTCGTTAAAACCAAACACCGACGGCGTCTATGGCTGCAAGTTATTTAACGTGTTGACTATCCACCGTGAAAAGAAAAGCTTGAGTCTGTACACCCGTTTTAAAAATGAATAAATGAATAAATTACAAAACTCTGATCTCTGTCATGGCGTTTGACGTGACCACAGATAGTGTAGTTCTGAGCATCTAGTGACTCGTACACTCGCTGGTTTAACGTTAGACGCTAGTTCTCTCCATAAACACATAATAAACACGGATTAGTTTTAGTACGTGTGCGTGCACACCGATGTACGTCATCCTAGTTTACAAACTGTAAAAAAAAAAAAAAAAAGAGTGGATAAGGCCTCGTTGAATGAAAAGCTGGTTGAAGAGGAGGATGTTCTGCGGTCTCTATAGTTGCACTGAGTCACTGATACACTATTTGTTGAGCGCGTCCTGAATGAACAGCAGCAGAGGGCTGAACAGAGCCTGTGGTGACAGGTGACCGAGCAGAACCTCTGCAACAGAAACCCGCCCGACTAAAGTCGTTCACAACCTCCAGGATCCCCCCTGAAGAAAAACAGAAGTGAGTCGTGCAATGAAGAATGCAACAGAGAAGAAGAAGGATTCGCCACAAAATCATTTTGGCCCCTTCTCATAATGTCATTCCAAACGTTGTTTTTTTTATTGGTTTATATAACAGCTATATCTGAACTGTAGCCCATATATGTTGGGCACTGAGCACAAACTTGAGTTGTTCTTAAAGCACTTCATGACTCAACTTAAATGTGCTCGATCAATTTACCTCTTCAGGACTGAAATGAGTCAATGCAGCAGAGAAAATCTCCCGTTGAGATCTGTGATGGCTTCACGCTGCTTTTATGGAGTCTACAAACGACTGCGCTGGCTGCAGAGCTACAGTCACACCAACAGTTGGTCGAACTCGCCCATTAGCTTGTGTTGCCTCTGCCAACGGTAATATGCATTATAGATGGAAAGTGCACCCCCACCCCTACCCCACGTCCCCCACACACACACACACACACACACACACACACACCAGTCTGAGCAGATGAAACCTCAGAGTCCGTCCTTTGTCTTTCTTAGGCCTGTTTCGTCTTTTACCTCATTTCTGGACACCGGTTTGTTTTATCTTCTTCTTTTGAAAACATTAAATTCAAACACGCAGTTACAGTCTCAAAGCCTCTGCACGAGCAGACAGATGCTCACTTTTCAGTCTGCGGCTAACTCTCCTCTATTATTCATCCACCGGTGCCACGGGGGAGATTTGGTTGGAACACGAGGACGTGGGATGCAGCGCACCAAGACTGGTGGGGCTCATGAATCTCGCATACTCGACGTTCAGTAGTCACGTCGTAACGCCGAGCCAGTTTGAGGTTAATACCCAACCAGCTTCAGTCCGATCCGCCGTTCTCCTCGGAGACTCTGTGAGAGCTTTTCACTACAGAAATGCACACAAACAAAAACAATATATATTCAGACGGGCTCCGTGCAGAGCCTTGAGCGCACAATGGCTTTTTCTATATACCACCCTGCTGGCAGCGGGTCAGCTGAGGACGGCGAGAGAGCAGCCAGGAAAAAAAAAAGAAAAAAAAAAGCCGATCATGTCACGGGTTGACTTTGGCGTTTCAAATGAAGCAGTCGTGAGTCACATGCACCTTTAGCAGAGCGCAGAGCACACTGCGGCTCCTCACAGAGAGAGACATCTGGGTGTAGCTGTGGCCTGTCAACAATAAGGCAGCCCCCCCCCCCTGTTCTTTTTTTCCATCTGTTGATTTGAGGAGACAGGCAGGTTTTTTTTATTTATTTTTTTATTATTCACAAGGACGTTTTTAGGAGGAGGCAGGTGAGTCGGCTTTTAAAGCACAAACGCTAGTCATTAGCATTTCTCAGGATGTGTTGGGATGGAAGAGGAGAAAAACATTCAGCAGAAGAAAAACCCAAGAGATCCAGTCGGTTGCAGAAAAAACCCAGAATCCCAAAATAACACGAGTCGGTATAGCAGCTTCATTTTTAGAGAGTTTTTACTGCTGATGTCTTTATCACCATGACGACAGCAGGCTGACGTTTTTACTCAATGGCTCGTGAGGGTCCGTGTGATTCACTGTGTGTTTCGACGATTAAACCATCATCAGCAAACAGGGCTTTGTGTTCCCCGTAGTCTTAGTCAAAGAGAAAATCAAACAGAAGGTTTACATAGAGGTTCTTATCACTTTGCCTCCTCCGTCCTCGTCACGGGAAGCGAGGCATGGGGAAGGTGCAGAAAGCCACGCGGCGATGAGGGCGTTCGCTTTACCGGCGGCTCCTGTCGAGGCGAGATATGATCGGACGGAGCAGCTGCAACTCGAGCTGCACCTTTTGTGACGGCTCATATCAAAAGCATCCAACTGTCTGTTAAGGCCCCGATCTGCCGGCAACCACAAACAAGCTAAAAGAGAGAGCCAAGAAAAAAAAAAAAAAGAAAGAAGAAAAAAGGGCCTTAATGTGGGATAAGTGGCAGAAAAGACCCAAAACAGGCCACCCGTAATTTCACAGTAGGTGGGCCGCTAACAGCCATCATTTGATACGGTGTTGATATAACCTGATTCTTTTTGCCTGTGAAACAACTGCCCTCATTAAAAGACTTAATTCCCCCCCCGCCTCCCTTATAGTCTTCTCCAAGCTCCTGAGGCACGCCGGTGCCCTTGGTGACTCCTGAGGTGTCTGAAGGGGCCACGGAGCCACGGAGCCGCGGCCGGCCGTGGCCCGGTGCCAGCTAAGCCACAGATTACTGGCTGCTGCTGCTGCTGCTGCTGCCGCCTGGCTGTGCCCCGGCTGCTAGCGCTCTGATCTGCCGATATGGTCTTAATTGTTCTCTTCGGCCTCGGAGGTGATACGCCGTCGCTCACCCGGGGAGCTCGCAGCCGAGCTGAGCCGCGCAGGACGAGGGCCGGGGAAATATTGCTGAGAGCGGCAGACAGGAAACACTTCAGAATAAAAGAACAGAACATGCTGCTCGACACATTGTGGCCAAAACCAGACCGATGTGAAGGAATGTGAAAAGAGGGCAGCTTGGTTTAGCAACGAAGAGATGC
The DNA here is from genome assembly GCF_023349555.1 of Cebidichthys violaceus. Taxonomy (NCBI): domain Eukaryota; kingdom Metazoa; phylum Chordata; class Actinopteri; order Perciformes; family Stichaeidae; genus Cebidichthys; species Cebidichthys violaceus. The sequence goes on from NW_027176285.1 coordinate 4,167,891, forward strand.
ATGTTTTTCATTTTCTTCATCATGATATCATAACTGCAGCTTGTAAAGTTCTTTGCTGTCGCCCTCCTCTGAAAGCTTTTTGCTAAACTTTTAACGAACACAGAGGGTGCTTTGTGCTCAAAGCTACATTTTAGGTGAAGTATCTACCGGCATTAAAGCTTGTGAAGGTCAATACAACTTTTGCTCAAACTGTCACTATGACAGTAGTGCATGAGAGATAATCTGCCTCCTTTATAGTGCTCCTGGTGACATTTGCGAGATTCCAAAACTGGCCAAAAAAAGAGAACCAATCAGAGGCGAGGAGTCTCTAACGCAGCTGTCCGTCACTGCTTGCGTAGCTTGTGAAATCCAATATAAATCGATATTATGTTACATTATTTCTTGTGCAAAATGTTTCCATAAACATATTTCAGTGTAACGGTTAGCTGTAAAATGAGAGCGTTTGCCGGTGGGCGGTGCTTGGTTTTGGCTTGACTGTTTTCAACATGGCGGCCGAGTCACAAACTTTCTCACAGCTTTTAACAGACCACTAAAATGTGTCTCTGAAAACATTTGAGAAACAAGCGATGCAGTAGCAGAATCTCCACTCTTATTTGGTCAGCGCTGCAGAGTTTGAACGTTTGATCGGCAGCTGCGTTATAGAGATTCCTGGGCTCCGATTGGTTGTTTTCATTCGGAGATTATCCGCCTCATGTACTGCAATAAGGATACAGCGCAAGTTTGAGCAATCATGACGTCTTTTTTTAATATTACAGTTGGCGACTGTAGCTTGAAGTCAATGAACGCAATCTGTCCAAAATAAGCCGTGGAGGAACCACGTTAAAAACAGTAAAACTGTGTATTCGTATAGTAGTAGTAAATAATTTAAACTCTGTCATGATGTATAAATCTTCTAAGGTCAGATTTAACAATCTGAACAGGCCAAGAACCTGGCAAACTGCGTCTCTACTAAGAGTATCTCCAAGTCCGCTTTATTTCCACCACAGAAATGCACCTCTCCATCTCTACACCTAATACGTCTACGTCTGAAATCATCAAGAGAGCAACACGTGGAGAGACCGAGACAAAGAGAAGGAGGTGTCACACACTCTCACACACACACACACACACACACACACACACACACACACACACACACACACACACACACACACACACACACACACACACACACGAAGGACGGTCATGCGTCACGCTGGCCGTCCTCGGGTTGATCAAAGAAGTGGCGCGGAGCGATAATTACCGCCGCAGCCTGCGGAGCTGCCCTCAGGAGAGGGAGATTACGTTTGCAACCGATGCTCTTCTGTGTTGAGCACTCGTTACCTTTTCAGCAACGTGGCAGCTCAGCGAGTAGCAAACAGGGCGGACGCTAAGTGAATGAACCCGGAGATGTTAAAGAACAACAGGCGCTTTGAATGACCTCAACAAGATGAAGTAAAGATAGACTTTTGAGGTTATGTGAGAGCTCTGACGGTGTTCTTCCTCTTATCCTCGCGGAGCCCCTTCCATTAAGGAAAACAGGTTGGCTCTTTTTTCTGTTATAGATTAAGCTAAAAAAAAATAAAAAATATTAGATATTTGTGCAGTCAAGGCCCTCTGAGGGAAAAGCAAGTCAGCAGTGATTCATCGAGCTTCCTCTTATGTTTTTGCGCCCAGAGATGAAAATCACAACACGGGCCCTTATCTGGCTCGCCCGCTGCAAAACAACACTTGAAGGCACGTGGCCGAGCATACACACACACACACACACACACACACACACACACACACACACACACACACACACACACCCCCTGACTGCAGAACGCAACATTGCGTGTAATTTCACAACGAGAGCTATCTGATATCTGCTTTTGGTTAATTCAGTTGGACAACATTAAACCAGGCACGATGATGCATCACCTCTCTCAAGGAAGTGACACGTTTTTCTGCAAGATTGCATTTCTGTACTGAAATGAATGAAAACAATATGCCTTATTTTTTTTTATTAAAAGGTAGGTAAAAGTCACATTCAACAGCTTGCTTTTGAATTGGGTAAGCACTCAACCCAAACTTAAAAATGTTGAGCTCATTCAGGGGGTTAGCGCACCGCCTGCTCCTCTTCCCATCATGCATGCTCCGGTGAAGTTATCAAATTACTTAATCATGGATCTCCAGCCAACTTGAATTTACTCACATCTTAAATTAATTGTGTGAATTACATATAATAAGGCTCAAGAGAAACCTGAGAAAATGACAACCAATGGAATCCAACCAACCAATCAGCTCCCAGTCTAGTCCAGAAGTCCAGAATCTTTAAAGCTAGCGTTGGTAATTTTCAGAAATGTGCAGGAATACGCTAGGGCACCCAGCCCAGTGCTGCCAACCCTTTTCCAATGAAAGTAGCTAGCGGCGCTAGCTCCAAAAGTTGCTAAAACTAGAGAGAAAGCTGGCCGTCCCTCCAGAGCCTCCCTCCAGAGCCACTCCCCCAAAATGATCATAATGAACGTAAACAGCCAACATGGCTATTGTCAGTACTCACAGCTGTCAAACAAGCAGCTTGTGGAAAGCTCTGACATTGAAAAAGAGTTTTTAAAAAAAGATTACCAACCCTGGCGTCATACTGTTTATTAGGACATTCATTACCAGAGAGCAATCATAGGGAAGGAAATAAGGGAACATTGTCCAGGCCCAGGTTCTAGTTCCACAACACTATACGGGAGGCTGGCAGGAGGTCAGACCAGGGACTGCTTGATCATTTCCTTTTCCCCATTTTATTTTTACAAGAAAGAAAAAATGTGTGGAGTCTGTCGGTGAGGCCGACAGTTGAGCCCAAACTATTAAAGTTCTAGCTCTTAAAAGAACGAGAGGTTTCAGGTCGTACTCCAAATGAAACGATCACATGTAAATAAGGAGAGAGGAGGAAAATGGACGAGGCGTCCTGCTATGGCTCAGTGGTCATGAAGCCATCAGTCAGTGGAGGAGAATAATTACGCCAATTACTGAGGAGGGGGAAAAAAAACAAGCTGTCCGTTCCCTCCGGTGACATCGGGGTGAGGAATTTGCCACTTGATGACTTGTTCAGAGGCAGCGGGTGACGGACGCTTTCCATTTGGATCGGCGAAACACATCAGAAGTTGGGTGCAGCGTGTTTGATTCCCCCCCCCGGCTTTGTAGAGGCAGCATCACAGCCCATAGAGATAGTTACTGTTCTTGTGATTTAAGTCCTTCTCAGTTGGTGTTACAAAACTGAGACAAAAGAAGCTCTCATACATGAAATCATTGACTAGATTTACTAAACGCGTTTGAAACCTCTGTCTCTCACCCCCCCCCTCTCCGTAACGCGCCAGTCTGTTTGTAATGAAATCCGACTGGAGAAGGTTCTGGCTCCCAGCCCTGGAGCTGGAGCTGCCCAGCCCCCCCCCCATTGGCGCCCCCTCCCCTCGTTCTCCCTCTGGGGAACAAGCCTCGGATAAAGGGGAAGGGGAGAGCATGTGATGGATGGATCAATAGACGGACACATAGAAAGAGAGACGGAGAGATTCATAGATAAGAGAGACTCGACCGTGGGGAGGGAGAGAAAGCGAGAGAATCTCGGCTTTCGGAGAGACCCTGGGGACCGGTCGAGGGAGGGGGGGGGGGGGGAAACTATGTGTGTACGTGCTGCAGGAGGAGGCCTTGCAAGCTGGGGGGGGGGAGGGACGACACATTGCTGTACGTCCTGGGGAGTGTGTGCATGAGTGTGTTCTGTGTGCGATTGTCACCGGTGGAGTGTACTTTGGATTGGATCGGTGCGTCGACTCACAGCAAACAAATAACAGAAAATCCTACAGGATCTGGGGGGGGGGGGGGGCATCCAAGACAAATAAACAAAATCTCAAAAATATAGTCGCAGTAGACTGATGACGCCCGGCTGTACCCCCCCCACCCGCCCCTTCTGTTGCTCCACTGCACAGCGACAGACAGTCTGTCCAGTACACACAAAATCAATTACCTTTTGGCCCATTATCAACAGAAGAAGTCCCATGGACAACTCAAACAGCTCGTGTCAACAGCGCAGCCTTATTCTACTGAATGCTCCGTTTCAAACGCACATTTCCCTCGGCTGGAAAGTTTCTGATGAGCTCCTTACTAAAAAGCACCGCGAGTTTCTGTCCGTTATCGAGTCTGAAAAGTCTTGTTTTCTTCAACCAGGTGGGAAAATCTAAGCATGTGTCCAATAGAAACATGAATGTTCAAGGAGAGTGTCCGTATCCTGAATCAAGAGTGAATAATACAAATCACTGCTCAAAAAAAATGCACATAAATAATTAAAAACATTCTTGATTTTATGGTTGCAACTGACAAGTATTTTGAGATTTGGTTTATCTTGTATTCAAACAGATGGCTGCGCTAGAATAAAGAAAATGAAACGCACTGATTTTGTATTTGGTGTGATTGTTTGTTGCATTGCAGATCATCATCTTTTCTGCCAGAGGAGAATGATCACGACTGATTCACACTGTCTGAGCCTGCTGTGATGGTTTTCAGGATGGAGCCTGATCAAACAAGGACATGGCTCTCTGGTGAATTAGCAGCACGGTCCATTCTTCAAGAGGGGGGTTGGAGGGGGGGGGGGGGGGGGCACAAAGGTGGTCAACTGCAGCATCGTGAGCATCAGCAGGCCCTAAGCGGAGTTGGCATCTGGATGTTTGTCTCTGCCTCTCTCCCCGGTTCTCATACTCACCTTTCATTTTTTTTTTTCTCTCTCTTCCATCCCCGTTTCCTTCAATTTCCCTCCACGTCTTTCCCTCTGCCTTCTCTGCTCATCAGCGGGACTCCCCAGAGGGGGGGGGGGGGGGGGTAATCCCAGTTCGGAGCAGCGGAGTCTTTCATGTCCTGGGAAGACATGCTGGCGAGAGAGCGCTGCCAGCTCCCTCCTCTCCTCTCCACAGATACCTGCGTGTCTCTCCCTCTTTTTACTTGTGTTTCCACCCGTGTTTACGTTCTCCTTCATTACGGAGCCCATTGGTTCTGCCTGGGGGAGGGGTGGGGGGGGACGTGACCGACACCACTCGCTCGTGTTTAGACGGCAACACAAACACCTGGGAGTCCGTCCGTCTCCAGGTGATGGAGCTAAACAGCAGCTCCGGTCTTTTGTATGCTCTGAAGGCTCCCGAGGAGTCCCTGGGAGGAGGGCTGCTTCGGAGGAGTGTGCAGCAGAGCTGTACACGCTGTGACCAAACCGATTTGACTCAGGAGTGCATGTGAAGGACATTATTATCATTCAAAAGAGGTTCATGTAATGAAGCTGAGCAACTCGCCCCTTGCGCATCCAAGATCCAAGCCCTTACCCGGCAATTATTTTATATCAATCCAAGTCCCGACTTCTACCCTTAATCAAGTGCATGAGATTCTTAAGTTGCTCTGTAATCAGATCACAACAGAACACGTTGGAAAACACACTTATAATCAGCTGCTTCAGTGCAAAAACCTTTTCTTTTTTTTCCCCACGACTTCTTGTTTGCCTTCCTTCCAAGTGTATCATCTCGTCATCGAGATAAATGAATTATCCTCCAATAAACTGGAGGCGCACTCAGATAAACAAACAGCCATCAGAAGCAGTTCAGAGCATTTCATGCATTCTGGTGATCTTATGAAGCAAAAGGCTCAATGAAGTTACATCAAAGCAGACGTAGCATAAGCTCATCTGATTACAGATATTATCGTCAAAGGAAATGTCAAATAACTGCCAAATATCCATTCAAACAAGTTAACTAAGTTACAAGTTAGTTAGCAAAGTAGTGTTTCAATATTTCTAATAGGCTTTTCACTGTAACTCCTGAGACACTGACAGTTCCTATTATACTTCTAGAAAACACACACATATATCTATATCTATACACACACACACACACACACACACACACACACACTTCGGAGCTGCATGTACAAAACCTTTTAAAACATGAAAATGAGTCATTTTTCCAGGGTCTCACCACTGAACAATGATCCCTCAGTCCTATCAAAAGGTTGCTTTACTGCAGGATACTTGTTTTTTCCGATGACGCAATGACGCAACGCACATTTGCTGCGACATGTGTGCTGGGAAAGTCGTTTTTCTGGACGGTCCGTTCCCCGGCGATAAAATCCACATTTCTTTTTCTGCCCGTGCCTCTCACGGCCTGGATGCCCTGGAATTACGTGTTGGGATTGGCTTCAGGACAGAGGCCAAATAAAGCGGGTGTTATGGTTGGCATGGACAGCCATGCTGGAGAGAAACAGGTGTTGTTCATTGGCTCACACCGGTGTGGCCATAGCAGCGGAGGCTCGCGATTGGTGGAGGGTAAGAGACCGCCGCACCGGGGAGGATGTTACCGATGCCGGGCATGTTTGTGGGTACGGGATGGATGAGGCCGAGAGAGAGAGAGAGAGAGGGGGGGGGGCTAGAGAACAGACCACCTGGATCAGGGGCCTCAAAGGCTGGCCTGACAGAGTCAATCTGAACAACAGTGAACAGAAGACAGCCAGTCTGCTGACTTCCCCTCTCTTGCATTTTCACTGGCAGTGTTCCAACACACACACGCTGTCCAGCGAAAAAACGTTCAAAAGGAGCTTCAGCTCGGGTTTTTCCACCAAGCTAAGGGGGATTTTTTTTTTCTTCAACTCCGTCCAGTGAAAAGAGAAAGTAGATCAAAAGACGCAAAAAGCACCAAAAATAAATAAATCGAAAAAAGATAGTGGTGCGATCAAAGGGTGAGTGTACGGACGCAACAAACATTGCTCTTTAAGAAAACAGAGTTGCAATCTTTAAGTTAGGATACAAAGACATCAGTAGTTTTTCATACATCATCCTAAAACCGGGGTTGTGCCTCGATTGAATAATGGAACTCAGGTGGATCGTGATGAGCGTCACCGAAAAGTCCTGATGACTTTCAAAAGAAGCTTCAGTTTGGGTTTTTCTACCAAATTATGAGGGCTCAAAACACCAAGCATGGAAACATTGTTGCTCTTATAGGGGACTCTCTCATGTTCAGTGACTGTACTGAACCAACAGTAGAGCAACAGATGTCACAAGCCCAAGGAACAGAAAGACAAATCTGAAGAAGGTGGCAGTTTGCTGCGCCCACGAGTCCAGAAAAAAAGAAGCCCGATTACAGAACTTGGCGTAAAACAAGTTCATCTGACAGGTACGACTAAACGACTCGAAGAACAGCCTTTTTTACAACGTCGACGAACAGAAACTTGTTGGACAAATACTCATTTTGTGTTTATAAAAGCGCATAAAGAAGGGCGGCAGTGTGAAAGAGTTCACAGTGTATTCATGCCGTTTGTGGTCCACGTGTGCTGTCACACATTAATCAACCACGAGCTTCTACCCCCCCCCGGCCTACATTACCGAGCACAGCTGACCTGGGCTGACCCTGACCCAGACACTCGGTCTCAGTCAAGTCGAGGCAAATGCGGTGCAACAGGAGTTATTCCTTCCATGAACTCTTTTTTTTTTTTCTTCTCTTTCTTTTCGACATTTCGGTCTTTTGACGGAGCTTATTTTTCCTGCCCTCGTGACCCCCGCATCCTCCTCTATGAGCTCATTCTGCCGTGACTAACGGGGGTCCTCAGGGTACAGAGAGGGGTGTGGGATTCCTCCTCCCTTTTCCTCAGTGCCTTCGAGGGTACTGTGTCGGAGGGGAACAAGAGAAAACATCCAAACATCAACAGAGGAGAAGAAGGGCTCAGCCAAGTCGGCGAACTGAAGGGAGGAGGAGGAGGAGGAGGCCACTGACAGATAACAGGCACACAAATACACAGCTTCCTCATTACCACACACATGCTGGAGTGTTTGATTTGGACTCAACCCCATGTGATAGGCCGGGGCCCGGGTTCCTGGCTGCCTCTCTCTCTCTACAGCTGACGGAAACTCTCGCCATGGGAGCTTCAGAGCAGGGCGGCGAGGAGGAGGACGACGACAGGACCCCCCCATCCCCCCCCCCCACACACACACACACACACACACACACCCACCCCCGCAGTCACACGTTGCCTCTGGAGATAAGTCTTAACACACAGGCACACTGATATCCCTACCACACAGATACGTGATTAACATGCCAATTAGAGCAGGAAGCAGCCTCAAGGCCTCCTTTTTTTACGTACTTTTTTTCCATTTTCTTTTTATAGCCATAAATAGAATTCAAACACATGCAAACACAGCGTATAGATGCAACGCCCATGCATGGAGGCACATTACGCACCGACCATGAAATGATCAACCGATTCTTCATTCCAGAACGAACGTCTTCAGTCCACCCACACAGGATGTACAGATCTAGACTTAAATAGTAATAGTAAGTGGCGTTACTTCTCGTCTCACACGGGTCATGAAGGTCTTTTTGTTTGACACATCCACCGCCTCTCACGGCCGCCCTTTTGGACTTTTTGTGGTCTTCATACTTCCTGTTTAATGATTGCGTAGATTACATAGGAATTGATTTCGTCAGATATTATCTATGAATGTTTCAAAGATATAGCTTCAAACGCTGATTGAGAACTGCCTGACTGCACACCTGTGACTTCCTGTGACTTCCTGTCACTTCTTGCATGGTGGAGACTCTCACAGAGACCAAAGATTGTTTTTTTTTTTTGCAATAGAGAACATCTCATTTTACATTCTTCCATTTCAGAAGCTGGACCCAGTGAATGTTTGGCACAATAAATCAACACCAAGAATAGCTGTTAAATAACTGTTACAACACTATTATAACCGACTCCTTTACTGTTATTCAGACACACTAATGAACTGGAAGATGACACCTCATTCAAATAGAGTGTGGAATACGGTACGGGGGGGGTGGGGGGGGGGGGACGTGTGGCAACGTCGTCCGAGGGACAGACGTGGAGACAGACGATCCGCTCTGGAGCTCTGCAGGCAGCAGGCCTGATGCTGACTGATGGCTGGCTGCGGATGCTGAGGGGCATCGGGAGTTTAATCACCCATAACCGCAATTACAGACGTACACGTCGGACTCATAAAGCGCTGAAACAAGATGAGCGCCTCCCTCCTCGCCTCCCCTCGGCGCGCATCGGCCAAATTCCACTAAAGCTCGAGGAGGAGCGAGGGAGCTGAGGGCATGAGCTCACAGAGAGAGAGCTCTACCTAGTGCACCGCATTAGAGGGAGAATTGCAGCGCATTAATTAGTGCTTTTAATACACTCGCGAGCCATAAAACAAGTCGTTATGCGCTCGCCGTGTCTTGTTGTCGGAGCAAAGAGGTGTTTCCCACTGAAGATATTTGGAGATCTCTAAGAGCCTTGAAATGCCAGATTCAAAGGACGGAGCTTCTGCACGGAGCGATTGCACGATGAAGCAAAACATTAGCATATCAAATACGCGGAAACGCCACGCCACGCAACACACACACACACACACACACACACACACACACACACACACACACACTCGCACCCGGGCCGTGCACGCGAGCCCACACTTCTAATGATCACATAAAAGCTCATAGCACACCGTAAGACAGGCCTTAGGATGGATTAAGATGCACGCCTTTATCACTGGGTTCCCACAATCCCCTGTAGAATATCTCAGCTTTCTCTTTCTCTATTATTTTTTTTCATTCGCTCCACTCCCTCTCTCCATTTCCTCCATACCTCAGGGATAGTGCTGGGAGGGAAAAAAGAAAAAAAACAACAGAAAAGAAGCAGAAGAGAATGATGGAGGATGGTACGGAGGAAAACATAGCTGAACGAGCACTCTAATGGGAAGGCCACGAGCAAAGGGAGGTCGGCCCTCTTTCTGCCGCTTGACAGCAAACGGGATCCGAAGTCGTCCTTGTTGTCACAACAGGAGCGAATTATCGAGGGCCAGATTGGTTAGCGGGTAAGTGGCTGCCAGGGGTCACCGGGGTCAAACGGCTGTCATCCGCAGAGTCGGCAGAATAGCGAGGGGGCCGTCGTGTGATGAAAGAGAGATCAGTGTTCACCCATCAGATTCAGGGTTGCATGGACAACTAACAACTGCAACACAACAAGGATTTTTAAGGATTGTTTAGACTATAAATATGCGTTCTAAGAGTTCTACAGAGTCGAGTTCCAGCCCAAAATCCAAAAGAGGTCATCTTAAAATGTCGACAGCTTTGAGAAGCTGGAACGAGAGAACGTCGCATCACAACCCAACGCGGCGAATTGTTTCAACGTTTGAAACATTAAAAAATAATTAAAGGGAAGAAACAAACGGGCTGAAGCTTTTCAACATCACCGGATTCACAAATCACCACGCCGCTCAGAGCATGTGTGTCCAGTGCACCACCGATAGAGGGCCGCTTGACACCTTTCACCCTGTGATGTCGAAGTTCATCTCAGAGACAAGCTTCAGAGACAACCTTTGAACTCCAGAATTCACCAGAGGGGGGGGGGGGGGGGGGGGGGGGTCACGAGATCACCCAGAGCAGTGGATTCAGGAGACGCCGACTGCACAACGCCGCCTCTGTCCCCCACACACCCTTCAAGAAGTGAGCCCCTTTCTGCCAGGGGAGATGAAACTATACGGAACGTGAACATCAGAGGAAAACACCCCCTGGTTCCTTCAAATCCCCCCCCCCCCACTTACACATAACTGAATGTCTTGCGCGTGATCGGGACCGTGGTTGACCCCGGGTGTGAAAGGTCAACTTGTCGTCAGGGCGCAGGCGAGCGCACACTGTGTAAACAAGACAGGCAGCAGGATCAATCACGCAGGACGCAGTTATTGGCTTAGTTGGCCGAAGAGGACATCCGCTGGAAAACATGATTCGGGGCTAATCGCATGCAGAAAAAAAATAAAAGAGGAAAGCGAGGCAGGGAGGAGGGAGAGGAAATGAGAGAGACGGGGAGAAAAGTCAAGAGAGAGAAAGGGGGGAGAAAGAAGAAGGGATGAAAGTATTTTTATGCACAATTTCAATTAGTGGAAATGCCAGAAATTTGCCAGAAATTTGATTTGAAAAAAGGCACAACATTCTAAAGAAAACTGAAAAGGCATCAGGACGCAAGAACAAACATGACGGTGCCTCAAACAAAAGAAGATCAATAAAACGCAAGTTTCTTGTCATGTCTGATTTCCACGTTCATGATGACTGCGTGTGCTCCTGATCCCCCCCCCCCCCCCCCCCCCCACCCCACCCACACTTCCCAGCAGCACACAAACAGGAAGGCAGGGCCCTTTGTCTTCCTGGTTTTGTCGCGTTAGGGGACTTGTAACATAGAACACGGACGTAAACATGCAGAGGAACTACCACAGTGTCACACCGTCTCATCCTGTACACAGGTACGGGGGTTCGATCCCACATTACGTAACACGCATGTGTCCGTTACGTCTGAATGGTGGCAGCAGCAGCAAATGTGAAGCAAAATTTAAACAGCCGTCATCGAAAATTAGACAAATGCTGTGTTTGACTACTGAAAAGGAAAACTTGAATTCCCCAAAACTTTAGACTCCACTAAAGGAAGAAAAAAAAAAATGAAAAGAGAGCCAACAACATAATAGGGATGCTCCAAATGTGACGTAAACAAGCGCAATACAAACTGGCATCCACACTAATCAATGAGACCAGACGTCCACGCGTTCCTCCTCCTCCTCCTCGACTGACAGAGCTGAGGAAGGAGGCTGCTTGCATCACCCCGACTGAGAGTGCAGTCTGATGTACAGTGTGGAGCGGCGGATAAAACACCTTGAAGGATTCATAAGGAGTGTCAGCATATGCCTCGGGTGGAGAGAAAACACCAGAGACGTTGTTTACAGTCGCCTTCATGTCGACCTTTTCCCTCCTGAAGCCTCCTGCTCCACACTTACTGCATCTTTTGCAGAATACTTTGACAAACATCCTCAATGAAAGCAGAGAGCCTCTTCTCTTACCACACACCCATGTCCATGTCGGGACCGTAACAGTTCACCTTCAGTGGCCTTGTTTCTCACTGCAATATGCAAGACCTGCACCTCTATGGAAACAACACAATCGTGGCTAATACTAGAGAGAATCAAAAAAGGTATTTTTTTTTTTTAGGCAGTATAAATAAATATATATATATATATATATATAGATATATAATTAATTTTACAAAAATTGGAAAACAATGGAATCTATACATCCAACATTTTAACAGGTGCCCACAAGTGTTAACCAGTGAGGCTCTACATGCTATATATATATATATATATATATATATATATATATATATATATATATATATATATATATATATATATATATATATATATATATATATATTAAACTACTGACACTTTCACAACCTCTACTTCCAGCCTCTCCTGTGCTCTCCTCAATGCACCGTGTTAAGCCGCCTGCAGTTCAAGTGGAAGTTTCACGGAATTTTCATCACCGTTAGTCTCAGGGAAATAAATCATGGCTTCCTAGAGTTTAATGTCGTTTACAGGATCTGGTCAAAGCAAAAGGTTTATTCGGGATGAGATTTTAACAATTTGAAGACTCATTTTGGATGCTTTTTCTGACGGAAGCGTCACGGGCGGTTCGGAAAGAAGACAATCTGTGGATAACGGCGGTTTCCACAGCTTGTGGATAAATGTTGTAGTTTTGGCGATTGTTTAAAGAAAACATGCTTTTCTATCCTGCCAGCGGGTTTTGGGGTTCAGAGGGCTTATTCAGCAAAATCTGTTCCTCCCTGCATGCTCCGGTATGTCAATTCTTCCTGGGATATTTCAATATTTGATATGGCACCATCTGTAAAAACGTCCCTGCTGCTGTTAAACTCTTCCAGAGCCTGAAATCCATTGGACGTTCTGTGAATTTCTTGGTGTGCCGAGATGTTTTCTGGGCCTGCTTTCATGTCGCTCGCTTCAGTAACAAGTCGTCGCAAAAGATCTTTGAGGATAGACGAGTCATGAAGACGGCCCCGCTTGTCCCGATGTGTCCGTCCTGGCGTCTGTCAAATTGGGTCTTTGGATGCTTGATGGCCAGTGGGAGAAAGTTTTCAGATCTGACAGGCATGTTATTGTTCCGGGTAATGTCTGATGCCGGTTTTGATGTTGCCGTCTTTGTTCTGGCGGGGACTAGGGGACCTCGAGACAGCCGTTGCAGGAGGCCGCGTCAGTATTCCATCTTCAGACTCCTGAATGCACTTTTATAATATAATGTTGCTTTTGTTTCAACTGCTCTTCACGGGTAGACTGTTACGGAGGGGATCAAGCCGCGAGGTGGTCGCTGGGGCCCCGTCAAACATCTTGTACATCACTCGGCCATCATTCTGTTTTTAGATGGTTTTTAGGGTGTTTAAAAAAAAAGGTTGGATTCTACAGTCTAGCACTTGCAGTTTGCTGCTTTCTCTCTGTTTGCAGATGCTAATTAAAAGCTAAAACGTTTTTTAGCAATAACTTTCTTCTATAATCTATCAATGATATATATATATATATATATATACACACACATTTTACATATAAACCTTGTTACAGATAAAGTTGAAGCACAGTACATCTTGTTGTTGAATTAGCATTAGCAGCAAGAGAAGCGTTTTTGTTTTATGAAAAATCTACATCTCCGTTTTGAATTCTGCTGACGCGCAAACACCGCTGGTTTGTGGTTACATATAATGTAATTCTACGAGATAAAAGATCATTTTCACAGCCGTTGAAGCCGGCCAAAGTCAACTTCTGGTCCCTCTTCTTCAGATAGTATCAACGTCTTTAGGAGATAACTCATGTGGGTGAGATAACGAGTAGCTGAAGAGCTGTGTTATGAGAGGGTTTTTAAGCACACTGCACAGAGAATGTGGTACTTCTCAGGTTATGATCATTATGGAACCGACGGCGCTGCTTATCCCCTGGCATTCATTTCTGCACGCCCACGTACTAAATGTGTTGGGGGGGGTCACACATAATGACTATTCGGACAAGCAGCGAGAGACAAAACAAATGTTGAATTATCGCATAACGCCGAGGCGTCGTCAGCGCTAATGGACTTGTTTGTTTTTTTCCGTAAATGCTCTTTTAACCCCGGTGAACTTCGGGCTGACAGATGGAGGACAGGAAAACACAGCGGTCTGTTGTTGCATGAGGCACAATGGCGTCAACAGTCACGGTCTCTCTGCGTGCGCTTCGGCTCGCATGCTAATCGCGTTTCTGTAAGGGATGTGTGCGCGTCACAAACAACAACAACAACAACAACGACAACAACGACAACGACGACAACATATGTTTTCTCTCTCCGTTCCTACGTGTGCACTCGACACTTGATGTCGTCTGTCCGCTCGCCGGTCGTCAAGCAAAACGTCTGAATAATGAAACGGGTGGCCGGCGTCGGCGTCGGGCGAGACGCCGCAAAGCGCCGTTGCGTAATCAACAGGCTCTGGACGCAAGCACGTGCCCCGGCTGTGTATCACAATACACGGAGCAGATGGCCGGGAGGGTGTTTAATAAACACAAATACATGCCCACACTCTGCTTGGGTTACAGGCAGCTGCTTCTGCCTTTGGACATGGACGTTCCATAAAATCACACGGCGATGAACTCTTTACACGGGAGGGTGGGTTACAAATCAACAAGTCATTTTTTTGCTCTTCCTAATTGCTCGCATACTACATCTAAGACTCTATCAAGCCCAGCAGGTGACATGTGAGCAGAGAGACACAACCACACTTTCATAACCACACACCGATCGCTCCGGCAAACGCAAAGACATTGTGTCCCGCAGCGTTGTTTTTCCTCCCTGGTATTTAAACCCTCGCCCCGATGCCGTCGTCTCCCCGGGAGATGAGATCCTCACTTGAGGAGCATTAACAGATAGGGACTAAATGTTCCGGGGCCTCCACGTGCCTTCATGATATTTAGTGCAAAACTGTAAATGATTAGCTCCTTCGTGGGCGAGCCTCCTGCTGCCAGGCGGGGAGGCCGAGCAAGAGCAGGTGAGAGTGTGAGATACATCTGTGACATACATAGAACGTGAGTGGAGCAAGCTGCGTCTCCATTGTCAAGAGGTTTGGAGTGTATTAACTCGTTGGCTCCACATGGCTGTAATCTAACACTAAGCAGGGTAGAAGTAGAGGTAAATAATAAATAATAACAGTAATAATAAAAGCCAGCTTGGCCATCTAACCCTTAGAAAAATGAAGAGGTGTCGTCAGGATTATGTTTTAATTGTTTCGTCATGTCAGCGGGTTTTGGTCATGTTTTATTCCGTCCGGAGACAAAGACAAGCATTCGTACTTTATTGATATTTGACCAGCAGAAACAGCTGGTCAGTACTGACAGTTAAATGTTCGCTACATCAGAATTTATTTGTTTCGATTATCCATTCACCGCATCGACTCTTTTTCAATAAAGCCAAAAACCACCCCGAGCAGGTTTAAAAGAAAAAAATGTTGGCATCTTTTTTTGTTTGTTTGTTCATGCGATACTTCAAAATGTGCAATGAAATATGTAATTGGAAACACGGCTAGTGAATATGTCACAGAGCTCACGGTGACGTCTTCAAATAGTTGCCGTTTTGGCTCGATAAATGACCGTCGATCGATTGATCGCGTCAGCTACGCCGTAAAGGGAACACCTGTCGGCACACGGCGCTGGGTCCCGCTCCGTTTGGCTTTTAGGTCCCTGTTCACATCACGCTGCCCTTCTGGTCACCTCAAAGGTTTGTGAACCAGGAAATCTCATCAGCGTGATTCATAAAAGGTCTGGTCAACTGAACCACACAGTCAAGAAGCATCAGATAAACAACAACCAGAGATATGGCAACGCTAAGCCGTCCAGTTTTGATTGCCTGCCCCCCCCCCCCCCCCCCCCGCCCCACACTGTCCACACCGCCCTCTGTGGATATATGACTCTCTCTTTCCACATCCTCATCATGAAGTCTAGCCACCATTAGTGCACAAACACGTTCGTCAATTAGCTCGATGTTGCTGACTGTAATGGAGTTGTGGACGCGATGCCCCTGTGGAGTCTCTCTCACACAGGGTCTACTCACTCACACAGTCCCATTGACTAAGCCGTCTGCATGGGCAGACAACTAAAAAGGTCAACTTTCTGCAACAGTACCCCCCCCCACCATCACCTCCCACCCCCCCCAGTCTAAGGTCTCCCGGAGCACCGTGGGCGAGAGCACGGCTGGGTTGACGGATGATTCCAGTCTGTTTCTGTTGGGAATAAATACCATTTCCAAGTCATTTGTTGAGCGGTCAGGTGATCAGATTCAACAAACCCCTCGGTTGATTCCCAAAAAGTTTTTTGGGAAGAGAAAATGAAGGCGAAGGCCGATGCAATGCTAGTGATCTCAACAAGAAATCACGGCCAAACTAACTGCGATATTTATAGTCCATTTTGGATTTCGCCCCGACCCAAAACAACCGCGATGGTCCTCGCTTAGACTTTGAGGCGTCTAAATAGAGCCTCTCAATAGTAGTCCTGTTTGTTTGGTAAAAATTGGACCGGGGCTTCAGTGTCGCCACAGCGGCCACAGTCTGCTCCTCCAGGGCCGCCCGGCTTCTCAGACCAACACCGAGTTCCCGACAAGACATTTCCATTAGCCACTGAATTACCATCACCTCCCACCCTCCCCTCCCTTTCTCCATGCACCTCAAGACACTGTCTCTCTGAGGGGGAAGCACGTGGAAGTTGCAAACACTCCCCCCCCCCCCCCCCGCTCTCATCTCTCACATCCCAGCATGCACCGGCCTCCATTAGCACACTCGGGTGGGCCTGTTGCCGTGCGGCGGAGACATGTGACATTGGGAGGTCAGGGGCTCTGCCACTCTGCCTCCCACCACCACCACCTCACTCGTCCCCGGGCCTCTTTGACCCTTTGTCCTCTAACCCCACAGCCCTCAATATCCCCGGTGTGCACAGTGGGCGGAGCCTGTGCAAAGCCAGGGCGGCAGGTGCCGCGTTTCTGACCTTCCACTTCATGAGATCGGCTTCGGTGACATTCGGATCAAGCGCTCAGTTGCGCTACCCCCCCCATCCCCCTACCACCACCTCATCGTCGAGCCAGCTATAATGCCAAGCGTGTCAAATCACTTTAGCATCAAAATACCGTCAGTCCCCCCGGTCCCCTCTGTTCTCTCTCCTCTGCTAACTCCTCTCTCTCTCTCTCTCTCTCTCTCTCTCTCTCTCTCTCTCTCTCTCTCTCTCTCTCTCTCTCTCTCTCTCTCTCTCTCTCTCTCTCTCTCTCTCTCTCTCTCTCAACATCCCTGACTGTGTGTGTCTCTCTTTCTCCCTCTCTCCCCTGCTTCCCCTCTTCTAGGGGGGAGGGTTAGAGACGCACACACAGGCTGATGATCTGTGGCTGCCGTTGCCCTTCAACATTCCCATCGACGAGGACGGAGGCAACTGACCGTGGTGAGAAGAGGAACAGCCAGAGCCGCCGCTGACAGCATCGCGCTCCCAGTCCACTCTAAAAGGACACCTGAGCTCCCCCACCGCCAACTTAACTCACGGGCCAGTGAACAAACAAGAAGTGGGCCGAGGTGAACGGGCAGGAACTCTGCTGTAACGTTATGGTGTAAAGGGGGGGGGGGGGTAGCATTAAGGGAAATAAGAAAGTATTTTTACCACGAGAAAACAAACATCGTGACCCAAAGTCCGCACTGCGAAAGCGACATTTACAAGTTGCAGAAGGCCAAGAAAAATGTTCCCGCATTCTTGTGCTGTTGTTTTTCGTTGCTGCCAAAGCAGCGTCAGATGTCGCAAGCAAAGCATAACAACCAGGAAAAGCATGGTTCCGAGAGAAAATAAGACACGATAAATAAATCACAGAAAATTGGCCTCTTCCCTTTGGTCTGGCCTTGTCCAAATATCTGGCCCTGCTGCTGTTAGCTGATCCAGATGTTCCACGCAAACTCTTTCTTTTTTTTGGGGGGGTTCTCCATCATTTTAAGTGAAAAGAAGAAAAACAAAAGAGGCACCGCAACTGATGGCAATTCTCATTCTTGTTCTTCATCACAACCCATACGGCAGGTTTTTTTTCTTCTTTTTAAATCAGAGTAAATACATTTACCTCCGTTTTGTTTCTCGAGATTTATCCCTGCCTGCGGTGTATTTTTTTAGCACGAGAAGAAGACATTTCCCACTGTTTGTTTGCACAGCGGAGCGCAGGGAGCCAGCCTAACTATTCGTTTGTAAATGTGACATAAATGATATTCCTCTACATCCCAATCACGCAATGTTTATCTGCAGGGTCAACAAGACCAGAGCCCGCCAAGACCAGAGCCCGCCAAGACCAGAGCCCACCAAGACCAAAGTCAGCGTGGCCGATAGAACGTACGAGTCAAGCCGGTACCGGAGAGGGAACCGGGGACCGAGGAATCTGGGTTAAGACGCACGTATTCATTTATATTCATGCCGTTTGTTAATTTGCCCGTGTATTTCAGCGGCGTACCCGACGCGCTTCTCTGTGATTAACATACTGTTCTGTGTTAGGCAACATGGGGCCCCGAAGAATGAGAACTTGCTTATTCATGTTTAATTGATGTTAATAAAAAATGCAGGGTTTCTTTTTCTTTCTCTCTTTCCCTTTCCAGATGCAGAGCCTCACACGCTGTACTGTAAACCCTCACTCAAGGGGTCAGGATCAACTCCGGGGAGAGCTGGAATCTGTGGCAAAGAGAGATTTCACCTCATCGGCGTACACTGCCTCTGAGAGAATACATTACCGACGCGCTAAATATAACCGAGGATGCGACGGGGAAAACACATTTTAAAACAAAAGCGACTGTTTTTCTGCTTGAAACAATACAAAGACCTCCTCTCTCTCTCTGGTTTTAAGAGGCAAAAAGGAACAATGGATGCATTTGTATTCCGCTCACAAATTCATTAAGCATTCAATTATGCTGTACTCCTGATAATTTACATTTAAATGTTGTTTCCTTTGCGCTACCATGATTCAAGTTCTACTCTCAACCCTGAACTCTCTACCGCCCTCAATGACCCTGCGGAGACGACGACCACTTCCTGTCTGTCCCCCGGCGTCACTGGCTGCCTGCTCACCTCGCTCTGCAACCCAGTTGGAGCTGTAACAATGAGATAGCAATTCACCGATGGTGCCGTTGGGGGTGGGGGGGGGGGGGGGATTATAGGCTCAGAGAGTTATCAAAGGCTTAGTCGCTCTGATTTCTGGTGACCCGCCGTGGACGGCTGCCATCGCTCTGTGCCAGCGCAGAGACCTCCATCTCTGCTGCCAGGGTGGCAGCTGGCCACCAGGGGCCGTGTCACTTTTTTTTTTTTTTTTTTTGGGGGGGGGGGGGGCAGACATGACATGATGGACAGGTATTATGGGTATTCATCAGGGAGGCCCCGTGAGTTAAAAAGGCCGGTGTTCGTCAGGTAGTAGTACAAAGAGACACAAAAATGATGGTGAAGATATAGGGACACTCTGATTGTTGGACAAATAAATACCGGCAACTTTTAAGGTCTATCAAAGTTCTTAAAACTACACTAATCATAATTTTCATTACAGCAACGGATCAGTTTAGATAAGTAACGTTTAGCAACCAGGAGAGAGTCTTGAATTCCCTTAAGCTCTACAGGGAATTTCAGCATCTTTCACTTTGTTGTTTTGTTTTTGCAGCCCCCAACTTTTCGAGAATCAGCAGCAAAGCTCTGCTGAGACCACTGCATGCTACAAATCACACAGTCAATGTTAGAAGAGACCAACTGGTGAACATAGTGGAGAATTCAGCAGCTAAAGAGCACAATCTCTCGCTCGGGAGTTGGTGGAGACCAAAATACGGAGCTAAAAGTAGAGCAAATAATACACTTGTATTCGTCAGGTGGACAGAAACATCGATGGTGATTATTGTGCTGCCCACAAAAATACTAATAAGAATAATCAATCAGCAATAACTAGAAATAAAGTTTAATATATTGCTTTGAAATGTAAACTAAAAAGTTGTGTAAATTACTATTACTAACTGCAGTGAAGTTTAACAAATACGCTGAAACAAGGTGGATTTCAATTAAGCTCACAGAATAGGGAGCGATATTAATCATGCCGGATGTTAGCACGCTATCATTGTGCTCATGTTTACGTATAAGGGACCAGGAAAGGCTCCTCCTGATAATATCATTTCACGAGATTACATTTGTGTTTCCCATCCCGGTTTTACAACAAATGTACGAGGCATTCTTCAAATGTCAGGGACCTCAAAGAGCAGCAGGAAGAGTTTGTATATCTTGGTAAACCCCAGCCAATACATCCCACAGTATCGGATGAGCTAACAGCCAATTAACAGAACTGTTTGGCAGCTCTTATCCCAGTTATGACAAACCCCAGTCCCCCATCATCATTAAAATAAAATGCTGAGATTAGTTGGTTGTTGCTTAAGATGAGTCAGGAAACTTGGAGTTTGTGTATGAAAAATAACCCGCAGTGTGTGTCCTGACTGAATGGGGGGCCAGGGCTCATAATCGGCAGCTTGGCGTCCTCCGGCCCCTCATGGCTCCTGACCCTAACAGGAAGCAGCCGGCGAGAGCGCCGACTCCGGCCAGCCAATTAGAGCGCGGAGCGGGCCTAGGCTAACGAGCTCCCTCTCCGTGACCCTCCTCACCTCTGCAGGACCCCACGATGGGAAATATGAGGAGCCCCGAGCCACTTTAACCCCCCCCCCCCCCTTCCCTTCCAACCTCTCTCTTTAGCTTCCTCCGTCTCCCCATCCCAACCTCTGGTCCCAAACCCTGCTGTGTGACCACAAGGTCTACAAACACATGCAGCCTCTCTCTCCAGAGTTCCACCACATGGCTTTTTTACTGCCGCGCGAATGCTGAAAAACGCCACACAGAGAAAAAAACAAAACAATGAGCATGTGTGTGTACACACACACACACACACACACACACACACACACACACACACACACACTCTGGGGCACTTACATGTTCCTGTAGTTTACTCTGGCCCGGTTCTAGGGGCCACTTTTCCAAGTACTCTGAATAGTAAATGGGCTCCAAATTAATTGGCGGGGTTTGCGAGGCAGTGAGATAATTCTGAGGCACTGTAATGAGGTGGGACCACTGCAAACACTAAAGTGGCTTTGGGCACAATCGCTATTTATGTGCACAACACATCATCAATGAAGAGTGATGAATCCAAAGCTAACAGTGCACCTGGTTGGGTAAACCTCAGCAAGTGGTGGGCGTTTCCGGCACACCGCCATATCTAAACCCAATGAAATTTAAAAAAAGAAGGGAAAAAAAGAAAAAAAGAGGGGGAGCCAGTAATAATCATCTACGTCCAACACCCCCACTCCCCCTTTTTCTCCCCGAGGCAGAATTGGTCCCGTCATTTGGACCCTCCAAACACAGACCATATGTGGGTTCAGCCCCGGCAATCAGACTGCATTGTGGAGCAGGCGGCTGAGTTCATCAGGAAAAAATTAGCCCGCCGCTCCGCAGGCCCTCGCTCCCATTGGCCAGTCACGCGGCCCCGCTCCGTTTGAGGGCACCCCAGACATTCCTGCGGCTAATCTTTTCCATTCCTCCGCTCAGCTCGTCGAGGACAGACCAAATCACAGCACAAGGGCCCGCATTGTAAGGAGCCTTTTTTCAAAAAGCCCTGTTTTCAATGCAGTCTCTCTTTTTATGCTCTCTCTCTCTCTCTCTCTTGCTCTCACCTCATACACCGCAATTCAAAAAAAAAAAAAAGAAAAAAGAACAGAACGTTTTTCCCCATCATGACTCTTTATTCTCATAACAAAAAACACTCAATTTTTGCTTTTTTGGAATGATCTTGTGGGAAAAAAAGGTCCCCTGAACACTGCGCTTCTCACAGTCCCGTTCCAGTAAGAGTTTTTTTTTTTTTTTTTTTTTAAAGCCCAAACAATGTAAAACCACCGAAACCAGAGCCGGGCCACATCAGTGCGCGGCCCGGAGTTCGGCAGATCGCTGCTGAATACGGTTCCCCCCGGGGGCGAGGCTCGCAAGCCTTTTCCCGGAAACCTCTCGCTTGGTCACCGCTGCACCCCATCCCCCCCCCCCCCCCTTGTCATTGCGGCCTGCTGTCCGGCAGCTGGAACACTGAGACTGGAGGACGACCGCGTGCTCTGGGGGGACACTGGTGGATTTATAGTAACACGTTCCATAATTAGACACCAGGGTTATTACAGGGTCGGTAAACTTTAGACTCCAGAGTCTGAGGCTGTCCAGCCTCTGCTGCCGTGACTTAACGGTTACTTCCCTTTCTCGAGAAGCACACTCTGCTCTTGGCTGCATTACCAAGAAAAGATAACAAAATAATTTTCTTTTTCGACACTTTCACTCCTCCTCCGTTTGCCCCTGGATCCAAGGTAGACAAAACAATCTAAGGTGTCTTGTAACCCAGTGTGTTGCGGCTCTTAAAATAGCCACAACACAAAGGAGGAAAACTTTTGACATGCTTACGGGCGAGACTGCACTTCTAATCCAGATGCTCCTAATTGTTCAGGAAATGCGTCCGCCCTTACTGCAGGCTGTGACAGTAAAAAATGCTGCAATCAATCAAGATGGCTCAGTAAAATACACAAAAGACAGGGGGGGGGGGGGGGTTTGGTGGAAAAGGCTGTGCGGCTCGCCGATCGTGCCGAAACACGTCCGAGAAACAGCGAAGCATGCCTGTGAGAGAGGGTGGTGGGTTCTCAAAGAAACATAGATCCTTTAGGTCCCAAAGAGAAACGTAGGAGGATTTTAACATTGTCTAGTTTATTCTTAGAGGAGGAAGAACACAAAACGGCAGCCATTTCTTTATACATGTTGGACAAATATAAGTGTTGTCGTTTCCGTGCAACAACCAGGCAAACACAGTCTGGGTATCGAATATATATATTATATTATAGCAATATGCTGTCCATTTGAAGACGGTCTTGTTTGTGATTGTTGAGGCCAAAACTTTGACAAAAACAATGAAAAGACAAGGAAATGTTTGCAGTAATGGAGTTGGTCGTAATCCTATTGGTAAATTTGATTGTATGATTTGTTTATTTCTGATTTTTTATAGCCTATTGGCAGATATAAGGGAATTATTTCAATGCCAAAATAGACCTAAAGGTTGTTTTGGTAGAGGCAAGAAAGAAAGAAATGATCTCTTTTGCTTTTCAGATTCTAATTGGACAGATTTTTTGTGATGTTCGCTGTTATTTAGGAATTATAAAAGAGAACAGTGGATGTTTTTGAGGTGGGATGTCTTTGTAGTCCTTAAGAGGAATAGCACGTCTTTGCAAAATAAACAAAAAGAACATTGAATCATTTTCAGGCCCTTTCATGAACATTTGAAGTGTTTTCCCTCATTTGTCCTGGTTCTGAGAACATTACATGACCACCGGAAGAATGATTCAACAGAACAGTGAATAATATTTTCTTGTACCTTTTTAAAAATCCAATGAACCACTTCAAGGAGCGAATCCTACTGCTAAGAGCACTTCAAGTAGGGCAGAAATGATTGATATCAAGCAAAGCAGAAAGGAGCGATTAATCGCTAGTGCTCCCAAAAACAGAACAAAGAGGCAGAACTCTGAGCGAATTCAAAAGCACACGGTTTCTATTACGCAAATGCTTGTGTTCAACAATAAATACAAAAATAAGGTCTTCTGTATCTGTATTTAAAGCTCTGCTCAAAGACATCCTTTCAGAACCAACACAAAACATCAGAACAAGCTTGAACGTACTGCTACTTCTTCCAGGTACTGAGAGGTTCGAGTTTGAGGACAGATGCAGGATGAAGTGATTAAGAAGTTAATAAATTGGATCTGCATCAACCACATGTTCTGCGCGGCTCTGCCGACAGTCTATTAGTCGCATAGCAGACGGTTCAGCTCAGGGTATCCACTGATGTCCGTCGAGGGAGGGGTCGGGGCTGGGTGCCGGGGGTGGGGGGGGCTGCTTGGAGGAAGTGGCCGATCTGGAAGCAAAACTGTTAACTTGTCCGTCACCGGGGCTCCGCATGCAAAGATACCATTAAGCAGGAAAACCAGACTGAACACTTCCTCCGAAAACAGCCCCCAGCCACACCTCTGACTGCAGGCGTTGGTGTGCGTGTGTGTGTGTGTGTGCGGCAGAGCAATACTTAAAAAAATACCATGTTGAACTGCCTTCGATGTCTTAAAACAAACTAAATCAAGTTAGATGCTATTTTTTTTTTTTTTTTTTAAAAGCTAGTTCACAAGCATTCTCCTACATTTTACCGACAAGTACCCGGGTAGCAGCTTGGCTGTTTTACACAGTGAGTGTTACCTGTGGACAGGCGACGCTGGTGGAGGTGACACATGCCGCTGAAGCAGGAACAAGCCTCGCCCGAGCGACCTCGCTGCATGGGATGAGCCAACGAGCACTGGGGCTTCAGGAACCCTGGAATGAAAGACATGAAGGAAACGTGAGAAGACAGAAAAGAGAAGATGGGGACGGAATAAAACAGAAAGAACACACACACACACACACACACACACAAAAAAGTCTTCTAGTCGACGTTAAAGAGGACAACGGCGATATGACAAACTCCAGCTTCGTTTGGGGTGAAGAGCAAGTTTAAAACTAAAACCCCGGCCAGCATCGGGCCACCGTCAGACCCCGGCCAACCTCTCACATTCAAAGTTCTCTAGCCAGCTGGTCCTGGCTCTGATCCCCCCCCCCCCCACACACCTCACCAGCTTGCTGCACCCTTGGGTGAGGGCTTCAGAGAGCGCAGACGGAGCCCCCAGCAGAAGGCCGGGTAGGGCCGGGCCGAGGAGGAAGGGGGCCGAGGTTGGCGGCTCCGTGCCGAGCAAAATGCCAGATCACGCTGAGGGTGCCTCGGGGGGGGAGGGCTGGACGAGGCCGACTTACTGTCTGTCTCTGGGGTCACGGGGGGTCATTTTCAATAGGGAAGTCATTATCCGGCACAATGAGGCGACTGAGTAGGCTGTACTCCCCCTCTCCCTCCCTCCCCCCCCCCCCCCCCCTCTCCTCCAGACCAGCATTCACCCGTCAGTGACATTCTCCAGCACAGAGCAAGAGCAATAAATAAACCTACAGTAGAAAGGTTTTGCTGGAATATCTCTTCAGTAAAAGCATTACACATTGAAAAAATAAAAAGTACATACACCACAAAGTTGAATCCAACAATGAAACTACTCTGATCCTGCGGCCTCTAACGGCCTCTTTGTCCTGAATGTCCCTGTAGGTGCTGTGGACTTAAAAGTGGCATGCGGCTGGCATGTCACGTCACAGTTGACACTGTGGTCTCAGAGCAGCAACGTGTGCGTGGCGCCAGACGAAGATTCGCTCCGTCCTCGTCTAGGCGGATCATGCGGATCTCATCGGCACATCTCTGATGGGGAAAAAAAAATCCCAAACTTTATTCGATCCTCATGAGGACCTTTTTTAGATTTCCAGCAAACGTCAAGAGCGGCAGACGGAGTATCCCCCCCCCCCCCCCCACCCCACCCCACCACCGCCCCTCCTGTCACCGCCTTCTGAGCCCAATAAAGCGCCTTTATTTCCACCATGAAAAACATGTCACTCCGGATGAGCTCAGAGAGTGACATTTAAAAACAGGCGGAGGGATATTGAATTAGTTCCCCATGATAAGCCGTCTGGGATGCTGATGCGTTGCTGCTCATAAGGGTGTGTGTGTGTGTGTGTGTGTGTGTGTGTGTGTGTGTGTGTGTGTGTGTGTGTGTGTGTGTGTGTGTGTGGTTATGTGGATGCTGGAAGAAAAAAAAGGTGTGTGTCTGTGTGTGTGTGTGAGCTTTGAATTGGCATTGCGGATGAAGCGGGGGACTGACGAGGAAAAGCAAGTCTGGACCGGCGAGAGCAAACAATGGCTTAATAAGACTCATTAAAGGAGAAGCAAACACGCGTCATCTCGTCATTTCGTCTCATCTCCGTGTTACTGAGCACTTTAACAATAATAACGCTTTGGCTGTTATCAGACGTTGAAAAGAAAATTAGAATGAAAACAACAGCAGCAACGCTTAAACACAGTATCGTTGGTACCACGAAGAGTTATGGCATGCTGGAAAGGGGCGTGGGTGATGACAATCTACGTGTTTTGATGCTACATAATAACAGCTCCAGAGACGGCTGATTCCAGTCAAGACCGTGTTTGTGACTAAGTTCGGACAAAGCAGTACATTTGTTGTCAATCTTAAAAGGGATTCCTTCACTGCAAATACACTACGAAATATGTTTTTCACCTTTGCTCGGGTGCAATCTATCAATATTTCAGTATTACTTGCCAAAATGTGGGTTTATCTGTGTATCATCAGCCCCAATAGAAGATTCTCAATGGCCATGATGATGGTAGTGATGCACACAAATAACATTATCCAGAATGCTAGTGCACAGATGTTTCACATAACACATAAAGCATATGTAAGTCTGATTAATTAGTCCGTGCGGCCTTTTTCTTCCAAGCTTTCTCGACCAACCCTTCCATCTTTCCATCATCTGTACATCAGACCCCCCCCCCCTCGTCTTTCCCAAATGAATCAGTTCTCCAGGAACACGGCACATTCCTGGTTGCACAAAGGGGGTTGAAGGCCAAACAATGACACATGGCATGGAGCTCGGAGCAGTGTCGCTGAACATTAAGGCATTAACATGTGAGCCCAGGCTCCCAGTCAAACTGGACTTTTCCAAAGATCAGGAGTAAACCAAGCAGACAGCAGCCCCCCCCCCCCCCCCCCCCCCCCCAAAAAAAAGAAAGAAGAAAAAGAGTCCAGCACTGCAAGCCATACATTGGAGCAACGTTAAAAGTATGGTGTTCCCTCTAAGATTTCACTTGAAGTAAAACACACGCCATCTTTTTTCAATGTCAATGTAAAATACATGACCATTTTCAGAGAAATCAAATTAGAAAACGAGTCATCAAACAGAGCAAATATTTGGATTTCAGAGGCGTGTGACTGTGAATCATTTTCAGAGGAGGGGCTTTGCTTTTCCGAGCGGTGGCTCGGACATGTCTGCGCAGGTTCTTCTTCCTCCCGGGATCTGCCGTCACGAGCGGTGAGACCGCCGCACGTCTCGTCATTAAGTCCTCCACATCAATGCGCCTCGGCCCCGTGTGCTTTAAGCGGGACCTTGATTACAGGAACGTTTGATCTTGCTCTTCGCCTCTGAGCAGCGAGGATCTCATCGGCTTTAATAACTGTATGATCCAAACTTCGGGGGGGGGGGGACGAGCTCAAACACCCTCCCCACCACCACCACCACCACCCCCACTCGGAGGCCAATCAGCATTATCCTTAGCGGCGATCGGGGGAGGGGGATCAGAGCAATGTAAACACGCTGGCGGTTTCCTCATTAAAGATAGGCCGCTAATGAAATGGCAGCCAGCGTTTACAAGCTCGTGCTAATGAAGGCAGGACTTTGAGATGTTCCTCTAATGAAAGACGGCCTTTTATTACTGATATAAGGCTAATAAAAGAATGGCTTAATGACAAGGTTCTAATGAAACAAAGGTGTGTACATTCGGCATTATAACAAACCCCACCGATAAGAGCAGCGAGGGAAGGGTTTTCATTAACGGTCCGTTCTCGTTTCTCACATCAGGGAAAGCGCTCGCAGGACTTTACAAGAGCCCACAAACTCCAGCCTTTTGAATGCAACGCATTCAAGCGTTTATACGAGCTGAAAAGAGCTCGCAGCTCTCTTTAAGGGCAGCGATTGTCCGTGCCCCGCGTTGCCAGGGTGATCTAGCCCAAGGTCAAAGTTCATTGTGCCCTTAATGCATCTCCCAGGTGCAATAAAAAGAAGAGAGGAAAAAAAGCCGTTCCCACATGGGACTCCGTGGGCTAAGACGGACCAGAACGAGAGCCATCAATCGTCGCGGTCACCGTCGTGAACGCCGTTCACCTTCAGCGGTGTACTGCAGCAGAACCTCGGAGCTCCACATGAGGAACGGAGAACCTGTTAAAGACTGTTCTGCACTCCCCCCCCCCCCCCTCCCGTCTGTCCGTCCTCTACAACGGCCTGGGGGACTCCAGTGTTTGCCCACATGTCCTTGAGAGATCAGTTTCGTAGCATTTGGCGGGACGGAAGACTTGACAATGAATGAACACTGATTAACCATTAAAACCATTTATCAAGCAAACATGCCTTCCATTTGCTGGTTAGGGTTACTTTTCTTTTTCTTTTTTTTAGCATACACTGTATAAGAATCTTCCATCGGTTTGCGTTTGAGTTCGGTTTTTGGCCGTCGCCATCTTGCCTTTTTGCAACCAGAAGTGACATTAAAAGGGTGGAGTACAACCGGACATATAATTGAGAATTATTACATTTTGACGGAGCGCTTCTATTTTAACCGGCGCAGCTTTCCAGGAAACACACCGACCAATTACATGCGTTGTAAATCACATGACGTGATGCTGCTCAGCCAATCAAATATGTGTATTCTGATAAACTTCCCGACTCTCTCTCTCACACACACACACACACACACACACACACACACACACACACACACACACACACACACACACACACACACACACACACACACACAGGAGAGATGGGTGACAGACCGAGTAGTTGGAGAATAATACATTAATAAGTTAGTGGCGATTATTAAAAGCTGTAATGTGAAGCGTCACTATGAGACAAAGCACTAATCTTTTGAGCAAACGTACCCACTCACATCTGAAATGAAGTCACAGATAATAAACAACCCAAGAGCCCAATATGATCAGAATCCTAACACACACCAACGATGATGTAAACAGAGAGGAATAAAGGTGAAACAAGTAGTTTAATAACCACAGATAAAGTCCATGCACAAGATGAGAAAAATATAATATCGTGGTTTCCTTGGTTGACATCACTTCACCCTGAATAAACTGAATTTAATAATTTTTTTCTAAAATGAATTACTTTATTTTATTTGTAGTCACATTTTTCAAAAACTTTCCATTATGTAATTTATTCTTAAATGCAGCCCTTATTTTAGTTGAAATGAGAGACGAACATGGATTTATTATTAGATTATGTATTATTTATAATTCATCCAGCTCCATAAATATTGTCGAGACATCATTCAATTGAACTTTATTTGATTTGACAGTCAGATGATGACTACATAACACAAATGTTGGCTGCATCAATATGCTGTATATGGTACTAAATCATAGTGCAAGTTGGACATTATTGTGATGTTCCGGACCTTTGCATGAGGAAATTCTCTCTAACTGGACCTTGTTGAATATTAATTGAAAACCCTTTCCCTAAATGGACCATCATTTACTAAATGAACATCATGCTGTATTGAAGAAGACTTGAAACTAGAGATTGAGACCTCTATACTTCTATACAACCAGAGAGTCGCCCCCTGATGGCCATTAGAGAGAATGCAAGTTTAAGACACTTCTGCATTGGCTTCACTTTTAGGTCCTAAAAGTGAAGCCAATGCAGAAGTTAGTTTGTTTAGACAAAATCAGACAAAACAAGCAATTTGATGACCTCACCATTAGCATCTGGGAACATGTTCTAGGCTAAATGATAAATTTCAAAAATCACTGCGAGACTAGTCAATAAGGAGAAGTAGTTGCAGCCCTAATCACCCATAAGTCAAGGCTTTCTGTAAGTGTGCCGAACACATTCCCTGTCAGCGTGTCGTGCCGTCTTCCTATAAATGAAAAGACACCGAGCAGGAGACTTAATGATCGTCTGATGTTAGCTTTCCCCCTAAAGAGAGCTAATCCACTGCACCAGCGTCTCATTACAACAACAATTACCGCTCTGAAGCAGCTCTCTCCACTTCTTCACTTCAGCGAGCGCTCTGTAAAGAGCCGAGAGAGACACTTCAGGACCCGTCGGCTCATAATCAAAACACTCCTCATCCCTCTGTGATCCCGGGAAAGCACTGGACCTGCTTTCTGAGCATATCTGCTCCATCAGCAAACTGTCTTCCCTCCCCTTTCGATGAGATCCATTTTGAAGGAGAAAAAAAAAGAAGATAAATTTAAACATGCCTCTAAGCTGCTATTTATCTCAACCAGAACAAAGCCCGAGCAGATGCATCGTGACAACAAAGCAAAACTCGTGCAGATTACCGGAGGCAGTACCTACATGCTGATCGTACTCGATCATATTTGCTGGAAAAATAGACATCCTTTACACACACACGCACACACACACACACACACACACACACACACACACACACACACACACACACACACACACGCAAATCATTTTGTTGTTGTTTACATGTTTATCTGGGTTGATCGCCTTCTTTCAGTTTGTGAAACACGACCTTCGGGGTTGAAGGTAGACGCCATTACTGAGACCTTGAAGGGCCCCTGAGCAGCCCTACCATGGGGGGACATAAGGTGACCCACCAGATGACTTCAGGCCTCTGCAGCATGTTGCATTTTTTTTAAATTTGGTATATTGTGTCAAACCTAACAGGACGCCCCTCGTATCGAGGTACAAGTAGAGGTACGTAGAGGAACGGAATGCTAACCGGCTTTCTCGCTGTGGCTTCTTTAGAGCGATCATTTTCTCGGCCTTGGATGAATTAGGGCAACATCCGCCACCTGAGGGCTTCCTTTTAGCACCAATGGAAGATTAGAGGAAATCTGCAGACACAGATACCCATGGAGACCTTGCCTGGAAGACATAATGTTTTCAGGTTGACAGCCACAACACACCAGAACCACTCGCGGCAAAACTTTTTAAAAACCTCTGCGTTAAATGGCGAGGAGGTCGACGCTACGAGTAGCCCTCGCTTTGCTGGAAACCCCCCCAAAAAGTGCCCCCCCTCCCCCAAGCTGTGAGTCACCAAACCGACCTGCCGTTTGAGGTCTGCGCTGGCAATAAAAAAGTTTAACTGGACAGCTTTATTGAATGACTTATTAAGCCACTGTGTTTTTTTGCGAGACTTAAACTGAGGCGCTTTTGAAATGAACAAGAGCACCTTTCTGTAACGAAAAAAAAACATGCCTTCCTACTTTGACTGAAACTGAGTCTGCACTTTCACACGGTGAAAGTGCAGTTGCCCTGGTGGGGCTTTTGGAGCTGCAAGGCATCTGCAGAGAAAGGTAGAGCTGACAAAGATGACCTTTGTAAAAAACGGTATTGTTGAGCAGCACATGTCTATCTGTAAACCTGAGGCACTTCTCAGGAACTCTTCTTATTAGACCTTTTAAGTTTGAAATTTAAAAAGATAAATTCTGTTGACTTAAAATTCAGGATTTTTTTTGTCCCCAACAAGAAACAGGGACAAAACTGCATTGAAATATTGTGCCAAACAACCATCGCCTCAACTCTATGTTGTCCTTATTCATACTGAACGGTGACTTATGTTCCTCTCACTTTAAAGAAATATGTCATAATGAAACCCTGGTTGACACCGGGGTTATGACTACTCTCCCTGAGCCAGAGGTGTAACTCTGTCACTTTGTGCACAGAACACGCGTCTGGAGACAACTAGTTGAAAGTGTGGTTGTGGTTGTGGCTAAAATAAATCCGCCACTGACAAAGCTCCGCACACGGGCTCAATTTCCGTTGTGAACATCCGAAACCCGCCTCCTCCACGAGCCACTGGATTGGTCGCTATAGATTTTTTTTTTTTAAATCTTGGTTTGACATCTTTCTCACATGTACATCTGTGGCAAACAATCGAACCCCGATTGCTTCCAGACACACAGTGCACCTGCAGACGCAACGGCCATGAAGCTATGAACAAAAGAGTTTTCCAGTGCTGAATGACACGTGGATGTATTTTGGCCGTGGCTCATGTTCACCTTTTCCCACAGAGACGCAGAGCCCCGCCTCCTCTGCGAACGTTGTGTAAAACATTACGCAGCGCCGGGGTTAACCTTATACGACACCGAAGCGGCAACTCCTGATAATTTATAACAGCCATTTGTCTCACTCTCTGCGACGCGATGGAGCCGAAGGCAGGCCGCTGGTGAGCGGCCACAGACAGTGGTGTGTGTGTGTGTGTGTGTGTGTGTGTGTGTGTGTGTGTGTGTGTGTGTGTGTGTATGTATGTATGTATGTATGTATGTATGTATGTATGTATGTATGTGTATGTGTGTGTGTGGTAAATGAGGTTAGAGGGGAAGAAAAGAAGCGGGCCGGCTCAAAGACGGCTTGTGCTGCGCGTCAGAGTCTGTATCCGGAGGGTGGGGGTCGGGGGGGGGGGCGCTAGGGGCCCTCACTGCCCGGCAGCCAGAGCAGCTCCTAGAGCGAACGGCTCTAATCAAATTTGTGTGATTGGACTGGTAGAGAGCGGCGGGAGTGAAAGAGGCTCCTTTCACCCGGGGAATGGACACAAGGAAGCATTTAAAAATCTATCCCTCCGCCGATCTCTACAGTAGCCGTTCACATGACGGACGATCTGCCCGCGCCAACAGCCCTTTGGCACAGCGCACACTGGCCCTTTCTCAGCCGTGAAATATCGCCCTCAGAGAGACTGGTAGGGGGGGTGTAAAACTTTGCTTTATGTGCGTCCTCTAATGGATCTCAGCTGGAAATGCATCCAATATTTTTGAGGGATTCACCCTAGATTGCACTGCTTTAATCTGGCGTGGAAACGGCTATTTTTAGCCTTGATTGATGGGTGCAATCGGATACGGTTCTGGCCTTAGTCCGTGGACCTCGGTTTCCCTTCAGCGCGGCTGACGTTTTGGGAGTGATCAAAGAGAAGCTCCTCCAGCGACTGATGTTAAAAATGAAGCTGGGCTTCAGAGCACGGAGATGAATATTCCCGCGTGACGGTGCAGAGTTGCTCCCGGGCAGCAAGTGAGGTGTGGTACAGCTAGGCGACCTTTGCCCCCCTGGTGGAAGAACCCGGAGCCCGCTAAAACTGACTCCACAGAGTCTCCCATTAACCTCCTCCATGCCTCATGCGTCCACGCTCAGAGGATGCAAACGGGCATGAGACACACAGGACAAAACGGGAGCTTTGCCGCCCACGTCTTCTGCTCTCCGCCGCCCAACAGCTAGTTCCTATACGCTCGTAGAAACATTGAAAGGGAGATGCAGCTGCATTCCTGAAAGCTTGATTCAAACACAAACTTATCATGGAGAAACGGTGCGTTTGAGCCTGTTGCGTGAAACATTAACACAGAGTGGTATATAATTCAGAAACCTGAAGTGAAAACATCTGGAGCCACAGCTGCTGCGCATGGCTATGCACTAAAAAAAACAAGGACAATAAAAACACTAGAATTCATAATACTGTCGAATAAGAACTACACAAGACAGACCGGTCGCAGGGCGGTTTTAAAAGCAGGGATTAAGTGCACTCTTTGGTTAAAATGCCTCTTTAAACTGGAGATATTAGATATGAATGGGGGCTTTTTAAAATCAGCAATGTGGATTCCAGCCTGTTGACTGCAAAGCTCCATTAGGGAGTAGAATCCAGAATGGAACAAAATATATATATATATTGAAATAATCCTTTCCAGGATTTTGAATCCAGAGTAAATTGGTTGTAAAGTGCACACCTCCGATTCTGTGTTTGACTTTGAGCCGGGCCGGGCCGAGGAGAACTTGGACAGGAAACCGTTGCGCAAACAGCAAAGTCAAGTTTTGGAAAGAAGAGTTCATGGGCTCTCTCATCGAGTGAACCTTCATGTGTCAACGTTTCGGGTCCCGTTTTAATGGCATGGCTTCACACTGCTGTACCTTGGCTATTACAAATAAACACATAACCATCTGGCACCTAAGCTACAAGCAAGAGCACATTTTGTATATTTTTAACCGTGCACTATATTTATTTAGCCAGTGTGTTGAAGGCTGACGCAAGATTCTTTTAAATCTAAAATACATGAGGACTAAGAAAATCTAAACCACACAACTTTCCTTCCATACAAATGTGTTAAAAAAAAATGAAATATCTAGAGGCGACAGTAATTCAAATTCCAGCTCATACCGTTCATAACACAAACGTAGAATTGAACTGAATAGATTGGCCTCATTGTCGGCGATACCGAATCCGGCAATATCGGCACAACATCCATATTGGTTGTTCTTAAGTGGGCAAATCCTGCAAAAGGGTTCATGGCAAAAAAATTATTTTGACAGGAGTGGTTATAAGAAGAAATCTTAAATTAATTTTAATACATTTTTTCCCCCCTAGAATGTACTTAACAAATAAAAGATACACCCTCCTCTCTGACAATGTAGCAGTCCAGCCTTGAGCTGTGAATATAATACAACGCCACTGTTCGTCTTCTGTGCTGTAAGGAAGTGGATTTAGAGAGAGAGGGAGGGGGGGGGAACTGTCATTGTAATTTCACTGAACAAAAGCACTGAGTTCTTCTTTCACACGCCTCGACACTGAAAGCTTTACCATCCACGCTACATCACCAATTGGTCCTTTGCAGAGAGACAAGAGCATGTGACAGCCGGCGGTGGCGGCCGGGAGAACAGCTCGTGAGGATGCACGTAGAACAATGCGTGAAAAGCCACCCAGAGGCGAGGCGTGCAGTGAGACAGGCGGCTGTGGCCGAGGCTTGTTGTGGGTTACGGTGTTACCGCTCAGCCCGGGCGATCCCTTGTGCTCTTCAGGAATGGACGCATGCCACGCATTCCGAGAGGCGACCCAATCGTTACAGCGGAGACCGTGCCGAGCAGCCTGCAGCTGTTCTTACAGCGACGTCCATTGAGCCACAGCGCTCACCTATCTGCTCAACAATCTGCCCCGCTCTCAGATGCAGAAGGACATGTTTCGCAAGTCGGCCCCCCCGCTCCCTTTTTCTTTTCTCTTCATGTGGCCGCAGTGTTTAGTTGAAGATAATCTGCCTGGCTTTTTTCCCTGATCTTTCTGGGAGGTGAAGGTTGCTGTGGAAGCAAAGTGGCATCATGAGATGATATCATGAGTGTGTTTGAAATCTGGGCCTACGAGAACACATAGAATATGCTTAATTAAGTCCAAAAAAAAAATTCATTTCTGATGAACTGAAGGGATTCATGCACATAGTAGATCAGTGAAAAAACGTTGACAGGAATATTTCATCCGCGATGTATAGAAGCGGGAGCTATCGAGATGAAAAACGTACATTTTCTCCTTCCAATACAACCCTCAGCAAATACTTTTTAGTTTGGTCCACTTTTAAAGGACAGGATAGTGAACCTGCTGACTGGCTGGACTGGAAGAACAGAGCTTCAACTTGCCAGGAAAACAATCAAGCATTAAAAGAAGACATTTGGCGTCTGTGTCAGACTATGACGGTTCCAAGTAAAAAGAAGGGGGACAGCTTTTCAGATTAGTAGAACACTTTTCTGACGGTGATTATGCAACTTAAGACTTTGGGTGACACAGTTAAGAGAATGAGGCTCCGAGAGACTGGTCCCTGGGCTCCTCGGGTTTGGAATGAAGTGCAGACTAGACTGGATCTAGGCTCCCTCATCTCTTTAAAAACTGTTTTAAACCAAAAGCTAACTGATGTTAGCTCACAAATTGTTAATAACTTCTGTTGATGCGCATACATCAGTCTTTACTCCGTGCTATTTGTGATGCGTTGTACTCATGGGTTAGGGTTAGAGCGTCACCTCCGTCACATGACAGATTTTATAAAATTGGTTTGTCTTCAGCACATGAGCAAAGGACAGAGTAATAGTTACAGGTATCAACACACCAAGAGGAGGAAGACAAATCCTTGGATCAGTCATGATAAAAAAAAGAAACGGAAACAAAAGCCAGCATGAGGGGGGGCGGACAAAAAGGGAGAAGAATGGAGAGGGAGAGGCGAGAGTGAAAGAGGGATGGAGGAAGGAGAGGAGGGAGAGCAGAGCACCAAAAGAGAGAGAGAGAGAGAGAGGAGAGACGGGCAGACAAATCTAGGTCAAGTCACATGACTGGGACCGACTGCAGGCAGGATTAAATATCCTACAGCGTGTGGTCATTTACACAACAAATGTACTTCTCATTTCATAGATTATTTCCCTTTCCACGGGGGAGGATGAGGCTCGGCGCAGCAGAGCGGGATGCTACGCTGCGCTCTGGGTCGGAAGAGAGGCTTTTCAGCGAGCACAACAAAACAAAATAAAAAAACGGGCGCATTAAAGAGTTTTTTCCCCTCTGAGACGGGGAAACAAAGCCGGAGCCTGAGATAGCATGAAAATGATCATAACAGGAGGGAACACGGTTCCGGTGTGAGATAGCCCCACTGTGACGGGCTAATGGCTGTATCATGCGCTGTCCATTATCCTCCGTGAAAGCAAAGCACGGGGAAATGTTTACAAAGAAAAATTAACAAAAGATCTCGCGTGTTTCGACTTCTTACAGAAGTGACAGGGAAAGTGTGCCGGATTGTCTGGACTGGAGACCGGCTTTGACGTCATCCTGATACGCGCATAAATCATCCACCCGTCACCCGACCGCATGAATTGCTTTCCTCCGATTTAAAGACCCGCACCAGCATGGCCTACTCCTGATTTCAATGAGTGAAGCCTAACCGGAGATTCCCCACCGGATACGAGCCAATCAACGTGGTGCAACGCCACTGAAGGCCCTGGACCAACATGCGGCTCTTCCGTCCCAAATAAATGGTTTCCACAGGTCTGCCCTTTGCTGTATACACACTCTCCACATTTAAGATCAATGACTATTTTCTTGCCTTCAAAGTAAACAATCATTTGGTATTCATTAGAGGCATGTATGAGGTTAAATATTACATTCTTTGGTTAACTTGAGGAGATTTATTTGAAGTTTTACTGTGTAGACCAGGAGTGACGGCACACGCCCCCAGGTGCATAGACACCAAAGATTGTGGTTTGTTATGATACTGTGGCGAGGTCCAGGTCGAGGCACCTTCCGAGGGGCTCGAGGCGTCCTTCCTCCCGCTGAAATGTCATCCATGACGTCTACCTGCAGACGCCCGCGAGACGCCATGAGCCAGCGAGGCAGAAGGCCGCTCCAAAAATACTAAATCTACCTCCCGGGGAAAAAGCTCTTTACTCAAATAACAATTACTGACCAAGAGAGACGGACCGTCAGATTGGCTTAGAGCTGAGCAACGGTGCATCCTCTCAAAAAAAATAAAAAGAGTCGGGTCCGGAACGGCGAGGCTGATTTGGATCAATGGACGGGCGTGAGGACGAGCCGGAACAATTCATCGCTTATCAAAATACTTATTTGCGATTCGTTTATCTGTTAATCCATTAATCGATTAGTCGTTTCAGATAGAAGTGAATGCGGAAATAATCTGTTTTTTGAACATTAACGCATGTACACGTTCTAGTAGAACCCCCAAATACAAGTATGAAACTAACAATTTAAGAATTTCCCAAAGTTCTGTTTTATATAATGGTAATGGAGAAAACTGTAGCTGCCATTTATTTTTCAAGATTTTATAACATTTTATTGAATAAACTAACTGATTAATCCAAAAAATTAATCCACTGATTCATAGAAAATAATAACAATCATGTTAGTAGCAGCACTTATATCAATGTTTCAGCTGCCAACAGTTTTTCTACAACTGGCCTGTCGGCTGGATATTTTATGTGAATAAATCGTTACATGACAGCATGTCGACTCAACTGACCTGCACGGATACAAGCACACATCCTCACACAGATAAACTACATAACACTGCTCTGCATATGCACAGTCCATCACACACACACACACACACACACACACACACACACACACACACACACACACACACACACACACACAGTAGACTGTATCAACATCAGCATTCCTAGAAAGGAGTCCAACTTGTCGGCTCAGTCATGCGGAAAGATGTAGGCCAACAGCCGAGCAACATGGGAAATAACAAAAAAAGAAGAAGAATCAGCTCAGTGTCACCATAGAAAGAGAGATGATGGACCATGTGCATGTTTGCCTCCTCCATCCAGATAACCCGATAAAGAAGGCAACTTCAATGGAAACCCATTTATTCTTGATGTTCAATTGATAAAAAAAAAAAAGAACGGTATTGATTCAATAATAACTGCATCACATTCCTTGGATGTCGCTCTTCATCTTTCTCTTGTTCAATGTCATCTATCCCCCTCTTTGCTTCTCCTCCTCCTCCTCCTCCCCCCCCCATCCTCCATCCCCTCTTTCTCCCTCTGATCACTGCCCTGCTCCTGCCTATGCGTACTGCAGCTCTCATGGGGGGGAGCATCAGTAGGCCCATCAGAGGGAGACAGCGATGCGCCCCTTTTGATCAGCGCCGCATTAGCATGTACCTCCGCGCTCTCCTCCCTGTCAGCGCGCGCCGGCCCACGAGGAGACCTCGCCCAGGTGAGACGGGAGGCGCCGGGGGGGAGGGGGGGCTCGTGTGAATCGTAGAAAAAAAATCAGCAAATGAAGGTAGGGCTCGCTCACGCCTTGGAGACGGTCAAATGTACAGCGAGTGCCCCCCCCCCCCCCCCCCCCCCGCGGTAGAACGCAGAGTACAAATTGACTGTAGGTGTTGAAACAATACGGGGACTTTGTCATCCCTCTGGGGACCTCACGCCTCAGAGGGAGGCTCATGAACACACTCTTTGTGCGTGCTTTTTTTTTTTCCCGGCGACAACAAACCAATACTTGAAAAAAGCTTTTTGAAAGCACACAAAGGCAGCCTGTTTGTGATCACGATACACGGTGGCTCTTTCATGCCGTACGAGAAAAGTCCACGTCGGTGCCGGTCGAGGACAAAACAAAGACGTTGTTTTTTTTCTTTTACGCTGGGATTTAAAGTTTACCGTCTGCAGAAAGTGGAGGATTTCTTCTTCTTTTTTTTTTTTTTTTTTTACGAGGGGTTGTGCTTGTCCCAGGAATGGTCTAGGTCTGGGTCCACAGCCCTCTCACTTCTGTGCCACTTAATTAGCCCGGGCCCTGCGCAAAGGGGAGTCGGTCACATGGGCCCAATTTGGCCCCCGCTATAAAAGTCTGCAAGGGGTCGACGTGCGTTACTGCAGGAGCCTTTTTACGCGCCTGCCGGGTCGGGCCGAGCAACTTTGAAGATGCTGAAAGCAGGACAGAGGAGAAGACGAAGTAAAAAAAAAAAATAGGAGGGGGGAATATAACCGAAATGAAAGGAGGGGACCCCTTAAATTCCAGCCGATTTTTCCAGATGTTGCACAAATATTCTGCTGAGGCAATCCAGATGTGCTCACCCTGTTCAGTCCCCTCCTTCTGCTCACTGTTCCAGGGACTTTTTTCTTCCCTTTCACTCTCTTTCTACAACCCCCCCCCTCTCAAGCAGCCCTCATCAGTGTGCCTCTGATAGTGCCTTTTAAGAGAGGCCTTTAATAGCCCCCGGGGCACCTTAGCATCCACTAGGATCCTGTAATAAACATCCACTCTCATTCATCACAGCACATGTGTGTGTATGTGTGCGTGTCAGAGAGAGAGAGTGAGAGGTGCCTTGTTTTGAATCGCTCTTTGGATCAATTAACAATGAACTCTGTTACTAACAATAGCTGCTCTGATGCACAAAATGAAGCAGGACCTGAAATGAAAATAACACGCTTCCCACTTCCCTTTTCTCCACGACGATCCGGTTTGGTTTTTGCCCTCCTCCCCTCCCCTCTCCTCACCTCACCTCTC
This sequence comes from Cebidichthys violaceus, assembly GCF_023349555.1. Classification (NCBI taxonomy): domain Eukaryota; kingdom Metazoa; phylum Chordata; class Actinopteri; order Perciformes; family Stichaeidae; genus Cebidichthys; species Cebidichthys violaceus. The sequence goes on from NW_027176285.1 coordinate 4,207,304, forward strand.
CCAGAGTGTGACCCAGCCACAACCCCTGACCCTCCCCTCTCCCAGACAGACAGCTCACTGACTCTCAGCTGCTCAACTCTACAGCGCTCCAGAGACGCCGCTTCATGAGTCAGTGCGTCGGCGACTATCCCCACCACCACGTACACATATCACATGTTGTAGCATCGGCTACACATGGCACATTGAAAGCACGCGTGTGCAGGCTGGTACACGCTGACACATGTGCGTGCCCAAGCAGACGCACATACCAAAACCCCTTTGTGACGCTCAAGGTTACGCAAACCGTGCGTGCTGGTGGATAAATCAAGCATAAGTCAAGCAGACACGTCAAACAGTGTGGTTCAAGCTCCTCAAAGTTGGGCATTTTGCACTTTTTCTATGTTTGAGTAAAATATCACGCAGGGCAACCAATCAGAAATTGTTATGGATCTTTTTTTCATAAATGATAAACTGGTTAAAAAAAACAAAACAGAAAAAAAACACATTAAACAATAATAAAATTAAAGGTGAAATGCAGCCCTTGTGTGTGCGCCTTCACACACACACACACACACACACACACACACACACACACACACACACGGCCCTGACAATAAAGGGCCCTCTACGCTCCCTCTATCTGTCCGGTTTAATCTGCAGCCTTCTCCCGTTTCCCCCCCGGTCCGCACTGAAACAGAAGAAAGCGTCCAAAGTGTGACACTTGAACTTGTCAGAGACAGGATTTTTTGTTTTGCGCGAGTAACTGTCAGCGCTCTGGTATGCACAACGCCAACGACAAAGGCACGGCCGCCACCTGCACCTCCCTCCCGTCTGTCAAGTGAACCTGGTTGCTCAACGCTTCCCCCCTAAACGGCAGATTTATATACAAGGTGAGGGTTGCGTCTGCGCTAAATTCTGATAGCACACACACACACACACACACACACACACACACACACACACACACACACACACACACACACACACACACACACACACACACACACACAGAGAGAGAGAGAGAGAGAGAGAGAGAGTGAGAGAGAAATCCAAACGGGACTCGGATAACGTTTTCCTCGGAGGGTTTTCTCACTCTAATAAGCAGGTTAAATAAAAACTACACCTAATATGAACTCAGTCACCACTTAATGAGCTTTCTGCATTCATTCAGTCTTCCTACTTTCAGTGACTAAGTAGTGGAGCTCAGTTAAATAAACAAAAAGATCTGCATTCTGGTTTTACCGTGGTCGAAGATGGGCCACTTATTATGTGTTTAAACTCTTGTCTTAATATCACATGGCCTCATTGTTTTTGTATTACATGGCTCTACTCTGTGATTTTACTGCAAAAACCCCGTCTGCAAAGCAAGTTTCCCTCACGGGGCAATAAATCCAACTCAAATAGACTGAACGCTGTGGGCAGAGGAAGGGGGGGGACGGACACTTACGCAAGAAATGGAACTTTTCCTTTCAGTCGTTTGCAGCACTGCTTGTTACGGGTGTGTTCAACATACCATATCTAGTAGCCGGCGTTATTGTTGTTGTTTTTTTGCATATCGTAAGCTCCGCTCCCCTCCGTTCTTAAAAGAACACCCTTCCTGTCGTCGGGAACATTCCTGAAACCAGACGGCCAGCAATGAGGTGTCTAAGCATGGGTGACAGAGCCCTACACACTTATACACTTCTGTGCAGACTTTCTGCATGTGCTGCACATGTCAGCCTGTGCGTGCACACACATATAGCTGTGGGGGTGTGTGTGTGTGTGTGTGTGTGTGTGTGTGTGTGTGTGTGTGTGTGGTTTGAGGCCACAGTCTGGGCGGATGTACGAACGTGCTAGGCCTGCAGGCGTCAACAAAAAGTTAATCACTCTCTCTCTCTCTCTCTCTCTCTCTCTCTCTCTACTGCAGGCGGAGAGAGAAAACCCACAGAGGAACCCTGTTATCTCACATGTTATCTTTGTTCTCTCTCATGCACAGCAGCCTGTGAAAATAAGGCAAAAGTTGCAACCCTGCACGTATCTATGCCTCGCACTCATTTCTGAGGTGACCTGTGCCAGTGCTTTTGTGTCTTCGCCAACGTCCCTCGGTATCCGTAATCAAGAGTTGTTCGGTAGCTCCTGTAATGGATCTTCTGCGTATCGTAATTGCGGCCGTGGCCTTTAATCTCACGGACCGGTTTGAAAGGCCGCTTCCCCGAAGTTTGAACCCGAATCCCGAGTTGTTTTTTAATGCGAGGAGGACGTGAAAGTCGGAAAAAGAAACGTTCTCGCTCTTACGGGATCTGGAAATCCTCGAGCTGATATCTTTTTGAACGGCTTCAACGGCGCTCGATCATTGCAGGGCTGACTCCGAGGGAGGGGAAAAGGAAGGGCAGGCAACGAAAACAAAATGGAACAGAATACAGAAATGTAAATTGACTGAATGGCTACTTATCATTCAAAGCAAGCAAGCAATATTCAATATCTGATCGTTGCATCCCTAGAGAACGCCTCAGAGAAGTCATGTTCATTTTGGGAGCATCACAGGCCCATGATCATGCCAGGTTCATCCAGCCAATACTGGCTTTTTATTGGCTAATTTTTATTTTTTTTTATAAATATTACTATCACCACATCTGCAGGTTGCCTGAGAATGTGTGTAGTATAAAAACATTGGCTATTATAAGCTACTTGTGTTTCGTGCCCACAGGGCACTGTGCCTTATTCCATCAAATTCTAAATTAAATTATGGCTGTTCCCAAAGAAGTCATTATTCTGGGAATAAAAGCCTTTTCAGTGCGTTGGAATCGAGCGGATCTCTCTCAACTAGCAACTACATTTGGCAGTCTGAGGCGGGCTCATTGGGGTCCGATCTCATTCTCATTGCCAGTGTAAACCTCCACCTGACTGGGGAAAGAAATATGGGGGCTATCATTAGCAAGCTTTGAGTGTTTCTTGGCAAAAAAAAAGAAAAAAAAAGAAAGAATCTTCTTCCCTCTGTAAATACAAAAACATTCAAGATTGACTTTAACTTTCGCCATGATGATAATGGCAAACCTTTTTAACTGTGAAAGCCAGAGCATTAGTGGAAACGCTCTTCATCGAGCTCTTTACCTAAATCTTAAAAACATACAAAAAAAAGATAGCTAGCAATTCATCTGATATGCAAAGATATAGAGTCCAGATATGCATTTGTTGGCATGCAGGTGTAAATGCACATGACCTCTACCCTGTCCTCTCAAAACGGCTGCCTCCTGCTTACACTGTCGCCCACACACACACACACACACACACACACACACACACACACACACACACACGGCCGAGGTGTGTTTTGCATGCTGTGGGATTTCCGTGGCCCCGTGTCTAGCAGTGCGTGGAATCCCCCCCCATCATCTGGCAAGGTGACAGACAAACATAACGGCAGGACACACTGGGACACCTCCTCTGGTTCCATGTGACCTCAAAAAGAAAACCACCATGGAGCAGCCACAGACACCGTCTTAATTACCTCGCTAGTGTTTACATGTACATACACACGTGTGTGTGTGTGTGTGTGTGTGTGTGTGTGTGTGTGTTGGCTATTGTCAGCACGTGTGTGAAAAAGACAGTGGGGGGTTCTGTGTGTAGACACCTGAATATACAGTTTAAATAAAAAATTAAAAAAAATTCACAGTTGGAGTCCGTTTCTTTCTGTGAAGCAACATCAAACGCATCCTTCCAGCTTTTGATCACGCAGCACACTGACACATATTATTACAACATGTAAAGCAATGATCCGCTGCAGTTTAATTCCACTTCCGCGACCCCGTCATCTGCATGCGGGAAATAAAATTATTCTATTCACTCCTATTGCAATGCTCTACACAACTACTTTAAAGGGAAATAAATCAACACTTTATTTTTTACTACATCTGTGGTTCTCATCGGGGCCAATTATAATTAGCGTGGATAAAAAAAAAAAAGTGGGCATAACGGAAATATAATGACACGGAGGAGCATAACATAGCTGGGATTCACTCCATTCGTCATCCCTCTCCAGTGAATACCCATCAAAGCCTATGTGCTCATAGCTTAATTACAAAACACATCATAACAGCCGAGATATTTTCATGCATTGCGGCGATCACAGAAGAAGAGGCGGCGGTTGTTTTTATTATTGAAAACGCGCCAACTTGAGGAGTCAGCCTCTGACAGCCACAGTTTCCTTTTTCTGTGTTGGCTTTTTTGGCAGGGTTTTGAAACGTCACAACACGTCATACAGATCCTTTCCGTCTCAGGGTCGCCGTGATGCACGCGGAGCACAGAGAGGAGAGCTGTGGCGCGGTGAACCCACCTTTCCGCTCGATGCGAATTACGAGAGCAATCTACACTTCCACTTCCAAAGAGCGGCGTACAGCAGCCTGAATACTACCCGCCCGCAGAAGGAAAAAAAAGCCATTCAGACCCTCGGAGGACCCGCAATAAAACGCCGACAACAAAGGTGCTTGGATGACCCCAACGCTGAGTAGTGACAAATCCAAACTGTGAGTGTAAACGCCGAAAAAAAATTGGTTTATCATCATTTCAAATTTAGCAAACACGCAAAAAATGCCCTGGTTCTAGCTTTTAAAATGTGTTTATTTGCTGCTTTTCTGTGTACACTAAATATTTTAGAGGATGTCACCTTGGACTCAAAGTAGCTTATAATAGCCAATGTTTTTATACTACACACATTCTCAGGCAACCTGCAGATGTGGTGATAGTAATATTAAAAAAAAAAAAAAAAAAAAAAGCGTACCTATTAGCCAATAAAAAGCAAGTATTGGCAAGATGAACCTGGCATGAAATCAAGGCCGGTTTCCACATTTCTTAAGAATATAAATAAAATAATTCTTAGTTGCATCACCAATTTTTATCTCCACAAATCCTGGAACCTAACACACAGGATGAAAAAAAAAAGTCAAAAGGAACACAGACAGTAAGACAAACAAAGAACGATCGTCATGCTACTGTCTTTAGACACTTCCAACAACAGATTGAACGCCGAAGGGGAATTCCTGGAATGATCGAGCACGCGAGGAGCAGAGGTCAAGGTTCGGGGTGCAAAGTTCAGCATGGGCCGGTATCAATAAAGACCTCCTGCGAGCGAGCAGCTCCTTTTACAAATAATTAACGAGCCATCCGAGTCATCCCGCCGTTCTGTGCGTCGAGAGGCCTCTCAGAAGTTTCTGATTCGTGCTATGTTTAGAACGTAAACAAGCGAGGGGCTGCGGAGGGGAAGAGCATGATGGGCCAAAATGTGCTCCCGTTTTATCTGAAGCCAACGACTCATGCTTTGTAATGATCGGCAGAAAAAAACAACAACTCGTCTACGGTTTAGTGTAATTATAAAAAAAAACACACACTCTCGCTGTGTTTGTAATTGGAGCGTAAAGCTTGTACAGTTCGGTTTGGATGTTGGCAGGGGTGAGGGGTGGGAAAGTGGTGGAGGGTGGGCAGGAATAAAGTTTTTCTTTGATTTGCTTCAGTAAAAGGCCTCGTGGGTGAGATTGAGAGAGAAGAAAAAAAAGAGAAAGGGGAGGGGGGAGAGAGAGAGCTGTCACTTTAAGCCATTAAGTCTCGCTATAAAACTCCTCCAATAAAAATGACAGCTGCAGCCCCTTTTCTCAAAAGGGGAGCAAAAGCGTCACATCAGGAACACAAAACTGGACGGCAGTAAAAAGACAAACTTGGCCAAATGCTTTTGGCAATGTAATTCCACCAGCCCACTCCCACCTCTCTCTCTCTCTTACACACACACACACACACACACACACACACACACACACACACACACACACACACACACACACACACACACACACACACACACACACACACACACACACACACACACACACTCTCCCTGTGTTACCTTTGTTCCTGAGTTACTGCCAGAAAAGGAATGTCGGTCTCTCCCACACACACACCATCATCATGATTCTCACTTTCTCATCAAAGACCATGAACTTCATTGGTTTCTGTGTGTGTGTGTGTGTGTGTGTGTGTGTGTGTGTGTGTGTGTGTGTGTGTGTGTGTGTGTGTGTTACCTCATGCTCCCCTAAACCGAAAGCACCAAAGAGTTTAGCTCCACCGGATTCAGGAAAGACAACACACACCTCTGAAGCAGGTGATAAATACAAGCTTTTGGAGTGAGTGTGCACTTTTCAACAATGTGGCCAATCGTCTGTCAAAAGAGGAAATTTTGTAGCTTTGAGCTCTTTTTTTTTTTTTTTTTTAAATTCAATATATAAGTGTTTGATTAAAAACAGCTAATTTAATGTGTTTTAAGTTTTTGGGGGGGTCTGACGTGTTTTTGTCTTCTTTAATCTTTCTCTACATATGAATGTTGGCTGTACATCTCACACGCTCGTCTAATAGTCTTCAAGTTCATTGGATCTAAATCGCCACAATTTGTCTCTTGAGGGCTTTACAATCCGAACAAGACACTTTGTAACATCCTCAGATCCGCCGATTCAGACGAGGATAAAAACTAAGAATAAAGCCAGCCCAGAATGTACAAACATTGAGCCGGTGAAACCTGCTTTTGGAGAACTACCTAAGGGGCCCACATATTAGCCTTTAAAATAATCACCCACATTTTTAAAAGATTATGGATCTGACTGGCCTTAAAGTTAAAGAGCTCAATCGCTCTCCGTTTATATTTCCCCGACAGACCGTCACGACCAGCCTCACATTGCTCCGACTAAAAAGGACACAGTCTCCTCTCAACGTCGTCCCCTCAGTCTTCACAGCTTTGTCAGATATCAGAGCACCAAGCACAAGGTGCCAAAGGGAGGGGGGGGGGGGGGGCTGTGGTCATCACAGCCGACAACCGATCCATAACTGTAGAGATGTATACCCACGTCAGGTCGTCTAATGCGGCCCGACAGATAATTACACCGGGCTAATCGATACGTTCCAAGGACTTTCGCAGATAGCGGCTGGCGTCCTTGAAGTGGCCAATTACAAATCGGCACTCAAGTGGACCTTTTGATGGGAGCAGGTTTTAAATATAAAACGGCGAGGCCCGAAGATTAGGACCACGGAAGAGCTGCTGATGCAGCACACGCGGAGGAGCGTTCCTAATCATCTGAACAATTACAGCGTCGAGCCTTCCGGATCAGGAAGTGTCTGGCATGAGCTACTCTGGTGTACATTCAGACACACTGAAACTTGAAGCACTTTCAGCATGGACACGCGATACGGTGCACCTGCAATAACAGCACCCGTCGTCGGTGTGTGTGCAAACGCTGGCGGGTTGAGAGTGTTTCTGTACAGCCACATAAAAAGGGCCGCTGCGGGCGACAGTGTCGGCGCACACGCACCCCCCCCCTTTTGAAACAGAAGAAAGCCGCCCTGGCATCTCAGAAGTGCACCCCCCCCCCTTAAATCTCCTTCGGTGCATCCAGGCGAGGCCGAGGATATACCGTGTCGAGGTTGTAACGTGACGCCCTCATGAAAAGAGCGGCAGACACAATAACAGGTCTGGCCCACAGCTCTGTGCTGTGTCTCTGCTGTGTGTGTGTGGGGGGGGACAAGGGTCTGCTCTGTTCACTTTGACAAACTCACAGTAGCAGCTCAGCATTAATTATTTACAGTGTGGCGTGTGTGTGACAGTATGTGTGTGTGTGTGTGTGTGTGTGTGTGTGTGTGTGTGTGTGTGTGTGTGTGTGTGTGTGTGTGTGTGTGTGTGTGTGTGTGTGTGAAGAGGAATCTTTCGAAAAAATAAGGAGCCCTTGATGACTTGAATTAATGGTTTTCAAATCAATTCATAGATGTATTCAAACATTTTTCTGGAAACTCAAATGTCACTAATTGAAATGATGACAGCTGCGTAAAAGGCCCTCGTTATTCCTTGAAGTACTTTCCTGTGACACTTGGCGAGGGAAACATATAAATGTGACAGTTGCACTCCCTCAACAAATACTCCCAAATTCAGTACATTTAACCTCTGCATAGTTTATGATCCTTTTTGCAGATTTAATAAGCATTTTTTTTTAATCCACACAAGACAGACTGCTGAGGTCCTGGTGCAGTTATCCCACACCTGCACGTGTCACCTGTTTGTACCTGAGCTAATATTTAGTTCGAAGAGACAAACTCAGGCTGTTCCCCAATAAGTCGAGCAACTTTGTTTGAGCACAAGGGCCAAGTTTAAAAATCCCAATTCGTATGCTTTTTGGGTTCATTTTTAAAACCACATGCCAGCCTGCACCTTCAAAGTCAAACGGAAGCACGTTGAACCGAGTCACATGAAAGACGACATAAAGCACGCAAAGAACGTAAACGCAACATTCAAGCTATCTAAAATCAGACAACGCGAGCTAAAAGGGTAACAACAAGAAAAAGAAACCGCTCGTGCAAGTTCAAACCCCTCTATTCATGCAGTCATGTTACAATTCAGTCCTTCTCTTTAACGCGCACAGCAAACGCTAAAATACGTTGACCCATCTCCCGACATTCATTAGAACAAAAGTTGTGAGCAAAGTTAAAAAAAAAATCCAGCCTGCATTTAATTGCAGCGCGCGCGAGGTATGCGCGCAGCTTCCTCCCGAGCGAGATGTCACTCCGTATCAATGCGAAATGTCATCGGCTCGCACGGCAACGTTTAGATATGCAACACGGAGAGGGCATGTCTGCTTTTACTTTAAGTTACGAGCGAAAAGAAGACAACGTCCGCTCGGCAAGAGCTCCGAACATGTTGATGCGTCTGGCACGCGCTGTCAAGAAAAGGGGGCACAGCGCGAGGACACGTTATCACTAATCCGCCGATAAAAAAAGAAAAGTCCCATCATAACCAACACATTAAAAATGTCTCAGTCATTAAACAAACAAACTTACCCAATGACAGGAACGGTTTGGTTTCCATGACTGTCTGATAGGTTAGCTCATGCCCGCTGAGACGACCGCGTTTCGGGGAGGTTTTTTTTTTTTTTTCGCAGGCGGACTGCCCGGGCAGACCAGACCACCAGACCAGGGCGCTGCTGCTGCTGCTGCTGGTGCGGTCCTCTTTCAAGTTAAGACTCGGCACGAAGCGGTAAAAGTGACAGGTCGACGCGTGATAAGTCTCGGAAAGATAACCGAAATGTTTCTGCCCTCTTGTTTGCTCACTCAGCTGCTGCGCTCGCGCTCTCCTCTCCCTCTCGCGCTCGCCGTGGTAACAACTCCAACTACTGGATGTGCGCTGCAAAAAAAAAAAAAAGGGACCCGTGCAGGGGGTACTCCCACCGACGTGGAGCCGAGCTGCAGCGACACGGCAGATATGCGAGGCCGGGGCAGTCTTATCGTGAACTTTGAAATTAGCAACACATGAAGAAAGTAAACACGCAGCGCATGTACAGTCTGCAGATAGCCTTCGAGGACGGCGGAGGTTTTCCAAAATCACGCGGAGCCACTTTTCCAGCTGAGCAGCAGCTCCTTCTTCTTTTTCCGTTGCGTATCTGCTGTTATTATAACCTGGTCACATCTGTTGAATCAGAGCCGTTGGCTCCGGTAGATAGATGTTAGAACTGCATGTGCCTATAGGAATTAGCACATATCTATCTATCTATCTATCTATCTATCTCTCTCTCTCTCTCTCTCTCTCTCTCTCTCTCTCTCTCTCTCTCTCTCTCTCTCTCTCTCTCAGCTACACTCGCCTACACAGTTTGATCTATTGATTTTTTTGTAAATAATGACCTCAAAATCCAGGACTGACGTTCAAAGTTCTGCAATGCATATTTGCAATTTAGTGTTAAAAGAATGTTTTTGTGCATTGAGATTAAGATGTACTGTTTTCATTACAAAGCATGCCTGTTTTCTTTTCTTGTGTCTCCAAGTAAAAAACGTTGCCCTTGAAACAACCAAGATTGAAAATATTGTTACCAAATAAACATTTTAAACTAATTATCATAATCCATTCTTAACGATACGCTATTGTAAATCTTTTGCACAAAACCCCCCAAAAAATCCAGACCAATAAAGTTGTGCAAGCTAAACATCTTTTCACAGTTACAATATTTATATTTGTCTCAAAAGTCCCCCATTCTACATCTGCTAATGCTTGCTTGATTCATACTGTGTGATCTGCCAACATGGCCAACAATAAATTTAAAAAAAAAAAGAGAAAAGCTGCTGTATCTGTTCTGGACATGACAGTTTATGCCCTAATTCAAGCCACATCCGTCTTATGCGCGCCTCCTCCCCTTCGACACTCAGGCCCTCTGCACAGAGGCAGGCGCGTGTTCCAGGAGAGTGAAAAATGTCCCTTCTTTGGCCCGGATCGAAGGAGAGCACCACAGATGCAGGGTTTACATACCCCCCCCCACACACACACACACACACACACACACACACACACACACTGTAAAATCCCTTATGCAGTGCACTATATGGGAGCGTGATGTAGGGTATGCATACTCCTCCTGCAGCCATCCTCCAGGCCCCCGCGATGAGCCCGCTCCTGATAAGCATTCGAAGGTGTTCACCACATTTGCACCGAGGGCGAGATGCATAATTAATGCAATGCACGGCACATCAAAGATCAAAGGCAGTTGCACAAAAAAAAAAAAAAAAAAGGAAAAAGATAAAAGTTAAATCTGATTGGGCACTGTTCAAAGGTGTGTTTGTGTGTGCGTGCTTTTTTTATGTGTCAGTGTGCAGATGTGTGAGGAGTGATAATTCCACTCAAGGCCTCGCTGTTGTGTGAACGCGTCCTTCATCTATCTTTCCGAGTAAACAATTGTCAGTCGTCGAAGGGTGTCGCGTTGGCGCGGCGATGTTAAGCGACATAATCGGCGGGGTGAATGCTCATTAGCGAGGGAGGGAGGGAGGGAAGAGGAGCGATTGGACATCCCATTAGTCGTCGGTTCCCGAGGCTGTTTTGGCCCCCTGGGGCCTCTGCTCTGTAATAGAAGACAGACTCAACACGGCCTTTTCAAACACCTCCACGGGGCCGCGTTCCCTCATCTGCCCGATCTACAACGAGCTATTTAATCCTCGACTTTTGGGCCGTGATTAATAGCGTTCCGACCCCTTCACCTCCACCCGCATAAATCCTCTGGAAGCCGTCGTTGGCTCTCCTCAACGACTCACACCTCTGCAGGAGGAGGCGTGGAGTCTAAACCTACCTCTTTAATCGCGATAGCTCTTTGCTCGGTTCTTTCTTTCTTCCTCTTGCGCCGTGTTTCCCTCCACTTTAAGCGACGTGTTTTGGGCCTCAGGGGGTGGGAGACCACCATTAGGATACACTTGGCTATGGTTGCTTTGACAGCCAACCTCCTCCTCCTCCTCCTCTTTCGCCCTCTCTTAAAGTGGGTGATAAATGAGACAAGAGGCCTTTTGGTCGCCTTTGTACTTGGACCATTCACGACAAGCTCATCCGTAAAAGTGAATATGGCCTCTTTCAGCGGCAATGACAATGGCGTCCAATCCTGAGGAATGTTCGGATAAATATACACCGCATTTCATCGCAGTCAATTATTCATCCAATGCAATGTCAGAAGATAGTGATAGTCTTAGGTGATGCCTTCAAACAGCTTGTTTTGTCCAACCATTGGTCCAAAGCCCAATGGAATTCAACAAACAAACAGCAAGCAGTCTCATTCTGTCGGTCCTCGTTCATCTCGAGGACCGTTCATCCAATCTACTCCACACTTGGCAGGTGTATTGCTTGGGACCATAGAGCGGGCAGTTGAAAGCAGTCGACTGCTGCCGGATAAACTCACAGGCGAACTCTTCATCACTTCCCTGGAGTCGACGAGCTGCGAGCGGTTCTCGAGAAGCACTTCCGGCCGGGCAAAGCAAGCAATCGGCCCGCTTCGAACGGGCAACGCGATTGATTCGATTGATTATCAAAACTGTTTTGGATAAGTCGACATACAGTTGTAGCACTACTGGAATCCAATTTTCTTTTTAAATCTCAAATTAAGATAATCCTCTATAAACCAAATAGAGGAAACTACTCAAGGCAAGTAATCAGGCGAATAGTTGATTTGGTTTCTATTAAGAGGACATGCCTGACATTTGTTTTGTTTGTTTTTCTGAGAAAAAGAAGAAGAAAAAAGCGTTCTACGAGGAACACAAAAGCATGTGAGATCATTAGGGCGTTTGCTGAGGTGTTCAGCATTGTCCGCCCCCCGAGGGAGAGTCTTGATCGTCACGGCCCCGGGTTCACATTCCTTAACCCCTGGGTCAGGGCTTTGTCTGAGGATAGCACTGAGGCAACTTCCCCTGCGGAAATCAACAAGAGCTGACACACTGAACGCTGGAGACGCACACGGAGGCAGGAAGAGGGACCACCACACGCAGACACGGCCATAAACGTGGCTATTTTTCATCTAAAAATAGAGAAAACTGTTTTGGTTGTTTTTTTCCATCCGTTCTAGGCTAGGTTTCCATTAATTTCAGTGCAGTGTTACCATGCAATGACTGCGTAATCGTAGAAAAAATACATCCGATTTTAAAATAATTGAAACGGTGAAATGGGCTAAAACATGCAGAACCATCGGTATGGTCCACTAAAACACAACTCAGTGACAGCAGCCATGTTTTAGACTCCATCTTTCATTTTCATTTAAAAAATGAAAACCTATTATACAAAGATCTCAGACACAATTCCCGGTTTCAAATGAAGCGCCCCTGAAGCACATTTCACATCATTGCTCTGCTCTGTTTTCACAGACAGAGTTCATTTCAGCGGCGGTGATAAGAGCTTTGTGGATATCTGCCCATCAAACCCAACTGATGGATGACACGAATCCAGGCCCGGGGCCAGGAAATGGTAGTTTTAAAAAAAAAAGAAAACGCAGAATATTTTTCCCTAAATGATCAGAGCCCATTCCACTCAGGGCTGTTATCAATATTGAACATTACATCAGCTGTATCTGCCGGGTTTTTGAACGCCGCCACGGTGCAGGCGCGACTCCCTCAGCGGGAACATCCGACGCTCAGGCATGCATCATTCTTTAATATCATATTAAAGCGAAATTGGCTACATTCAAAGAGACGCGGCGATAAATCTCGCCGGCACTTGGCAGAGGCTGGTCTCGTGTCGCGGGGATGGGGAGAATCACCGTCCCCTGCAGAGCATCATCTCCTCGCCCACGACCGAGTCCGGCATTATTGCGCGATGATGGAGCTGCTGCGCCGCTGCAGCCGACAGATTGAGAGGCTGAATTATGGCTGTGCGAAGGGTTGAAGGTGTAGTCAAACATTTCCCTTGGTTTTTTTTTATTTTATTTTTGGTCTGGTGGTTGAAAGAGGACAGGCGATGGAAGTTCACATTGGAAGGTGAGGGACACCTGAAGTCTGCAGAAAAAAAATCTGAATTTCCATTGAGAGAACGTAATAGAAACGCTCCCCTCTGTTAAGTGCCACCTTCAGAATTACCTTTTTATCTTTTTATTTCTAGCCGACCTGTCACCAGCGAGACTGCCGTGTGCAGAAACTCAGAAAACAGGTTTTTATTATCACACTCGTGCAATACCATTGCAGTTGAAGTAGGCAGGTCTGCAGCACATTACATAAGATTTGTCTTATCCCAAGCAGCCAGGTCTGCTTTGACAGCTGAACAACCAATTCTATTGTTTCTCTCCATTGTGTGCAGAACGTTTTGCATTTCTGTACCTCCATACCTCGCCAACGTGTGCTTGAAACCACCACTCACAGTGGTTATTCGTCACTGACTAGTTCCACCTGAGTCACTGATTTACATTTAACAGAGAGCTTTTTATTTTTTTTCGGCTCGCAGTTTTGCCTTTGCAAAGCTCAGCTGCTTTGCGTTGCATTGCTGCTGATCCTGCTTCCTAATCCAGTGCAGCATTGGGACTTGCAATCGGAGCGCATCTTTGCAACACAACGGTTGACTCCTATAGGCTGAAAGATTTGGAGGTGGGGTAAAATGTCTATTTTTGTATTTGGGTGTGTCTGTTTTTTTTAATCTTCCCCTTATGTGCTTTAATTTGCTCCAGCAAATGCACATGTGCAGTATGGGTTGGAAACATTACAGCAGGCATTACAATTACATCGAGGCAGAAAAATGCCAAAATAAACAACTCTAACACTGGACACATGAAGATGTTTAATGAAGCTATGAAACCCCAGAGAAGCCTGCACGTGTCTGATATTGGTCAATAGATGTGTCCTAAGTGACTTCCACTGCAGTCAGTACAGTACAGCTGGGAGAGAGTGCAACTCTGTTGGACTTCAGCTGGGTAAACATTCCCCCCGCCGAGGCCAGAGATCTTGTGTACACACAGGGCACAGCGCACGTTAAGCAAGGGGGGGGGGGGGCTCACAGCCGCCACAAGGATGGATGGTCTAACCGGGCCAGAGTCCATGTGGGCACAGCGGTCGGAATATGACGAGACCACCCCCAATCTGCTGAAGCCATTGAGCTCCGATGAGCGGATTGCGGGCTGTGGGCCGCCTCTCGCCGTCCGTACACGCGTTTCGTGAAGATGTCCAGCAACCCTCAGTGAAGGAGATGGACCCAATGGTGATCATAAGAGACCGAGGGCCGTTTTTAGAGTGAAGTGGAGTAAACGGGACACCTTCAGATCAGCAGTGACAATCACACACACACACACATGTACACGCGAGAACATAAGCTAATAGTAGACCTCTGTGAGTCAGACATGGCGGATGTGAGTGAGATAATACATTTTCCTTTGCTGAAATCAAAGTCATTTTTGATTGTATTTGAAAGGAGGCCTGTGGATATATATCGGGGATAGACATATGTGTGTGTGTGTGTGTGTGTGTGTGTGCGCGAGGCCCAGTTAGCCCACAGGCTGCAGAGAGGAACAGTGACGCTATTTGTCTGCATTAACCCCTCCTCACCGGACCTCATGTTGCTGCCAGTGAGACATCCCACACATACCATCTTTTATAGGACTCAGCCCTGTGTTTGTCGGTCTCAGCTTGAGTATCAAAAAGTACTTGGGAGATGCCAGCGAAATTCGGTGGAACGTTGCACTGAAGAAAAAGATTTGTTTTTTTGGTATCTTGGCACCAGAAAGACGTTACACGCCAAGCCCGTTCCTGCCAAAACTGATGAGCTGCCACTTTGACTTTTGGCAAAGCAATTTTCTCACCACTCTAACAATATTCATCCAATCGTAACAAAACCATCTTTCGGTACGTGAAGTAAGCTGAAAAAACAACGAGTCATTCAAATGAAATGGTAAAAATACACCATTTGCCCTCCCGGGAAGTGTTTTTTTGATCTTGAACATCATTTGTCTGCATCTTCCAAAACTGTTAGAAATCAGACAAAAAACAAAGATGATGTTTAATGATTTGGGTCAAGCAATTACTAGGTTAAGGGAGTCATGTTTTGTTGTCATGGTTACAATAACGAGCGTGGTTAGGGGACGATTGTAGTCATCATGTTGACTGTTGGTTGTTTCAAGTCCAATGTTTTTTGCTGTGTGTCATCGCTAAATGCAAATATTGATAACATGTGCACATATAAACGTTCCAGATCATCACCTAAAATTTTGCACAAATCATCCAAATTTTCCCAGACAGGATTTAGTTATTCTCCAAAAAAACATGGCAACCATATATGTCATTATGTGTATTTTGATGCAGTTCTGGATCCAGGTAGTACCAGAGAGTAAAATCAGTCATTTTCCAATAATCCCATTCAAAAGTTGTGCGGCCTAAGCAGAATAGACACAGGGTACCCCTTATTTTTATTTTATATGTTAATGGTTTAATGTTGAAGTCATGCAAGAAAAATAAACCTTCCGTGCCAGAACAGCTCTATCTAGTCAGCGGGCTGCCGGAGAGCCGTCCCTTTTCCTTCACACATTATCCGCCTGTGAACTGTGAGCATAGGGCTGGATGTGTCTGTGTATGCGGGTGTGTGTGTGTGTGTGTGTGTGTGTGTGTGTGTGTGTGTCTGAGCCACACTCTCACTGTGATTTACAGCTCCTCTCTCTCTCTCTCTCTCTCTCTCTCTCTCTCTCTCTCTCTCTCTCTCTCTCTCTCTCTCTCTCGCTCTCCTTCTGTTGCTGCTCGCCGGTCAACTGCCACGGTGAAGGCGACTACAATGAGCCGGCTATGGAGAGCCATAAATCTGGACACTTCCTACCACTGTCTCCCACTTCAAGGGGGGAAGCCTGTCCTGTTGCAAACATGATTGACCCTCTTCCTCTCTGTCCACAAACCCTCTGCACACAGCCTCCATCCTCCATCCCCCAAGAAGAGGCCACGCTGCAGGGAAAAAAAACAAAACACAGGGCCTCCTTCACACCTCAGAGGCATTGGAACCCTCCAGATTTGCCATTCCTTCCCAACACAGAAAATAACTAATAAACTATACCCTCGACTTTGTATTGGAGCTATGCAGACTGCACATAAATAAAAAAGTTACAAACAATGTAAACAAAGCCGTTCATCGAGTTAAAAAATTGTGCTAGTATAAAAGGCAACGCTTTTTTTTCTTGAAGTTTTTTACATTTTTTCTTTATGAAAGTGCTTCGCGTCTCCCAATGACACACAGACAGAAGAGAAAAAAAAAAGTTTTCAAAAGGCTTTCAAACCACAAAAGACTCGTTCGAGATGAGTGAAGCGATAGTCCCAGAATGCCAATTTGCAGCTTAGTAAGGAAGTTTGCTCAGTGCTGGGAGGTTTAGAGCAGGAATAGAGACGTGTTGTCATTGAGCTGCCCGAATGCATCTATGAAATTTCAGATGAAAGTGTGTGTGTGTGTGTGTGTGTGTGTGTGTGTGTGTGTGTGTGTGTGTGTGTGTGTGTGTGTGTGTGCACATGTGTGTGTGTGTGCTGACAGAGGATAGCGGGTCCTTCAGTGAACTGTGACAGCAGACTATAACATGAGCCTTCAGCCTGCAGCCCCATGCCTGTGAAGTCTGCTCCTGCCCAGTGCAAAAACACACACACACACACACACACACACACACACACACACACACACACACACACACACACACACACACTCATCATCGCCCACCTGCATGCAAAAGGACACACTACCTCATGTTCCCCAGCCACCATGTATCGACAGACACAAGTGCACACACCAGCATGTGCATAAAAAAGCCTGCACACACACACACACACACACACACACACACACACACACACACACACACACACACACACACACAGTCAGGCTCTTTTTCTGAGTTCCAGCCGGGGACACTGATGTAACATTTTTTGGAGCGTTGATGCAAAAATGAATAAAAATAAAGACTTTTGACTTTTTATGCCGAGTGGTAAACTATTCCAAGTGGCACGCCTGGTTGGCTGTTAAATTTGTTAGTTGTTAGCATAACAGGACAAAAGCAAACTGAACATTGTATTCACGTTTACTTTAAATTATGTGATGAGGTTTCTGAAAGTACATTGAAGGCTTTTAATCTGATGTCATGACCGGTGAAGTCAGATGAGGACTATGCCATATGGTCCTTTGATTTCAAAGATATAATTTGTCATCTGACATTGAAAATTACTTAATTTTGAACTTTAGACCTGATTCATAATTTCATTCATTTCACAACAGTGCCTAAATAAAGCATTGTCGGTGCCATTTCCTGTATATGTTGACGGTCTGATTTCACCCAATGTCTTGCCTCCAAGTCAGTGGTGTATTGAATACACTTGTGAGATTACAGTAATGCATGGTGTGGAAGAATCTGAGGGATTGCATTCTAAATGTGAAGCAGCTGTGAAGCTGCAGCTGTAATGACAGTTGTGTGTACGTGACTGCTAAACGACAATGCATTAGCAACCTGCATCAACACGGGAAATCCTGTATATACTGTGAGATGGCACAGGGATGTGTACAATTGGCACAGCACTCGTAAATGTTAAGAGTCTTTCAAATAGTATTTCGGCTAACCTGATTCATACAAACAAGAGATGGACAGAAACAGTATGTTAATACAACCCAACAAAACAAAAAACATGGCCTAAAGAACTACTATTAAAATGAACCAAATATTTTGTTCATTACCAAAGTTCACAATGACCACGTCAAGGGTTTTTTGACATATCATCAAAAATACTAAAGATTTTGGTAATATGTTTAGTATATATCTAACTGTATCGATATTTTTGTACACAATACTGCATCAGCAATGTGTAGGAAATGCTGATACTCAAGGTGCTTCTAAAACAATATAGGGTTCTTTGGCTTGTCCTCATAGGAGAATACTTCTTTGGTTTCTAGTAGAACCTTTTGTAAAGGTTGCACCCAGAACCCTTTGAGAGGGTTTTACAGGTATCCCAACTTGCCTTACCTACATCATATCTTAAAGTGCAAGGTTCGACCTTGCAGGGAGACCTATGAGAGGTTCTATTGAGAACCCTTCTATGGTGTTTTGGTTCCAACCAGAACCCTCTCTGGTGCTTTTATCCTGAACCTTTCCACCTTCTAAGTGTGCTGACAAGAACCAACTCAGCATGTTCTGCCGAGAACATTTTTATAGTCCAAGGATTTCATCTAGAACCCAACCAGGGGTTTCTACTGGGGACTTTTTTTATACTCCAAAGGTTTCATCTACAACCCCAAAGGGCCTGGGGTTATGTGGTGCAGTGCAACCCACAACAATCATGGTTCACGATCACAATTATTTTGGGGTTGTGGGCTGGATTGCGGACGATCACTTTTAACATCCATGCTTTCAACAATCCTCCAGTGGGGTTCTTTGGATGAACACGGTTCTTAAAGGAACTCGTATTCCTACAAAAGAACCCTTGAAAAAACCCTCCTTCAAAAAAGTGTTCTTCAGAAGCAAATGGTCCTTGGTAGAACATCAGCCCTTCAGAAAAGAACCTGTTTTGTGTCCCAGTCCCACTGAGAATCTTCACTTTTACTTTATTGTAAAATAACAAGGCTTATGTAACATGATGACGGCATTCAATCAGAACAAACAAACACACGTGGTTGACACAACTGGCTAAATATATTTGTATACTCTACCTGGGTACTGGTTCAAAAGGAGTTAATGCACTGACTAGAATGAACCCCATTATAAAGTGCGACATGTACCGTTGTCAAAACAACAGAGTGTGTTTCTATTGGCTCTCCAGCACTTCAACAGCACATTGAAAAACAGCTGCAGAGCCCTAATGACTGTACTCCAGCAAATCCAATATTCCAGGTTTAAAGAAGCATGCCAAAAAAGAAAGCAAAACAAACATGAGGATGGTAAAAGCAAATAATAACTCTGTGTGTTACAGACCAATCCTCATGTCCTGTTTTCTTTGTAAATACGTGTTATTTTCTTGTGTGTGGCAGAGACATGCTCCTCCGTTGGCTCCAAGTGATCAGAAATGATTCAACTGAGACTCACTTCCTCCGATCTTCACCACCTTTCCTTCGCTAATAGAAAAAACACTGATGTCATGAGCCCATTAGCCATGTAATGATTTACACTGGAAAGACCTGTGAAGGAGGCGCCACCTGCTCCAATATGCTCCTCTTTGCCCCCGATCCCCCTGCCTCCACACCTACCTCTGAAAGCATGATGAGGTCATTATGTCATCATCACAACATTCCCATTAATGAAGCCCTGACCGCGGTACCAACACCTGTTTGATACACCCACAGGGATGCATACAGGAAGCAGTCAGCATCTTTTTTTTTTTTTGGAATAAGCTGGGGGGAGAAAATAAATAAGTGATGGAGCAACACTGTTTATGCAAATCTCATTTCACATGCGTCTTATGTCCTGCCACGCTTTCTTGGCAGTGCACAGCTGAGGCAATTGACAGCGGCGAGGCTTAATGTGACTGATTTGCTCTGTAATGATAATGCGATTGAGCGCACTGTTTGTGGCGAGCACAAAGGCGGAAATGAATGAGAGAAGGTTTGGTGTTAAAGTGTGAACGATCAGGGGCGACCAGCCTTCTTCACCCAAGGCTCTCGTACATTAAAGCGTATTGTACCTCTTGGGCAGAGTGCAGTCTGCTGTGTGTGTGTGAATGGATCACACACCATATGGAAGTCTTCAGTGAGTGAAGTCAGCCATTGTGCTGCAGGGATGCATGAGTGTATCTGATGGATTGCTGTCAACATGTGGTGTTCGTTGTAAATGTTGTGTCACTCTGGCTCTCACTCGCCATTGTTTGCCTCCCCCTCCTTTTTGGCTTTTGAACATCTGGTGAGTGTGGACACATTAGAAACATTTTAAATGTCACATTAAAGCACATGGTTCACATATCTTCTTTTTGAATCACAAACCATCACAGCTTCCCATGCATCTCAGAATTCCTGTGGGGTTTCATCAATTTGTCCTTAATTAAAGTTAGTCTTACTCTGTCTCCCAAACAAATACTTTAGCATTTACTATTTGGACTAGACATCATTTAGTTCCTGGTAGGACTTTTTGTGAAGGTTGCAGCTATAACGGTGAGACAGTTCTACAGAGAATTCAACTCAAAGGGTTAATACCTTGAACCATCTGACCTGATGATAGGTTCTATTGAGAACCCCTCTATGGTGTAATGGTTCCAACCAGAACCTTCTCTCGTGGTTCTATTCTGAACCTTTCCACCCTCAAAGGGTGCTGACAAGGACCCACTCAGGGGGTTCTGCCCGAGGACTTTTTTGCATTTCAAGGGTTTCATTTAGAACCCAACCAGGGGGTTTACCAAGAACTGTTTCACATTGCAAAGGTTTCATCTTGAAACCCAAGGGGCATGGGCTGATGTGGAGCACAGCAACCCAAAACAATCGTGATTCACAATCACATTTTGGGGGTTTATGGGCTGGATTGTGAGCGATCCCTTTTAACAACATGAACTTGAAGAACTCTTTCCTCCAGTAGAATTCTTTGGATGAAAAAGGTTCTTAATGGAACCCATGGACTTATAAAGAACCCTTGAAAAAAAAACCTCTCTTCAAATAAAAGGGTTCTTCAGAAGCAAATGGTCTTTGGTAGAACCTCAGCCCATCAGTAAGTACCTGTTTGGAACCTTTATTTCCTTAATTTTGTAATACAGACTTAATAGGATATAAAATATCTAATCACAAAATAATCCGTCAATGCTACTAATGCCAGGATCATGCTGGATTAACAGTCCCATTTAATTAGTCATATTAGCCAATAATAATAATAATACGCCTCTGGTTTGACAATGTTCTCTGTGTCACTGATTCCAGATCTAAGAAGTGTGTCTCTCGTCTCCTTCTGTCCAATCACCTTTGCACATCATGATGGTGTGTGTCTCTCAGCTTGTCAAAGAGTGAAATGATTGGTCAGGCCTATTACAGTCCTGCAACAGCCACAGATCCCAGATTTTTTTATTTTTTTTGTCAAAGCATTTGATTTATTGGTTGTAAAGAGAATTTCCACAAACAAAACAACTAAGGTTTCAAAGATACGTTCCCCACTCTAGTTTGAGATAATCACCTAACCATCTGGAAAGGCAATGGCGTCTGATCCTGGCATCTGAATCTGGCGAAGCATTCTTTGTTTCTGTCAAAGTTTTGTTCCAAGGAAACATTTTTATCAGCGCCCAGAAAGCATTGAGGTTTAATACCCAGCCCTTTCTAATAATACTGTTTCTATTATTTAAGTATGTTTCTCATACATAACAAACCATTTAACCAAACAACAAAATACATTCTACAACCTCAGACACAGGTCAACATACAATGTGTAAAAAATGAGCCATGTTATGAATGGCTATTGAATTTATAATTTATAAGTCAGCATCCGCCAACCCATTTATTTTCAAAAGCTGTTGATTATATCTAATCATCAAAGTCTTTCTAATTCGGTGTCAGTGAATGTGCGGATACTGAGGTGTATTAAATGAATATCAAAAAAAAAAGCGCCTGTGTGTATATTGCGTCTCGCTGACGATCGGTTCAGAACCGCAACATCAAAGCGCAATCACCCATCACACGTCCGCGCGTTGGACGGGAAACCTCGGCTCTGAGAGGGCTGCTGTCATTTACATAGAGCGGCGGAGAGACGGAATCAAAAGGCAGAGGCATCAAAAAGCTGCCAAGATTTCTTTTTTTTTTTGCATTTCATTTCTGCCTTTCAAACCTCTCCATCCCCCCCTCAACTCCGAATTTTTAACCAAGCGGATTAGCATGTCACTGCTGGGTATCCCATTCTCCTTCAGAGGGACTCCGGACTATTTTTTTTCTCTCTCTCTCTCTCTCTCTCTCTCTCTCTCTCTCCTTCTGGGGAATCTACCATTTCATCGGAGTGTGCAGGAGTCACTAGTCGGCTAACTTCATCGAGCGGATGGGGGTCAGGGGCGGGTCAACTCTCAGGACTCTCCAGAGAGGAGAGGCCCTGGACTGGCTATGCCCTGCAGTCCGCGAGCCCCTCATCCCATTCTGCCCCCTCAAGACCAGAGACGCTCTGGAGGTCAGCAGCCTATTTGCGAGGACACTTGGCTCTCCACGGGGGGGTGAGATATCCTTTACAAGAGCCCCTCCCTGTCATCTGGACGGTGACTAATGAAGCCAGCCCGGTGACAAGTACTGATGAGCAGCCCCAGGCCGGTTCGGGCTTCGATGCTTCTTTGCTAATGACACCAACTGTGGCAACGACTCCTGCCTTGGTATGTTTTGTAAGGCGGGTCTCATCACTCGTAGGCTCTCAGGCCACAAGCACGTCAGCTTTTGTTTATTAATAAAGCTCATGTTCACGCACTCACAAGCAGCAGCAAGTAGCCGCTGGCTTTATAGAAACACTGGGTTCCCATGGCCTGATGCCTCATTGGCATCCACACAAAGGAGGGGGATGAATGAGCCCGAAAGGCCCGATAAAACATTAACATGGACAGTTGGTCCAATGGGAAGAGCAGCCCAGATTAAACGATGACTCAGTTTTTTTTCAATCGAGGCAAATTTGATCCACATGATGAAAAAAAAAAAGGTCTTCACAGGGAAAAGTGACAAGACATTGATGAAAAACAGCAATCCGTCGCGCCAATGGCTCATTATTTAGCGTTTGTGACTACCTGTGGCATCGGCGTTTGGCTTGCGGAGATACACAGAGCGGTGCTCTCTTCCACCTCTGGCACCACGTCAACTGGGGCAGAAACATCAATTATTCACAAGCTCCATGCATGAATTATGGAATGCGATAGGTCATCCCCAACTCTTTAGATGCAGGAGTTTTAATAGTAAGCAAACAAGGGCTGCCAGAGGACAAAGTTGTCCACAGTTGGGGCCCCCCCGCCCCCCCATTAAAACAAAAAAAAAAATACAGTATGCAGCGTGAACTTCATGCTTTGTTTATCAAACAGCATGTTTTATTTTTCTCTGACATATTTTCCTGTAGCATCACATATCAATGAATCAAAACAAGTATGCAATAGAGAAGTGATTATGTCGTGAATTACTTTTCTTTTTTAAGATTTTGAGTAAAGTCAATCCTTTTTTGTAAAAATTCTAAGCTTTTTTTTTTTAAAAAAAAACATCCTCAGTGAACGTGGATGAAGAACTTTAAAAGCAACTTTTTTTAAACCCATCAACCCAAATCTGCTGATTCTTTGAGCGAGGCCTTATATTGTGATTTTTTTAAAAACCTAATTTTAGGTCATCGTATAAAGAACACACTGTATTTGTTTTAATGCAGTCAGAGCAGTGGGATCTGCATTTGCACAATTGCACAGTAGCTGGAACATCCAACATCACAGCACTACTTTTTGTGCAATCTGAGCCACTATCTGCCACTTTGCATGTAAGCTGTAAATTAAAGGTGCTATTCACGGGATCGTTTCTATTGCATCTCAACGACTATCAACCACACTATTGGCCACCGTTCCAGTGCAAACCAGTGGGGCACGCTCACATGCACCAACATGCACTGAAAAGGCCCGCGCCGCAGGCCCGGTTATACAAACACAGCACAGAGAAGCTCGTATTACAACGCTCTCTGCTCAGATAGACGTTACTCCACTACAACTTTACAAAGCTAATAGTTATTTGCTGCTATATTCAGGCTGGTCTCATCCAGCATCTGTAGCACAAAAAATAACGCACCGTAATTCATAGATATACCACACATTTGTTACACACAACTAAGTGGTTTTGTTGCCTAAACCCAACTGAGTTCCCTGTGAAGACAGAAGTTTATTTTGAAAATACTGTATGTGTGCAACGAGCGGAAATCTATACGTGTTGCAAGCTTCCGTAGCAAAAACGCACGGAAAATGAGGAGCAACATTTCATAGGACATCATATGAACCGTTGTATAAGCATATGTTGCTATATTATTGCTCTGAATATCAAAAATAGCTTTAAAAATGGATACAGTTACCTAAAAACTTAATAATGCAATGCTCAAGAGTATCAAACTTCTCTTTCACTTATAACTCACATATTCTGGGACATATTTCACGTCTCAGTCAGTTGCACTCAGTCTCTGTATGTTATTTTATCAAGTTTTTCTTCGAGAGTTAAACTGTGCATGGTGAAGCAAAAGTAAAAATGCAGACACAGCTCTTTTACAGACTTACACTACCTTACGTAACACAAATGAGGAAGACAGACTTCGGTCTGTACTCACCGTTGGCATATTACCACTATGACTTCTATGTAGAATATGATTCTCTGATTATAAAAGCACCAAAAATGGTTCAAATGTAATCTTACTTCTTTGGTAACCGGTTGCACCATTTGCAGTTAGATCAGGGTGGTGTTTTGAATTTATTGAGCCCGTCACTACACCAGTCAATTTAATGCGCGCAAGGCGTATGAATATCTTCAGCAGTCATGATGGGACAAAAGAAGAAGAAAAAAATTCTACAGTGAGGTATCCGTTACACACAACTGCATCCTGACCTCAGCATGATTTCAACTCAAATGCGAAACGGTTATCTACAGATTCACCTCGCAGCGAGGTGATAAACATGACAAATGGTCTGTCGGAGGCTCTCAGAGTACAAGGCATAATTGAAGCATCTGCACGGACATCGCTGTAAATATTTCAACAGTTATGGACTAACCGGTCCATCTGTGTAGCAGTATCCCTCCATGCTTTTCTTTCCCCTTACCGTTTTCTCCTAATGTGATTTATCAGAGGCGGGATTTCCGTCTTTAGTGCCTTTTTTTTTCTCCCTCTTTGTATCTTGGGGGTTTTATTCTTTAATGTGCCTATTTCTAAATATATCTAGTTTCCTAAAGAGAGGAAGGAATAAAAAAATAAAGCACACGCTTTCTCTCTCCCTCCCCCTCACCACACTCTCCCAACCTGAAGCGCTTATAGCTCCACACCAAGGATGAGAGAGAATATTTAATTTTAAGAGATGGGAAAAAAAAAAAAAAACGTGTCGGGGAGGCCACGGCTTGCTGCTGTTTCTCTCTTGCTCGCCTGCTGTGCGCACATAGTAGGGAGCCGGACTTATTCTTTTATTTTGTTTTGGTTTGTCTGGAAACAATGAAATTAGCCAGAGACTGCAGAGATATTTGAGGCGCCATGGAGTTCTTTGTAGTCTCTCTTATTTTGCTGTACCAACAGCTGTATTTGCTTGCATAATTCATTCCCACTTTTCTCGTTAGGCTCGTTGCACACTGCTAGTTAGAGGCTCATGTAGCATGTATGTGTTACAAAATGCATGTATTATATTGGATTAGTGGATTATTTACAGCACTCTTTACATGCACTTCCCACTTTATTGTTTGGAGTTTATATTCATTTACTGTAATTGGATAATGACTCACATCTATAGAACCCTGTGGCTGCCTTTACGTCCTCCATCCAACTCCGTCTGCTACACGATTCACCTGAAAAATGATCTGGTATTCGGCATCAGATTTCAAACCTGGCGTCTTCTTTTACTTATTTTGTGGCCTTTCAACCCTTAAATATCTTTTAATCCCAATTCAAAAGACAAACCGTAATGCGCAGAAACAAAGATGCTGCATTTTTTTTTTTTTAAATTTTCAACGCACCTCTTTTTGTTCTTATGTCTTAGAAGAAGTGGAAAAAGAAGTTAAGCCGCAATACAGAGGAACAATAGCCTATGCACATGGACTCCTGGACGAAAGCTAATCATGTTTTCCACAGCGGGATGGAGAACAGGACCACATGACAGAATTTTTTTTTTTTTTCTCACTTCTTTTCTTTCTCCTGCTCTCGTCTTTCAAAACACTGCGCTTCAGAGAACGGACCCTATGGGATTGCTCCATTTACATTCCTATAGAGTTTGACTCGGGCCTTTGTCTGCTCATTGTTCGCATGCAACAACCTACAGACCGAGTTTGTGCGGAAAAAAAGCAGCCGCGCAGAAAGAGCCATCCCGCTCACCCCCATCAAAAAGAAATAACAACACCGAAATCACACGTCGAACATATGGAAAATTCCTCCGAAGTGTGACAGAAGACATATAAATGGGCGGTAAGCCCGAGCCAGTGAATGGGGCACAGTGTGTGCAGAAGCGGAGGCCCTCGTGAGGCGGCTCAGTATCTCTGCCTCGTAAAAAAACCCCAAAAAAAACTGCTCGTCCAGGAGCTTCTTGTCACATATATGGTACAGTATACATAAGGGAAGGGGGCCCGGGGAAGGGAGCTTTTTTTTTTTGCGTGTGTGTGCACAACCCCCCATGGATCTCATGAAGAAAAGGTAATTTTTCAAGGACAGAGAAAATGTCACAGCAGAGGAGCAAGGGTGCATTCTGGGAGTTGTTTTCGAGAACAGGCAAAGCAAAGACTTCTCTCACACAGTAAACAAAAAAATAAGTCGATATATTGATAGTCAATCGCCAGCATATCAATTGTGAACAGTTTGGAACAGTTGAAGTCGTTCATCGAGCAAAGGATGTCAAACATGTGTTTGCTGCAGCTCCTTAGTTTTGGACTGTTGGTTGGGCAAAAGCCATTTTAATACACCAACTGCAACGACAAACAATCAATTGACTCGATTATGGATAATTGTTTGTGGCAGTCCTGCACGAGGCATGAAATTCACCCTGTAACAGATATCAGAGGGGCAGGTAATTAGAGCCGAGGCGCCGTCCATCATATCCATTCTCCACCTCTATTATCTAATTAATGGGCGATCGGTTGATGCAGAGGGGGAGGAGTTCATGTTGCGTTTGAAAGAAACAGGTGACCCATAGCATAAACTCCATCCACATCACAAGTCCTGCTCCCCCGGGGCGCAGCCGGGGAAGTGCGACAACCATGTCGGCGAGCTTCGTGCATGAATTACGGCCTGAGATGGATGGCTCAGTCCCGTCAGCGCCCCCAAAAGTGCACCCAGTCTATTTTTCTTTGTGATGAGCGATGAGAGAGACAACAGCCTGTCGTCGGCCACGTCGCCGCCGCCCGGCAACAGTAAATCTCCCGCTCAAAGTCACCCCTCGCTGCGACGACGGCGAGGAGGGGTGTGGGTTTAAAATACGTTGGAGTGAAATGGTGAATGTTGGGGACTTGATAGGTGCCCGACACATTCTCAGAGGAACACACAGCATGTTTATGTCTTCTCTGTTGTTGCTTTTATGAGTGAATAACTGAGTTGGTGGTGCAATTCTAATTGTTGACATTTGATGCAGAGGCATTTCATTTGGCCCCAAAATACCCCAGAAGACATAGTTCTTTGAGGGGGAACCAGACGCTCGGGGCTGTAAAATAAGATTCATGGTCATGTTTTGTTTTTTCTCAGTGACTGTATTTCTTTGTTCCCTGAATTAAGATAGTCTAACATAGATAAGTTTAAATCCAGTCCCTGTGTTTCTACAGTGGTTCCATTGTAATCTACGTTAACGGTTTCTAGTTGCAGAGCGCCACTGAAAAGTTTTCATATGAAAATGTCTTCACATTCATATTGACACACACACTACAGTATACCGTAATTAACAATTTTTCTTTAATATATATATTAATATACTGTATATATATATATATATATATATATATATATATATATATATTTTATAATTATCAGCTCAGTTTTACATGTACAAATGCATAACCCATAAAGCACAGAGCACAAAAGAGGATGAGACAAGTGGCAGCATTATGGATTTATAATGCCAAACATCTTTTCCATGTTTAAACATGAACACATGTGAAGCAGTAAATCAAGCATTCTTCCCTTTTATATTTTATCAGCTAAAATATTGATAGTGCATGTTTGTGCTTTCATTAACCTGCTGGAAAACAGGTTCGCAAAGCTCTTCAGCGCTTATAAACGCCTTCAGGAGGAGGTACAATAATGTTCTTACAATGGGCTAAGAAAACGCTTTTGAACCTAAAAGTAGCACCAAATAGCCCCGGCATTAGGCTACTCGTCACAGTGTATTCACACTGCATGCAATGTATATCCTCATACAGCGCTTCGTACGATATCTAAAGAAAATGTAACTCCTCATGCGTTCCGAAGAAAGTCCAGCAACACTTTCAATTTCCTCTCTTTACAAGAATACGGTATTTTCTAAATAAACTTCCGTCTTCACAGGAAACAGGTTAGGTTTAGGAAAAGATCTTGAATTACTAAATTAGGTTTAGGCAACACAACTACCTATTTATAGATAAATAGATTGCAGGTTGCATTAAAATAACTACGACAGTGGTGCTACTTAAGAACGGCAGCTACATGACAATTAAATCAATGCTACACTTCCTGGTTCAAGTTTACGTGGATCGCATACGAATCGATTTCTTGGGATATCTACAAAATACAGCGCATTACTGTTTGTAGGTATAGCTGCAAAAAAACAGCCTGCGTCGGTACGAAATAACCACTGACAGCTATAGCATTCCACTTAAAAAAAAAATTCAAATAGCTGCAGTCCGGTTGTTGCTGGAGAATACCGTACCAGTTGCTGTAGGACATATTTTTCTAATCTGAGAAGCTTCAGGAGCACTGCACTAATCACTCATTATCAACTGCAAAATGATCCTCCTTCAATATCCAGAGCCTCTGTGAAGTGAGTGATGGAGAAGCGGGAGGAAAAGCCCAAGCTTGACCCAGATCCAGAGCAGGGTGCCCCTCGCACGGGTCTCTCTGAAGGCCTTCTCTCTCTCTCTCTCTGTGCTCTCCTGTTCAATCACCGAGTTGTGCCTTTGCCTCCCAACTCCCCCTTTGATAGCGGTTTATTCTGCGTGGCTTTGACGAGAGCAAAGAGCCGTGTGTGTGAAGGAGGCAGGACATTAAAGGCATCGAAATGTTTTATGTGCTGCATTTCTTTTCACCCAGGCTCGCTCTTGTGTACCTCTGACTGTGACCAAGAGGCGCCTCGGATGTTTTTGTTGTGGAAATCGCAGTGTGAGAAGGTGGGACGGGCGGGTTTACCGCGATGGGGCTGTATTTGTGTTTTCGTTGTTGCTTTGTGTTTTTTTTTATTATTATTTATCGCTTTGGGTTTGTTTCCGTTCGCTTCCCCATCCTGGATCCCGCAGAACTCAGAAAGTCCCCTCCTCACCCGACACTTTCACCCCTCTTCTTCTAATTCTTCTTCTTTCTCTTTCTCCCCCACTCGCTTCCTCTTTGCTTCGCTTCTCAGGAAATAACCTTCTATTGCCTTTTCCAGTCCCAGAGGGCTGAGAGATAAAAATCCCTCCACGGTCTAGGGGGTTCTGTGAAGATAGCGGAACAGTCTTCTCTCTCACAGTTACAGCTCCAGGCTTTGCAAGGAAGCCTCTGCCCATTCTCCCCTTTCCTCCTCCACCCCCCCCCCCCCTTTTCCCTCCCTCCCTTCCTCTTTTAAACTTTGTCTTTGCCAAATCGAAGCAGTTCTCAACAAGTTGCGATAGTTTGTAAGAGGCGCTGCAGCGCTAAAGGAGGTGGGAAGAGGTGCCAACCCCCCCCGCCATGTTTTTATGCTTGCAATCCAGGCTACTAATAGCCACTACTGTGTACTGGCTACTGTTTCCACCAATTTGACTATTTTCCAACAGTTACCACAAAGAAAATGAAGTCTGGATTTTTGCAGCCGTTGTAAACAAAAGAAATTCCAACCAAAAAGAATAATTTTCATTTTGCTGATGGCATGGCTCTAGGGATGGCAATATCAGTCTGTTGGATTTCAGTTGAGTCTAGACTGAAATATCTCAGCAGCTATTGGATGGATTGCTATGATCATTCATGCAGACATTGATGTTCACTAGTGGATAAAACCAGAGACAGTTCAGAAAAGTGACGGCCCACTGAGAGCCAGTTTACTGGATCTGTGTGTGACCCCCGCTCCTTTAGGAGTCCTGAGAATAAAATTGGATTCGTTTTCATAAGCCACGTATCTTTGGAATATTCAGACAGTAAAATGGCAGTTTTTTCCGAACACACACTTCAGGAGGAAAGCTACTTTGTTCAACACGTCTCTCGATTCTCAACGACACACTCGTCGCGAGATCTGGCAACTAACGTCCCAGCTGACTGATTTTCGCCATTGCTAAATATAGCTGATGTGGTCTGGCCTCTTCTATTTGCCGCCCTGGTATCCAAGAGGGGGAGAGACGATGTCCTGCTTTAATCCAGGTTTTCACAAAGGACACTGAATCAGATTTGTCCAATGGGGGTTCGATTTAGGTCCACAAACAGACGTGAAGACGGGCTTGTGTCACGCAACCTGTTGTGCATCTGGCCGTCCGTCCCAGTCATGATGGAAAATCGTCTCTCGCACGCACCACTCACCTTTGTGAATAAATGTTTAAATAGATAAACTGCTGGGCATCAGTAAGCTTTTAAAAAGACATTTTAGCGACAATTCCAAGTGGCAAAATAATTGCCTCATGATTTTAGAGACCATTGAGGCTTTGAGGCTTTATTCTACACACGAGGCACCCGTGGATGTAAAACAGTGACGGCTATCGGCGCAGCTTTTATTTGCAAGTAGCAGTGAATACAACCAGTCACAGATGGCAGCACATGATGGTGGCTCAGCACAGGGCTGGACTTGGTGTGTGTGTGTGTGTGTGTGTATGCGCACACTGTATGTGAGTTCCAGTAGCTCTGTGGGTTGAAGCGGATAGGCCGCGGTGTTTGTTTAACCTTATCAGGGGTTGTCATCCACTCAGGTCGGCGTAGAGTGGATTTCAAAAAGGAAACTCCATTTATTACCTTCATGCGAAGCTCACTTCCCCCAGAAATGAGCGTGGCGCTATGAAAACAACCATTCCCATGCCGTGTTATCGGAGCAGGTTTTTAAGCCTGCTCCTGTTATGTAATTGTGACTTATCTTAAAACTCTGTGTACGGAGGTTTTGTGTGCTGCAGTGTTGCAAATGTGAGCCGAGCACGGACTGAAGGCAGAATGATAAACTGCATTATTATTGTTTTTTACAAAAGTGTACCCTTATGAATTAATAAAGATCCTTGTTTTATCATCATTCATCTTTAAAATGACTTCTTTTTTTTTTCTGGAGAACTCGAAAAAAATCACACAGACGTTTGAGAAAAGCTCTCTATTCTTTTTTTTTTTTTTCTATTCCTGAAAAAGATTTATGGTCTGAGAGAATGATTAAGAGGCAGTGACCTGTGTGTTTGACCTCCATTCATCTTCTTTGCTATTGCAATGAGTCAAACTCACTCTGACACGTGGCACTGCCGCCTCGAACAATAATCACAGAGCCTTGCCAAGAAGTTAAATGCCCTCTTAGGGTGGCGATTAAGGATGCTGGGGGGGGGGAGGTCCCACTGGAGAGATAAAGAGAGAAGTTGACTCAACACTGTGCCAACACGAATTGACTCATGACAAAAATGCATTGTTTCAAAAGAGTGGCATACCAGACAATTTTGGAAAAGAGTTGATACGGAGATATGTCAGTTTATTCAGAGAGCAAAATTCAACTACAGTCAGCCTCTCTCTCTCTCTCTCTCTCTCTCTCTCTCTCTCTCTCTCTCTCTCTCTCTCTCTCTCTCTCTCCGGATGAAGTCATATTGGTTGAATTACTTTTTCCTCTGCCCGCTTTACTTTTCTCTCACTGCTCACGTGTAGCTCACTCTGACCTAATTCTCCGCGTGCAATGGAAAGTACCTCAATCAACGCTGGAACTACGACTGCAACAAATGACATTCATATGAAACTAATTTGCCCCAGCATTTACATTTTTTGGGGGGAAAACGTTCAATGCCACATTCGCAGCCAGCGTCTTCCTCCAGTGTTCCTCCGGAGAGCACGGTCACATTTAGGACTCGGATAAACGCTGAGTCATTGTAGTGAAGTTTATGGACTTTATAGTCTGCACAGCGCACATTTTGGCTCAGGACCGTTGCAACACGGCACGACAAAATTATAGAGGATGGGCCTGCAAAAGTGCAATAATAACGCATAACATTACTGGGTAGAAAACAACGCTGCTATTATTATTATAGTTGCTATTTAATTCTTTATTATTATTATTGTTATTATATTAGAAATTTGTAGAAACTGGTACCTGAGACATATCCCTACTATTGAAGAATTTTTGAATTTTTTACTTAGTTGCACATGTGCATCTATTGTGCAACAAATTATTATTGTCATTGAATATTTATTATTTTCTTGTTTAATCAATGAATCCTTTAGTATACATATATATATATATATATATATATATATTTAAAAAAAGAAGAAAAAAAAGTTGTTTGTTTTCCCAAATGAGAAGCAGGAACCAGCAAATGTTTGCTTGAAAAATGACAAATGATTAATCAATTATCAGAATAGTTTTAGTCAGTTATAGTTCTGTTGATCTACTAGTTGATTAATTAACTAATCATTCTTCATTCCCAGTATAGTTTCAGTAACTTCTAGTCGTGGTAAAATCAACAATGTAGGCAGTCTGTTATCAATAGTTTCTTTAACACATTATGTAACAAACCAAACCATTTTTCATTTTTAAAACTATTTTACTGCCAATCTACAGCTTGTCTAAATGCCTTCGAGGTAGAGAAGCGTGTTTCTTCTTTTCAGGTGTATTCTGATTAATGTCAAAACCCAAAACCTCATTACACAAAGTGGCTCTCTACTTTTTACACTAGCAAGTGCCTCGGCTGCAGCAACAGCTCTGCAGTGCAGACCCCTCATAAACTGGAATTGCAGTAGCAACAACAACAACATCCCCCAGACTTTTGGACAGTAGTTGCACTGATTCACGTCTCCCACACACTTGAGCAACACGTGTTTTGCTTTTTTTTTTTTTCACACAACAGGCGCTAAACTGGAGCTGGAGTGGGATTCTTAGACAACAATGCTCCCTGTTGTCTAACAGTTGGTTGGTTGGTTTGGTTTAAGATGATGATGGTGTCTCGCGATGCCCCGAAACCCGCGGCACGGTCGCATCAGCGCCGGTGCAGTTGTCGTCCCACTCACTTCATCTGACAAATGCGGAGGCCAAGCAATGCCATGGCGAGCCGCCGAAAGCACGCCGTCTATATTTTCATTGTTTCGCTGTATAATTACACACCTCAGGGGTTAGGGTCTCAGAGTTTGTTTTCCAATTTTCTTGTTGTTTTTGTTTATGGAGTATAAATATTATATGATTATCCAAAATTAAAAAGGGGTCATGTTTGGGCTTGAAGCATTAAACTCAACACAGGAGCATTTGTGTACGAGGAGTTTGTTTAAAAAAAAAAATCGTTGGATAAAGAGAAATGTTTTCTTCCAGCCTCAACCTTAACCCCGAGCACAGATTGCATACACCTGCAGTGCTTGACAGACTCTACTTTCTATGACATTGTAGCTACTGATTGTGTGTTCCTCCTCCACAAGGCCAAAGTAATGGGTTGAGTTTGTCAGGCCCACGAAGGCTAGACTATACAACGCAGCCATGCACAAAAGGTTATGTTTCCAGATGTGCTCTCTTGTCTATTTTGCCCTGTAATTAAAATTTAAAGAAATGCAGTGACGTCTGCGGCTCTACTGTCATTTTAGTGAAATGATATGTTTTTCTTTGTCCGTCGTAAAACAACAGGTGCTCATATGGACGTTGAAACCGGTTTTGCTCACTGCCATCATTCCTCCCTTCACATTGGCCGGTCCTATTGCGCTTGCAGCGTATCAGATATACGCAAGGGACAAAATCCACAGTCCTCCATCTGTGCAAAAGTGTGTTAAAAAGTTTAATCTCAAGCTAATTTGTTGAGCTATTCTCAATATGGTGCAAACTTTGACTGCTGGAGCAAAAGTCAGGGGATCACCAGCCAACACATTCTTACCCAAATGTGCCAAATACCGACGCTTGATCAGTGCTCCTGAGCTTTAGGCTGCGGCGCTCTGCATACCCCTCGACTCTAACGGTTCACGGGACCGGAGGAACACGTGAGTCACGTGACTAACAGCACTCTTGATTCAAGCGTAGACTGTATATAAGAAGTGGAGGTAGTCAGCCGTTGGGGGGCGTGACAAATAAACAACACGAAAATGCGAAAGACTCGCCTGAAAAAATACATATACAAAAAATATAGATATTGACGTGCCAATTTATTGCACAAAAATATGTTGTGTGTTCAAGGTTTTTAAAGGCCTTTACATTGAATACTTTTTGAAGAGATTTCATGCATTTTACGATAAAAAAAATTGACAAGTGTTGCTGGACATTCTTAACAAAATGCACTCAAAATGAGGACTAACTTTCCATAAGATAAGGACCGTCGCATGAGGACACGCTGAACGAAAGTCGTTTCTTACTGCTCTAAAATCTTGTGGCTTCTTGGACTATTGATGTGGGACACACAGCACAAGAATGTGCATTTCATTTCAGACAAAGAGTGAAGCAAAGCACTGGTTCACTGTGTTTCCCTCTGCCTTACAGTGTACATCCTTAAAGCGACGGGTGGGGGGTTGGGGGGTTGGGGGGGGGTTTGACTGCATTTTGTGCAGTTCAGTTTGACCTCTTAACCCTGTGACCCCACCCCTCCATACCCAGAAGCCTGCTAAGTCGAGCAGAACAAAATAAACAGCAAACACACACAGTGACCACAGCTTCAACCTCTCACAGCTTCTTCATTCACAGAAAAACCACCAGCGCTGCCGCATTCAAATCCCCCCCCCCCCCCCCCCCCATCACACGAACCCACTCCCTCAGATGACACCGTGCGTCCGTGGAGCGCGGTGGAACCGAGTCACTCGGCACATTCGCACCGCTCCTCTGAAGTTGCAGGATCTTTGCTACGTATGCTATTTTAAGATCGTGACAATGGCCTCGCTGGGACCGCACGGCCCCGTAAACGTTTCAGAAAGCCGCGCAGGAAACGCTGTAACGGTTTACAGCCCCAACGTAAATAGCTGCATACAATTTGGGTCATTTTTCCCAGACGGACGTGGCATCAACGCGTCCATCTAAGAGGATGCAGGATGACGCTCTGTGAAAGAAGCTTAAAGTAAATTAAGTTTGTGGATAAACAAAACCTCAAAAAACAAGAGAAGGTGCCCAGAAGAATCCATAATGGGGCTCTGCATTAGAGATAATAGCAGATAATAGATGATTGGATGCTTTGTTTGCATAAGGAAACATAAACACAACTTAAAGATGTCACCTGAGGTAACATCCGTCACTGCTCCGGCTATAGGGCACAATGGTTTGTTTAGGGTTCAATAGTCGTTTGTTTACTGAGGATTCTGACCTTTCTCTGGACCCTCACTCTCCATTATGCTCCCATCTCCATTATTAGTATGTGTGTGTGTGTGTGTGTGTGGTGGATTTGCATTATGTTGCTCCATAATCACCAAAATTGCCATCTCAAGCGTTCTTAAGGTCAATAATCGCATATGGCAGCAAAAATCACAACATGTTCCTATTAATAAAACTGATTTTAAAGCATGTTTTACTTCCTCCCTAAACTTTTTTTTTTTTTGGTCACAAGCAGCAGGTTCGCACTGTAAATGAAGCAGGAGTTAAACAGCAGCGTCAGCCTCTCGCCGCACCCCTCCCGTGTGTGCAGGATGTTGAAAGTGTAAAACAACAAGCTGGCAGAGGAAACACGAGTAAATAGTGTGGGACTGTTGCACAACGGGCACGCAGTCATGCAGAGTGCTCGAGAGCGGAGGTTTCGCTTCAGCTCCCTTCTCTTTTGGGTGGAAATCCAGCGAGACCGGGCCCAAAACAACGTCACACCCAAAATACGCCTGCTCAGAGATGAAGAAGCAGCGACTTGAATCTTTTTGAACCTTTGGGGTCAATGTGTGTATTAAAGGGGAAGCCGCCCGCGTGGTCTGCTTTTGTGGCGCTCGCACAAACCAGTCATTCGGCTCGTTTGCGGGTTGCCAATTTTCTCTATTTTATTTATTTTATTTATTTATTTTTAACTCGCTCTGAACATTTTGTTTTTCTGTGGCACAAGAAAGTCACACTTTCCAGAGCACTATTTCCGTGTATGGGTTAAAGTGCGGTGCAGACAAAAGAAAGAAAACCACTCAGCTGGCCCAACTTCCTGTTTTCTCACATGGTGCCTGCTACTTAGAAGCAGAGAAAAATATATAGACTATATATACATATATATATATATATATATATATATATATATATATATATATATTGAAGTGTTGTTACATGGGTGATTTAACAAAATGCATCCCTGAGTGCTCTTTAAACAATTATGTGGGTTTTTACATGGCTAGAAAATAAATTGAGTATTTCACAAGAGATAAAATGGCGCTTTTTTCCCAGCAGGTTTGGAACTAACGATGAAAGTGCCCATGTATTTTTACCCTCCTACCTAGGAAAAAGTATACAGGCTAGTGGGGGTACACTGTTGGTGGTAAGGAAGATTGCGCCTCTGAGAGCTTTGACGGTTGCTGTGTTTTCACACGGCTCGGAAAATCTATCGAGCATTTCATGAGGTAGAAAATGCCACTCGTTTCCAGGAAAGCTTGGCAGCACAAATTGATGCATTCACTCCGCATGTTCCTCTCATCCTCCCAATTTGGCCTCAATCACTCTCTTAGTAGCTCTCTCCTCCTATTTAGTACCCCTCCATTACTACTGCTGATGAAATATAGAAATCACAGCTGCAATGTGAAAGCTTGTGGGTTAAGTTAGAGATGGGGACCCAGTAAGATGAAACAGCGGCGCACATGTGTCAATTTACTCCGATTTTTTTATGACGTCCTGCGAAACTACACAAGCAGACTCACTCAAGACTTTTTGTTCATCATTTTTACATCTGCTCCCCCAACGCAGTAGCTGATAGATTACACTCTTGTTCCATAAAAGTGACATTATTTCTCCATGCAACCACCTATTTTCACTTCTGTATCTCAGTGAAATGCTTATTGCATATGAGATACTTTGTAAAAACTAAAAAAAAATGTTTTTGTCAAGTTCAGAGGTTTCAAAAGTCATGATGAGTTGCAGAGGAATGTACATAAAATGCTCTGAATATCATACTTCATTAAGGAATGCAAGAGCGTCATATAGCTTCAATGGAGTATTTCAACAAGCACATATAGAATAAAAAAATAGAAAAATAAAAATAGCATAAATCATAAATCTTTTAAAGAAAAAATCGTATCCAAGTTTGTCAAACTAACATCTGGACATAAACCTGCAGCACGTTTAAGCTGTAGAGAATTGAAAATATATGTGTGAATATTTTTTCCAATAACACCCAGGATTTGAAAGATTAAAAAAAAGAAAAGACTCTCCACCACCACCTGAACATATACACCTGCACACACGCACACTCAATCCCCCTTAACAACATCTGACTACATGGCATTAGTTCACTTTTTCCAATGTGCTATTGAAGAACAACTTGTACTGTGTGTGTGTGTGTATGTGTGTGTGTGTGTGTGTGTGCAAATCATCATGTTGTGTGTTCATCCACTGCCAAACGGTGTAGCTTGAGACTTTGGAAACGGTAGTGGACGGACACACATACACTACAGACTAGTGCACAAAGCAAATCCACATACATGTAAATGCTCAATGGGCCCATTGTGACACGTCATAGCAGGGTAAACACAGGTGTTGTTGATAAAATGAATGATGGTCCCATTCTATTTTGTGTGTCACAGCAATTCCATAATTAATGTTATTAATTATCCTGCAATGACATGTCTGCACTAGAGATATGCATCTGCAGAAAGAAACCTGTGAAAAAGTCTCTTTATTGTTACTCAAGTATGTAATGAATTTAAAAGAAAAATGAATGTTGTGCAAAATGTTAATCAAAAGTTCCCCGAGCTCAAGGTGACGCCTTGAAATTGCTCCTTTTGTCCCACCAAAAGTCCAAAACCCACAGACATTTCATTTAAAAATATATAAAAACTGTGAAAAGCATCAAATCCTCACATTTGAAAAGCTGGATCCAGAGAATAGGCTCTCACACGCTCAACCTACAACACTACAAGCGGTACTGCTCCTCAAACCGTGTGCTGTTTAACAGAGGATGGTCACACGCCTAGGAGCATTCAGATACAGATGCAGAACTGATGGGAAAAAGACCCTGCTCAACCTCATGATGAGCTCTTTATTCCAGAGAACCCTGCTGTCAATCACATGCAGAACCCCCCCAATCGAGAAAGCCCCATGCCATTACAGCATGTATCGAGATCGCACAAACAACTTGGTCCTGCCCCCCCGCTCCCTGGCCCAACAGAAGATCACATGATCAAACACCGGGGTGTCGGCTCTCTGTGCGGTAGCTGTTGGCCGTGTCCTCCGAGGAGCGCTGATAAGGCTTCGGCGGCGCGATTCCACGGAGCTCGGAAAAAGGGGCTCAGCACATGAGCGGAGATTCATCGAAACATATGTGAAGTGGTCTTGCGGCTGATTGAGGGCCTGATATCCTCTCCTCTGGTCCTCATTAGACGGAGGAATGGGGGGAAGGCAGGGGGGTTCCTCACCGCGGGGACTGCAGCGCTCGGAGCTCCAGTTCCCAGCAACTGGGTCAGGCAGAGTGGAGCCTCCGGCCTGCTGTGCGCATTTCTGCGTTATTTGAGGCCTCCGATTCGTAGCAGTTCACTGTTGGTTGCTGCGTTGCTTTTCCGTTTTACACTTGCCAGTTCAATGTGTCTCGGGTGATCTGATCGCAAATATGATGAGTCAAAGGTGGTAAAACACCTGGATCTGCAACCAAAACCGAGGTACCATGGTTTTGCCTTAATTCCCAGATTACGGTCTGATTAGATTGAGGCACAACTTGGTTTGACGTAAGATAAGATCATGGTTTGGACTAAAGTAAATCATTGGTTCAGGTTTGGGGAAATATCGTGGTTTTGGTTAGAATAGCTACTTCATTACAGTTTGGAGGCATTCAGAATCCAGCATTGACTGCAGATGGGTTCATGGGAAATGAACCGCGATCTCCAAAGTCCAACATTTTGTTGACCTCTCCATCCACCCAGACCTCCTTTGTGGCTTCATAACAATGTTGCAGAACAGACGGGTTAGTCATAAATCCCAAGCTTTGTCACTGGAACATAAGATATACCATTACCATGCATTTGCCTAAACTGATTCTGTCTAAATATTTGCAATTAAATTCTTCATACTTTGGTTTTGAGCACGACATCTCAGGTCAAGTAGTCATTAAATGTTTCATCTACGTCACAAAATGCAATTAAACCCCAACTCTGATCACAAATGGATGTGATTGCACTCAAAATAAGTTTCCGACGTGGTATGTATGTTGTGACCACATATATATCATGTGGCTGGTAGCTGCTTTTTTTGTACTTAGTTGTGATCACAGTTTCCCACAAATACGATCCCCCGGATACCATCAAATGTGAGCAGAGACTGACCTCTGGACTTTAGTGACCACTAAGTGGCCACTAATGTTCAGGAACTGCAATTTGTCTCAAGTGGATGTTGAAAATATTATGTGAATGAAAGACGCTCGGTCTCAACAGAGCTGCAGACTCTCATTGCTGGACTGAAAGGTATAGTCAGAGGATTCCTGATCAAGACCACATCGGTCCAAACTGAACCGACACAAGAAATAGTTTGATGTTCATACACACCAGCAAAAAGGACATACAGGGCGGTGTGGTGCGTTGCGTTTTTATGTTAACTTTTTGCATAAATATTTCAGAAAATGTTGTGTAACGCATTGGAGGTGACAAGTGGAAAATGCTCCGGTTAAAGTCCGATCAATATCACACGGAGGAGTGGTGGTCACTTTGGTTACTCGTTCCTTTCAAAGCTGAGGTGCATCTACAGACGCCGATCATGAAAAAGAGTGTCAACGTGTACAAAGTTACCTCCACATTTACTTTCATCGTCATAAAAATAAAACAATTACATGTAATGGACGGAGACCGACGGAGACCGCGCTGTATTTGGTTCAGACGAGGCTCTTGTGGGAAACTGAAATGATTCTTAAATCTAATGCATTTGTCCTCATCCTTATCCATTTTTTTTAAACTTGGAAACCATTAAGAGTGCTTTCGAGCAGCTGCTGTTGACTCATTGACGAACAGGGCCCGAGATGATGATCAGAGATAGCCACAGAATAATGGAGTAGCATCCGTCCTCTCTCCAGCTCACACACCAAAGCACATGGAAAAACAAAAAAAAGTATCCAGATGGCTCACAGAACCTTTCTCATTTGTTAATTGCGGTCTGTTGCCTGGTCTGAGGTTTTGTTTTGCACAATAATGACAAAATGGCAGAGGTTAATCTTCTAATGACCACTCTACTGCATTTTGGAACACGAAATAACGTACTGTTCCCTCAGGACCGAAGCTTTAACGGGCAGGTGGGCGGTGGAACGAACCCGCATGAAAGTAATAATGTTAAGGATGGTAATCATTGGAAAAAAGCATGGCTATTAATACTTAAGTGAATGGTGTATATTGTTACTTTACTTAATTGGCTATATTAAATATTCAAGTCTTTCAGCAGTGCTTTGGGTATTGCAGTTGTTTTCTTAGTCACTTGTAACACAGCGTCCACCGTTCCTCCCTCTTCAGACCTTCCTCGTGGCAACATATGTCCGCTGTGTTCTAGGTGAGCTCAGTTCAATGAGCAGCAGACAGGAAACAGGAAAGGGGTGCTCCAATACAGTGCATATCCAATATTCATGGTTTGAGTGGCCAGACTGTTTCGCAGTCATTGGTGCACTTACTGCCTCTCTGCCATCTCACTCCGAGGCTCGTCACACAGCTAGTCACTCAAGACGTGTTCCCCTGCAATAAACATGAGCCCGTTCTTTCCAACGGTCCTGACAACCCCACGCAACCCGGCGCCCGACAAGGAAGCTGGTTCCTTAAAAAGGGAGAAAGGTGCAGCAAGAGCATTGTCAGGATGTGAAGATTTGGACTGAGGTAACTATCAGAGCAACAGCGGTTTCAAGCCTGAGCGTTGTATAATATGATTAGCATGATAGGAAAAAAATTATCTGTCAACAAATGTGTGGTTTTTTTTGGTCTTTTCTCAAATCTTTGACCATTTTTCTTGTGGCATACTATGTTTCACCTCTTCAGGGTCCGGCTGTTCTTGTGGCCTTTCACCCAGGAGACGGCTGTTCTTGTTCCATGTGAAATCAGAAGTCAATGTTGACGTTTGTGACACGTAACCTCTTAAGTAACATCACTTCCTGTAATTATTTTAACCCAAACCACAATCTTTACCTAAACTTAACACAGTAGTTTTTTTTGCCTGAACTTAACCATGTAATACAAAGTTATTTCTACTCAAACCATGTTCTTTTCCTAAACCCAACCAAGTACTTTTTTTTAAACCGGTATTACAAAAGCACTAATTTTAACCCAAACCACAATCTTTACCTAAACTCTACACATTTTTTTTTAGTTGTTACCTAAGTATTGCTAACATACTAATTTGAACCCAAACCACGATCTTTTCCTAAACTAAACAGGCATAGACTTGCGCAGGTGCAGTGATTGCTTGTGTTGCTTGACATTTGTAGGAAAACGCTAAAAAAGACCTTTGCCTAAGATATCATACAAGCTGCTGGATGGGCATTCGTGAGGGGTCAAGAGAGGCTTTCGCTTGCCTATAAAAGGGTCACAGGCCAAAAGGTTTGGGTACTAGTGCATACATATTCAGAGGAAATAAATAAAGGATTAAAAGATGTATAGACTTTTTTTTTTAATTCACAATTCTTATTCAAGGCAACCATACAAACATCCTGTTGTGAGACAAAAATGTAACACTTACAAACTAAAAGGGCTACATGAAAAAAAAAAAAAAATCTATCAACAGCAGCATGCTCTGTGAAGCTGCTTGCATGGTATTGACTCACCAAGTGAATTTCATCATCTTATTGATTGAACCTATAAAATGTGCCTTGGCCATGAGGTGAGGAAGTCAATAAACAAGTCCGCGAAATAAGAGTTTTGAAGCCAAACTGGCGGTACGTAACGGTAAACAGTGTTTTTTAACTGCTGTGTATGCTTGTTGCATTATTAACTTGAATATATGTTTCATGAAAAACAGCCAGGTCTATTTGTTAATGTTATTGCATGTTGCTTCGGTAAAATTTCCCTTTATGCAGCCAAATAAATAAAAATACTTATGACTGAAATACCTGTATATAAATCTGAAGTGGGAGTTTTTAAAGTATAATATTAATTGTCGTAACATTGCTTCTAGGCCAGGTTACTTTCAGGAAAGGGATTTTATTCCCATTGTTACCTGGTTGATTAAAGAAAAAAAACTATTTCCGGTTTTGGTCTCGTCATCAGAAAATTGATGTTCTCAGATTAGGTCCAAATGTGTCTTTCTGTCACCATTTTATCACAGCACAGCGCTCGCACAATGATAGATATTTAATTAGCGGCAGTAAAGCCAGGGCTCCCATAACTCTTTTTTTTTTGTGTGTGTCTCTGAAGGTCAAGTTGAAGTCCTGATCCCTTTCAGTGACCAGCTGTCCGTCTCTCTGCTTTTCTCTTCCTCCCCTTTGTTTTGTCGTCTGCGTTTGGAGCGCTCCGCGACACCATTTGTCTCCATAACAAAGTCCCGGTGAATAGCGTTTTTTGGCGGGCCCACCTGCAGGAGTCCCGGTGCTGGTCACTGGCCTCCCAGGACTACCCACCGAGGAGGAGGCAATTAAGGCCTGCAGAAGGGGCCATAAATCTCCATAAACTTCAGTGAGCCACTCTCCCCCCACTTTCGCTGGACACTCAGATAATGCATCTCCTTCTCAGCGGCCCCCAGACGGACTCCGGAGGAGACGAGACGATCTCCTGATTTTCCCACAGCTGGGGGAGCTTCTGCAGTCAAGGCCATGGCTCATAGTGTGACAACTTTTGACAATGCTTTTAGGCAGTGTTGCTGCAGTTTGTTGGGGTTTTGTTATTTTAAAAACAGAGCTTTTTTTTTGGTCTTCAAATTTTTGCTAATAAATCTGTGTTTACGAATAGGTAATTGTGCAAACACATTGCACAAAACATGATCAATTCCCCCCGTTGAAGCAAGACAGACTTGAGACTATAACCATGATTATCACGACTTCATGACATACTGCAGGGCTGGAACATGAGTTATGAATTATAGAGACTCTTCCCGTCTCAGTGCAACGCTGAGCGTTTTCCCAACATGCTGTACAACATGAAACCTCTTCTCTTTAAACGTGTGGTAACGGATCGTCTGGTGGTGCAGTTCAGCGGGGAGAGGCACTGTTCTCACTAATCAGACAGGACGTGCAACGGGAAACATCCCTCCTGAGGAGGAAATGCCTGCTTCCTCTTTATCTTATTCTTGAGGACATGCTCCTCTGCAAAGCTGCTGATGTATGGATTCAGCAGCCCCACCTATGGAGACGTAGGTGAGAGAGAGAGAGAGGGAGAGAGACTGTCCAGTGTTGGGTAATTACAGAGTTACCAGCACTGCTGTGATTAACATTTGCTGTGATTTTCCAAACCGTGTGGCGGTGTTGTAGTACTCCAGGTCGCTCTTAGTCTGGAGACTTTTTGAAGGCCTCGTCCTTGTCTTGGAGTCGACTGCCTTTTTACTCGGTCTCGTCTTGGTCTCAAGATTTTATTTCAAGACCGACAACTACTAAATCGCCTGCGTTGAATAATCAGTTGAGTGCTGAATAAAGATGGATGAGCTGATTTCAGCTGCTCAGTGTTTGTATTTGTTTGCCTCTAAAAAACACAGGAGAATTCCCACACATGTAATTCACCTCTGCAAGGCCTTTTGATTATTTTATCAAGACAATTCTCATGATAAACTTGCACACGTCCAGTATATACGGCAACTAAAGAAGTGAAAGAAGAGGGATTTTCGTGTGTTTTCTGAGGGTGCTTTTATGTGGATCTTTCAGATCAATTTGAG
This sequence comes from Cebidichthys violaceus, assembly GCF_023349555.1. Classification (NCBI taxonomy): domain Eukaryota; kingdom Metazoa; phylum Chordata; class Actinopteri; order Perciformes; family Stichaeidae; genus Cebidichthys; species Cebidichthys violaceus. Next base: position 4,251,371 of record NW_027176285.1, read on the forward strand.
GAGTACCTATGGTTTGCATGTTCTACATTTTAACATAAGTCGTGCAGAACTCGCACTGGGCTGGTCTTGGTCCTGACTCAGTCTCCCGCTGCCTTGGTCTTGGTCTTGACTCGGTCTCTACCCCCTTCATGTCTTGGTCTTTACTCGGTCTCCTTGACTCTGGTCTTGGTCATGACTTGGTCTCAGTTTAGGTGGTCTTAACTACAACACTGCTGTGTGGCTGCTATTTTGTTCTTCTAGTGGATTGACTCTAGCCGATGGTTTCAGAATATTGAACACTTGAAAAACACCCTGCTTTGAATAGTGAGATTGTCAGGTATCACAAAACGACAGACAAGAACCCAATAGCACGACACAGAAAACAGTTCAGGTGTAGAAACCGGGTTTAATAACCAGCAGATGTCAAACCAGGTAGTAATCCGCGTGGCAAACAAATCCAGTGGGAGCAGGCAAAAGGGAAGGTCCAAAGTCCAAAAAGGCAGGTCAATACACGAATAATCAGGATCAGAATCGGAATGACAGGTTGCTGGATAGCAAGGGAAACACACTAGACAATCTGGCAGAGAACTGAGGGAAATGGGCCGGTACATATACACTGAGGGGCTGATTGCTGATGAGGAGCAGGTGAGTATGGAGGTGGGGCAGGCCAGGTGAAATGAAATCAGCAATTAGTGCAGAGTGCAGAAAATTCTGCTATCTGTGAGTGGTACAAAAAAAAGAAAGTGTCCATCTGGTGGTGTGTTCAAGGGCTGTTGAGCTCTTAAAATCCCAGACCTGGGAAGTTGGGCTACTTAAATATTTACGATGTAAAAAAACAACCAAATTGCCATTATGCCGTTATGAACATGCATGTGTGTTTGCCCTGTTTGCCATCTTCTTTGATTTTACAATAATAGTTTAATTTAATAATTATTGTATTAGAATTATTAATTAATTTAATGCATCGTCGGGGGAAAAACAAAAAACATCCACAAATGAATGTTGTGAGAAGTTATTCGCAAAGGTCTTTTTTTTTAAGTTTATGTTTACTTAAAAAATGGCCAAACATCCTTTTAAGTGTAGAATATTTTATACATTTAAAATACTCAGCAATGAGTGTTTTTCAGAGAAGTACTAAAGATTTAAAACGGTACACTCAGTTTGAGTTCCTTCCTAAGAAAGATACCCGCGACTGAGAGGACATGTTGATAGAAGTCTCTCAGCAGATGCTGTTGATGGAGACGAGAAAGGTGTTGACTTGATCTGTGAACTGTCTCTCCTCTACCTCCTCTGTCTGGCACATCTCAGACACACATCTGGGGAGGGAAACTGCTGTTTGTGTGCGGGCGAGTGTGTGTCACTTAGGTGTTCTACCTTTCATCGACCTGAAGACGCACTGTTTCTGTGTGCCGGTAAAAACCACATGTGGAGGTGGCAGCACGACTCATTCGATCCCCTACACCTCTCTGCTGTTCTTTCCACCCACCCCGGTTCTCCTCTTCGGTGGCGCAATATCACTTTACTGGGTCACCAGATTTCCCAGAGTCACAGAGGGGACAATGTCGCTCACCTCTTGACTTCTTTACCTCTTGAACTGAGAGAAATGTTCCCCTGATATGGGGCTAAGACTGCCAGCTGTCATTCTCACCTCCCACTCATTAACGAACGAAACCGAGAGCGGGAGAAGGCGCGCGGTTTAGTGAAAGTAAAACGGCACGTAACAGGGGGAAGCCGATAAGCATCGAGCTGTACTTGTAGAGCGGCTCATCTAACATTAATGGTAGAGTAATTGGTTTGTAACTGTAACACTTACGAGGCCATCAATAATGACCAGGGAGGCGAGTGTAGGGTTACTTGGTTGGGATAAGGGGCCATTGTGCCGGAGCTGAAGCCACAGGATCGGCTCAATGGGCCTGCAGTTATGTCGGACAAATATTTATACAGTGTCATGTTGCTGGGACATTCTAACTAGAGGAGACAAGAATAGGCAGGGTGATTGAAAAGTCAGATACACATGTACTACATTTCTACTCTATCTGAGGATCTACTATTGAATCATTCACCGATCAAAGCTCAGGAAATACAATAATGAAAGGGGCTCCTTGTACTTAACAGTGTTTATTTTTTTGGGGGGATGATGTGAGAGGTGCGGTTTTGGAAACATTTCACAAACGCAGTTCATATTTTCAATAAAACATTTAAATATTATTCTTCTATTATGGTATATTTCATTTCATGCTGTAATATCAGCTTATGGTGATATAGCAACATTTCTGGAAATCATATTGAGAAACTTTAAAATTACCACAAAGAGTGACCTGGGGATTTATTCAAGTATGTATTTATTTATTTTATGTCAAAATTTGAATACCCAATAAGATGGATTTGTGCTTTTCGCTCAGGATTAAAGGATAGGATCACAACTTTTGAAGTCTTTCTCCAAACGATTGCCCGTAACAACATTTAAAACAGATTTTGAGTACTGCAGTCATTCTTCCTGCTCATAATCGCCGTTTAAGGGTCCCTTCCTCAAGCCCTTTCATTGTTAGTGATATAGGAGGAAGTCCCCCTTTTGTATAAAAATATATGCAAAGGTTTATCCGAAAAGTACAAGACTCCAGCAGCCAGAGTTAGACAAATCAAGAGGATATCTTTCAAGGTACAGTCTTTCTAGTATAAAACTTATGGTTTTTTTTATATCTCTAAGACTTCTCAAAGAGGAGAACAGTTTTAAGGCATCCTAGCTTTAAATGTTTGACCGTTACCAAACAGCTTTCCGTGATGTGAGAGACACAAATGCAACACATGTAAACCAAAAGCCTTATTGTTCCAATTCTACCATAAAGAATGACAATCCCTGTGTCTGCTGCATTAATGCTTTTTAGTATTTCAGTAGACTCTCTGTAGAGTTTGTTCAAACAACTTTGGCACCGTTTTAAAATATCAACAGCAAAACCACACTGAGGACAGGTGTGTTTACCTGGATGTAAGCTTTTTATCATGTCTGCCAACACCTGAACAATGGCTTGCCTTTTTATGAAGCTGGAAAGGGCTAAATTAATTATGCTACATATTACATATTAGCTAAAATGAACAGTGATAACTACATCAACTAATAAGTATTCTAACAGTAGCATTTCCCAATGGATGACGGATAAAAAGAGAAATCAAAATCAACAACAGTCTCAGTAAGGTGTTGGCCCACTGTGTAGCAAACTAGTCTTGACACAGCTCAATATTGCAAATATTGGCATGCATTGTAGGTGTTAAATAAAAGCCATTATGACTAATGATATAAAATGAGGCACTGATTTGCTAAACTTTCCCTTTCAAAACTATGAGACTGGGCTGTTGTAACTCTGCTGTGTTCCCAGTTTGTCATTAACATTTTCTGCAGAAGCGCCGGTCCACTAACAGCACCACATCTGCAGTCTGGTACCATCTCTGCTAAAGCGACCTTGAGTCCTGCCAGGTTGCATCTTAGTGCCTGCGCTCATTTAACATGGAATGCTGAATATAAATTCCAACCATCGTTTTCGAACCCAGCATTAATAGATGATGCTGGGTTAGAAACTGTTCAGACTTGAGATTTCAAGAAGTACATACTGTACATACAATACCCCACAACTGTATCTACAGAGCTGTATTCCTCCTGTGATGAAATCTGAGGGGTGTATATTTCTCTAAAAAATTTGGAAATCAAGACAAACACACATTAACTTGGTTTTTGAGGTCAGATTGAGTTGCCATGTGACCCTGACCACCCCCTTTCCTCTTCGCCGCTCTGAGCCTCCCCTGAGAGCCACAGCTGTTGGGGACCTCTCTTTGAACTCACGGCAGGAGGTCCGCAGCAACCCCCGGGCCCAAAGCTGTCCCTTCTCTCCACCACTGCCTGAGACCTTGCGCACTGTAACTATAGCCTCACGTGGCCTTTTAAGAGGAGCTCAAACCTCCCGCGGCAGCTGCCCGGCCGGTAAGTGGATCCACGAAAGGCAGATCACCTGAGAGCGCCGGGGGTAGATCTCTGGAGAGCTGCTCATGTGTCCTACTGCCTGCTTCCATTCACAGAGGATCAGAAGAGGAAAAAAAAAAAAAGGCAGCGAGGACCCATGGGACTGAGCAGAAAAGGGAAAGTAACAAAACTAGAAACTTTCAAGGTGACCCATTTATTAAACTGCTTGGACTGCTTTATTTAACAGACGTGGTCCTACGTGGTGTTTTCTCAAACAGCAGATGAAACGGGAATAAAGCCCTGCTGGAATTATGGAGGAATTTTTATTGTAGAAAAAAAAGCTAGAGGATATACTGTACCTCTAAGCGTTGTCAGGAATAGCTTGTGGCCCGGTCAAATTTGTGTTCCTGTTGCTTTCTCTCGGGTTAAGAACTAGCAGGAGGTTGGATGAGGCACGGAATTGGTGGTCAAAGGGTTGTAGATTAAATATCTGGTCTGATCTGAGCAAAACTGTTTTAAATGTATCAACCACACCCAAGCGGAGGGAATGGGAACTGTCAAACACTGACTAAACATCCTGCCTATATGCTTGGGAGATGCACCTACATCACATCCAGCCATTCAACCAAGCAATTATTGGATACGTGGTGCCTCCTGACCCCTTGCAAGAACAGCTTCATGAGAAGGTGGCGAAGACCCATCTGTCGCAAAAAAAAACCTTGCGACAGGAAGAAATGGCTGCTATGCTTTAACAGTGGCATGAGATCGGCCTCTATCCACCAAACACTGCAAAAAGAAAAGAATAGACCCAACTGCACAAGACATGGGATCCAGTCTCCTTTCCTCACACCAGTGTTGGAACCCTGACCACTTTGTCTTGTAAAGAGCAATGTTGTATCCCACTCTTGCCGCCTGGATGGTCCGCACAACCTGTACAGACAGTCCAGCCCTCCTCAGCCTCTCCCTCTCAGGATCCGAGCCTGGAGAGGATGGCCCAGGGTGGGCAGTGCGTCTATCGCATCCGCCTCATGAGACAGAGCAGCCCCCAGTTCTGGGGGATCGTCCAGAGCTTGGCTTGGCTGTGATCATCTGGGTCATTTATGCGTACCACTGTGCTAAGCGGCGAGCTGGAGCTACCAGAATGATTGACAACTGCTCCTGGCTCACTCGCTGCAGGAGGAGATGTCTTGGCCATGTCATGTGTGCAAATGGGTCCAGCCACAGCAGTGGATCGTCCTGCGGTGCCAGTAAGAATCATGGTGGGCATGTTTGTGTTTCTTAACAATTTTTCCTTTTTTTTCTGTGTGGTTAAAGTCAGGGGAAGATCAAGGTTATGGAAACGTAACCATGGTTATTGTCCGGTTAGGAGACTTAAACACTTGGTTGAGTTGATATAATTTAAGGGGGACAGTAAGTGCAGGTCCGTGACCAGACTCAAACTCAGAATTGCCACTTCACTTGCCCATCTACTTTGTTATATATACAGTAGATACACTGCCCTTCTTAGCACTCAATGTCGGCATTGGACAAGAATCATGAAGTGCAAAATTGTCCTATACAGACAGAATTCCTACGAAAATGGGCTGTTTGACAGTGTTCTACTTAGCCACTTCTTCTCTCCATACTGGCCGTGCACAGATCCCTTTCCTTTTGTGAGTTCAGTCATGCTCTTAGAATTTCCCTATATAGACAAACACATATACTGTCGGTCTGTTGCTAGGATGGATGCAATTAGAACTCAATTTTGCACATAATGAGGACTGTGAATGTCTCCCGTCTTTGTCTTTGAGTAATTGAGCAATCACTTCTTGGCCACAATGGATTGAAGGAATGATTACAGCAACCTCTCTCAATAGATATCCTATACGGCATGTAGACATTCTGTTAAGGCAGAATAACTTGAATGATTGTTATTGAAAATTAGTTGGTCTATTAAAAACCTCAGTCAATCAATTTAGGAATGATTGAAAGAAACAATTCTTTAATTTTAATTTTGGCGCTGATGCTACACTATTCACAGCTGTATGAGGGATTTTGGCTTTAATGCAACTGTCAATTTATTTAAGGATAAAAAAATAAAAAAATTGAAATACAATATATATATTCTCCTCCACATTTTTGTCCCTCTCTTCTTCCCTTCTCACAATGCCACACATTATTCCCATAGAAAATTCTCCACCTTGCTATGCTCGGTGAATTTTCAACATTCCTCCTAATATCAGGATACTAAATCAAATAAAGATTAAATTCGTGGTGTAGCGGCAGCCGGGGCGTGCCATGTGGGACGTGTAGTCATTAATAAGCAGTGGCTAATTGAGCTGTGGTTCTGTGGGAATACAGTGAATCTCTATGGGACTTGTTCAATGCTTAGTTTCCCCCTTCAAACAACCCTCATGCCTCTCTCTCTCTCTGTCGTCAAGGTTTAAAGCTCTCCTCCCTTACTGCATATCGCCAATGAGACGGGGAGATGAATTAGGAAAAAACCTTTTTCCGACCCTTTGGGTTTTGTCATTAAATGAAACGTACAATCCTTGGTTCGGCGAATAATATTGCATTTCCTCAGAAAGCTACATGTTGCTGAGGGAGAAAGGACCATTGGTTCTGCAGAAAAATCTATTTAGACAAACAATATGTCAAATACTGGGTCGGTGACTGCCTGGACAAAGTCTGTGTTAATGACCTTATCTCTGTCTATAGCTGCACAGGGATATAGAATTTATTCAGGCCTTTTTGTAAGCGGTGGCGAGTGGTTGCCAGCTGGCTAAAAGAGGCATTCAAGAAACCAAGGACACTGTCTAATTTTCTAAAATGCATTATTCATTACTATTCCAATAAAACTACCAAGAGGCAAAAACGACAGAGGCTATAACTCAGCTGATAAACATCCCCCTCATCAAGCTGATTGACAGGATCTACTGTCTGTCCTTCGCTTCTCTTTATGTCCATTATTGCTATCGATTGCTGTCAGTTCGGAATGATATTGTTTATTTCCTCTGCTTGGCTTGCCGCGGCTGCAATAATCACTTCCAGCATGAGCAGGAGGGTTCTAGCCTTGAGGTGGTAGTTTCAGCAGCACCAGATACAATGTGTTTTGTCTCAGCCGGAATGGCTTCAAGATCGATAACACCTTGTCAAAGATTAAGACCCGTCTTTATTGAAAGTGGCATCTTGTTTATTCTCGACTGAAGTCACTTTAGTATATGAGTTACATGCTTTCCGAATTGCTTCTACTTCTACCTTGAATGAATCCATTTTGTTGATAAACTATAATAACAAATATATATATATATATATATATTTGTGTGCGTGTTTTTCCGACATCTTATAAATTTAACAATTAATAGACTGGAAAAAAAGGAATCCACAGGGATATAAATAATAGTATCAATCATTAGTTACAGCATTAATTTAGTTACACTAGACCAAGAGTGGCTGATATTTTGTACAGACGTTAATGGTCCCCAGATGAAGCAGACTGACCTGAGTAATCTCATGACTTTTCATCTTGTGCCTTCAGTGGGGCAAAATGTCCCTTTCCAGTAAAATATGTTAGCATCAAGAGAATGCATTGTTCAGACATTCGTGGTTGCCAGATGATGTACCTTAAAAGGTCTTTCTAACACCCTATTGATGTTAATATTTGTGAATGGCCTTGACAGCTAGTGGATGTATTGACATGAAGTTTGCTATAGATATTTGTCTCACCTTGCAGAGCAGCTAAATCTTGTGTTATCACGAGGCAGATCACACGAAAGTTCATCTGGTCAGGCTTCAAGTAATGCGTTTGTGTCCCTTTGTGAAAGCCAAAAGCGCGGACCTGTGAGGCGCTACAGGCAGCTATGGGCGTGGCTTGGATGTGTGTGAGATGACGAGGAAGGACGAATGTTTGTTCTAAACAACAATGGCGGCTCCTGAAGACGTTAGTGTAGCTGCTGCAAAAGCATCAGTTATATCAGAACTGCAGAGTATTTCTTCAATGAAAGAAGAGCAAATCATAAAACATAGGGCTTTTTTTCAAAAGTTTGATTGACAGATGGCTCATCCAATCACCTACCAAGTACTTTTTGAAAATGCCTGCAGTTTTCCAAACAACGGTCAGTTTAACGTTGAATACCCAAAGGTAAAAAATATAGCACACACAGATCTTGAGGACAAAGTTAACTTATCTAAATTTATTCTCAAAACTAAACTGTTCGGACATAGGCAGGCACATTAAAAAAACAAACATGGCAGGTGATTGGATGAACCTTCTCCCAGCCTTAAACCCTAGCTATATGGGGTTTTAGACACAGTTTCACATTCTACTGTGTCATGTAAAAAAAGAAAAAGAAAAGCATGCTGCTTGGTTCCACTTCCCTCTCAATCTGTCAGTCAGAAAACCCAGCAACATTTATCTTCAAACAAATAAGTACAAATTTCCTGTGAGATGAGGTCGGTGTGAGAGAAAGGAGGGGGGGAGGGACTGAGACCGTGGCTGCAGGGCAGCAATCACACAAAACACATTTGGAGGTCATTACAGAGCCAGTCATGCTGAGTGATTCCTACAGGCTGAAACACTGCTTACAGTGTTTAAATTGGATTTGATGAAAGCTTTCATTCAGTCCAGCTCATTAGTTTGAGCCTTGGATAGTACACATTCTGAGCTTACTCACTGTGAGCCTTGCACTGTAGTGTCAGTGCCAGGAGGTTTGCTTTTCATTTATTTTTGACATAAATCACTCAGTAGAAACACAAATCCAAAAGCAGAGCTCCCCAATATGTCCGGAAAGCAGAGCACGTCCAAAATATCAGCCTTCTGTTTGGGAAATAAGACATGGATGCTATTGTCTTTTGTTATATATTTCCCCCACTCTGCTTTTAAAAATCTAAACTTTAAGTAGTGAACGTAAATGTTTTTCCAATGCGGTCCATTGTGAACCCAGAAAGGAATCATATATGAACTGGAACTAATACAGAGCTATTACACTTTATAAGAACCAAAACCAGAAAAGAGCTGCACAAACTGCAAGAATAGGGCAAAACCCGCACAACTTAATGAAAAATCTATGAAGGCCTCCCTGCTACAAGACACAAACAAAAGACCATTCTGTTGCCTACTACTTCAATTTGGCATCCTTTTTTTTTCACAGGGATGGCGATATTACCCAAATCCTCATGGGTAATGTTTGTCTCAACTTCCCTGCAGACAGTTCAGAGTGTCTGAGATAAGATTGAGTTTTTCAGGGTCTTGCTCAAAGACATCTCGTCTGGGCAGAAGACGGTCTCTGTCCTCACATTGGCTGCTTGCTGCCTACAATGGTCTTTGTAGGGACACTGTGCCCTACCGAATGACAAGTGTTCTGTTTTTTTTCCGGTGCCATTAATGCCCAAAAGCCTAAACCCAAATGCATTTACTACAGTCAGAGGCTATTAACGTCCTCTCAACAGCAGGCTTCTCGGAATTTCCCAGAAACCAAGGGCTGCCGATGTTTCTGAAAACCCATCAAAATTTGTGCACAGAGTTATTTTGTGGTGCTACCTACTCCCATGGACAACTGGACAAACGGAAACAACGTTAGATCATCGGATTGAGATTTGTCTGGCGTAGCTGCAACGGACTTTCAAAGCAGAAAATGTTTTTTGCCTCAAATCTGATATAATTGTTTCGTGAATATGCCCTGCTTTGAAACCAGCAGGTCCAATGGGCTTTAGTGTTAAAAAGCATGCTGGGAGATGTACCAAAGGACATTACCAAAAGAAGTTCAGAGACAGCAAAACACTTTTCTAAAACTGAATATTATTGTGCATCAAAACCGGATTTCTAAGCGAGTAAGACTACTTAAGGGCGAATCATCCTCGACATTTAGCCGATGCTCTTATCTAAATGTTAAAGATTGAAGCAGCATTTCTCCTCGGCTCTCATCCCCTCGCAGCCCGTGTCCGCGGGCATTCATGCGCACACGTGGGATGCAGGCCCTCGCCAGAGTGACCCTGGGCCCTCACGGACGGAAGACGGCGCAGGCTCCCGTCTGACTCGGCTCAGGTCCACGCGGCGGGCTGTCAAAGCCCATCATTGTCATACACTCCTGCGATCAATACCTCACAGCCTCCTGACAGAGTGTGTTAGCGTAACGCGCTTCTCTTTCTCTCTCAGGTCTTTAATCGGAGAAAAAGAAGAAGAAAAAAAAGCCACAGAGTGAAAGCAAAAGTGTTTCTTAGTGACACGGTCTGTCTCTTTTGCAACAGTGTGACTTTAAATAGACTCGGTAATAGCATAGTGTTCCGTTTAATGAATATCTCCCACAAATTCCCACAATTTAGAATTCAGAAATGCCTTTCAGCTGTGACGCCTCATAAATGGAACATGTATTTTCTCTCATCAGTCGAAAGTTGCAAGCTGGGATTTTTTTTTTTTTTTGCAAATGTTACAAGTTCTTGCAGCAATTCTTGCCCGGACCATGATTTATATCTTTGGAAACTTGAACGCTTGAGGCTGTCCAAACTATGTTGAAATAAAGCTCAACTGAGCTCAACTGAGCACAGAGTCAGTGCATTAACGTTGCACACGCTTCAATCCAGTGCTTTATCAATTGTCACATTGATGTGCCTACACTAAATATTGAAAGCAATAAATAAGCGGACACTTATGTGTGACTTTATTTTGGACAATTTCTGGCGCTTATTTTGAGCAAAACATGAGTCTTACTCTATGAAAAGAACCAAACAATGCCAAACAAAGCCATGCCGAGTTTACTCTGAATGATTTATAAGTTGATGAAACCGTCCTGCCTGGGTCCATTGCTATTAAAACCCTGTTTTATTTTAAAAGTGTTGGTATTTCTTTCTCTGCAGGGACTGTTGGAGCAGAGTCAACCTCTCTATTGATTCTTTTCACAAATAGTTGGAAGTTGGGCAAACCCATGTGAGTGAAGCAAAACTTTGGGTGATCAATGGGTAAGACCTTCTGATAAGATAACGTGATTTTTAGACGCTGACTATTTGTCCAATTTGTATATTAATTTACTGTAAAGCTCCTCAAGGGAAGACAGATCAACAATGGAAAAAATTAAGACGCAAATAAATGGCTACATAGGACCTAGAGGCGTTTTACTGTAGATCCATCTCTAACATGTGGTTGAAAGTTGTTGCACAAAAATATAAAACACCCTTGACCTACAGTACAAAGTGTCTCCAGGGACTTAATATGTATGCAGCAATCTAAAGTACACTCGTGAATGTTTGGTAGTCTCGCCTGCCTTGTAAATGGCCATAGCTGTTGCAACAGTAACTGCTTGCATTCCAGGGGTATATGTGCCAGCTCCCCCTGCAAGCGTGTACACACACACACACACACACACACACACAAAGTTAGACAACACACATAGACACACTTGCAAAATCAATAATCTTCGGTCTCTCTTGGCAAACAAACACACCAGAGCTTCTCTGTGGTACGAGGGGCTTCCATCCTGCCAAATCGCAGTTTGAATAGTGTGTACAAAATGAAATCAATTTGAAACCTTTTTTCCTCTCTTTTTTTATTTTTTATTTTTTTAAAGATGTCTGAAATCCAATAGTTTGCTTACAGGGCCTTTGTATGGTACCAGACGTCAGCCATCTCAAACAAATATGAATATAGTGCTGATATTACTGCATGAAGCTGCAAACTCTTGCGACATTGGACTGTTACCTTTAAACTACATACACTGTGTAAGGGTGAGTGCTAAAACAAATGTATACGTTCGGTTGTAATAAGTATAACATCATTAAGTGATTCTGGTCATGGGGAAGAATTTTTTAAATTATAGATACATTTATTTTTATTTTAGAATTACCATCCGGTTTGCCCCACTTGTTATCTATCAGTTCAATTCCAAACATAAGAGTCTCTTATTTTGTTAATCTAATGATTTTGTCATAGGTCACAAGCAAAGTCTTTCAGCCAACACATTTCAAAATAAAAGAAAACTCTTTTAAACGAAACAAAGCTGTAAACAATAAAACAAAGGCTGCCAATGGTGATATATTGTATCAAATTTTTCTGATAAAATGGGCTCGACTCACCCATGCTAACGTCCACACAGAAGGGGTCCATTTTGAGCTACCTCTGGCAGACAGTCAGAGCCACAGATTTATGTCTTCCCCTGTGAGCTGCAACTCACCCTGGAGATCTGACAAAGTCTATCTCAGACTGCCCTCCAACCAAACTCTTTTTACTTCTTTCTGGCCAGCTCACTTCCAAAGAATGGACGGTCCCCTGTTGCAGATCAATCTGTTGAGAGCTTCCCATTCTGGGCATTAGGAAATCCTGGCTTTCTTTAGTTGTAAGGCAATCGAAAGAGAGCAGTGCATGGCTGAACTCCTAAACAGGACTTTCTCATGCAGCTGGTGCCTTCCAGGACAATGCCACTGCGGGTATGGGTTTGTTGGCTGGTTGTTTTTACTATTTTGGGGGGCTTCAACACCACTTTGTTCCACCCCTGTGATTTTCAGAGAATTGTTCAAGAGCAGGAATATGAATATTATCAGGGCTTCACACACAGGTGGCGTGCGCTAAATCAGCAGGACAGAGCATACATACTGTGTGGTTAATTGTGTTTCATTTTGGAGGTTTTACTGACAGAGTACCATTATTTTGTCCTGTGCAGCAACAGTAGGACATACTTGAAGATAAATAGATGATTATCGTACTTTTATAACTTTTATAAAATTGGACCCGACCTTCCATCTTTAAGACCCCGTTTCTTTTTCTTGTATTTGAGGGAAAAAAATAACGACATAAAAAACAACAACAACGGACGTCCACTAAAAGGCATTACAGTTTTAAACCCATTCATGATGCTATTTACCACATTGGCAAAATAATACTGGTAGAAGGGAGTGGTGGCGTGACAACCACATCCCAACACATTGGTGAAACATTACAGCCTCTCCTGGAACTGTCCTTGTTCCTCCAGCATCGCATACAATCACGCAAATGAACACACACACACACACACACACACACACACACACACACACACACTCGATCTGGACAGAATGACATTCTAAATGACCCAGTAAATTTAACATACTGTATAGTCCAGAAGACAGGGAAGACCAAAGACTTTTGCAGAATGTTTCACATGTCACTTTTAAGTTCGTCGTTACCTTAAAGAAACATTATTCAATTGCTAATAAACAGTTCCACACCAAAACTCACAGCTAACACAAGTCACCAACCAGTGTGTCGAGCACGTTGCAGCCAAGGAGAGATCTATTACGTCTTTCCATCACATGCATTGTGGCATGAAGGCGTGGACACTTATAGTGACAAAGTATATGGACCTATTTGATAGTTGGACGTCTCAGGGTTAGCAGTTCCATCCCTGGACAGTAATAGGCCAATTCACTGAGTGCATAATGTCCTTTTAGAGCTCATGTTCATTATCAGCCCGTTCTCATTCCCATGACTATTTCCTGCTGACCAATTATCTTTGTAAAGGACTTTGTATGTATACTCTGTTAAAAAAAAAGAAGAAAGAATACAAAATAAATCTGGCCTCATCGGTCACTTAACATCACAGAATTCCTACTTTATCCAATGACAGTACTTTTAAAACCTCAGCATTTCATGTTGGCTATGGTGAATTGGCAGAACAAAAAAAAAAAAGCCAATGAAAATGCACATCACAGCGTAATAACACAGTATTTTCCACAGCTAGAAACGTCTACCAGAATGATCACGCTGTCTACAGCAGTCTTTTTTTTTGTCATTGGACAGATCTCTAGGTCACCAAGGAAAAGAGGGAGAGAATTAGCAAATGGGACTTGAAAATCCTCATGGTACCATAACTGTCATATTCACATGTGGAATTGTGTTTATGACCCTGAGTGTCTGAACTGTCAGTATAATTACTTGGTCTCTAATGGTCTTGGTTATCAGGCTCAATGAGCCTCGTGCAAGATCCACTCGTACGAACAGATTCGTCCTTAAGTGGCATTTATGAGTGATTTAAGAGAATTTGTAGCTTTTACGGATTAATATTCTTTTCATCATATCATCATAGGCTTGGGAGGTTTTTTTGGGGGGGATTTTATGATGTCCCTCTTTTAGAAGAGCCTCTGAATCCACTTCTCCTTCACCCCCTGAGGTGAATTACCACAAAATTGCCATTAACGCCAACACATGTGCAATGCAGGGATTCAGAATACCGCAAAGAATGTTATTAACCCACAAACTAACCTGTTGCTTACATTATGCCATCCCATGAGTGACGTGCTTAAGCATTTCCATACCTATGCGGCCCACATCCTGGCCTCCAGTTTGACCCAGAGGTCGCAACCCCCTCGCACCAGCACTGGGTAAATATTTCCTTCCTGATTTAACAGAACATGCTGAGCTGGGTGGGACAGACTTGCTATGGATTCCAGTGGCTGAGTCAGAAAGAGAGAGAGAAAGCGGTGTGAGAAACAAATTGGACAAGTAGAGAATAAAAGGGAAAATACCGGCCGGCTTGTGGGTTTGTGTGTGTCAGGGGGAGGGCAAGCCAGGCCTCTGTCATCTTAAAAGGCACTGTTAGCGTACGGGTCCATCCTGCTTTAATTAGAACTTCAGGCCTGAAGGTGGAACTCGACCACTGCTCGCGGCTCCGGCAGGACACACACCACATGTGCAACTGAGGGATGGATTGGGGGGGGGGGGGGGGGGGGGGCTGCTGGGGGGGATATTTGAGACTGTTTAAACAAATCAGTGAGGGATATCAGTCACTGAGGACCCTGCGGGAGTTGATGTTGGTTTGTTCCCCCGCTGCAGAGGCATTTGTCTCCCCTCAAGAGACAGCTTTGTCATCGGTTGAACGACGGAGAGAATGAGAGATGTTTCTATGTGCGATGGAAGAAGGTACCTGCCTGATTGCTCCAAGCATAAAAGCATTCTGGCAAAAAAGAATAAACGACATGGCAATCATGTGTCGTTGGCATTTCAAGTCGAATGCTGCTAACAAGCTATCGGCTGTCTGCGGGACCTCTGACCTGTGTGGGAGTGTGCACGGCTGTGCAGAGCGGTGTCCAACAGACATTCACGTGTAAAACCCAGATGGTCAGTTGTAATAAACATGCCCAGTGTTTTTGGCTCGCATAAAGGGCATGGCGCTGGTGTTTTACATTCATGCCTCGAGGCATGAATGTGTTCACCCAGACTCTCGAGTGGGCTTTACGAGTGATGGCGAGGGAAGCCTGTTTCCACCTTGTTTGAAATACTTTAGTTTTTTTGTCTTGCAATAGGGCGCGGCATTGGGGAGGTTGCTGTAATAACGGACACCATAGGGAGCGGGGAGGGGAATTCAGGTGGCCTCCCATTGGCGCCGGATGTTTTGGTAAGACAACATGGCGGCTAGGGCCTTGTGACATAGGGCTGTTCAGAAACTCCGTTGAGCAGGCTGCACTGAGAGGCAGGCAACCACATCTGTTTTCACTCAAAACAATCAAGGGGCCGGCACTGCAGGCAGCTTGAGCCTGTTATTAAAGGCTTTCTGGGGCCTGCTGAGGGACGGCCCAGACGGAGTGATTTATCCACCCTTTGCTGAGTGGACGAGGATCGAGTGTGATGTATACGGACATGGAATTCCAATCAGTCATCCTTGCCAGGACACCAACCCAAAAGGCCTGATGAATCTAGTCTCCTGTCTCCTTCGACAAAAACGGGATTTCACTGTGAAAGGTTGTATATGCAGGTTGGTCTCCGGTGCTTACCCTTGGTGTCTTACGTCATTCGGATCCAATGACGGGAAAGCGCAGTGAATTAGGGAAACGTCGAGTGCTAAACTTTTCAGACAGCGGCAACTACATGATCTCATGTGTCACGTCAACACTCTAGAGATAGTGCATAGTGGTGGTTTAGTCAGCAATCTGAATTCAGAACAGCTTCATTACACTTGAATCATCATTTTTTGCTGAGGGCAGACTTGCAGAGTCGCTAACTTGCAGGGCTTTAAGGAGATGGGTGAAACTCATGGCAACCGGCAAGACAAACTCAGAGCACTTCATTGGGGCTCTGCCTTGTTCGTTCGAATGCTTTTAAATAATTTGGGGACGGCCCTCTGGAAGCTGAATAATTCACTGTAGCCTGATGAAGTCTCGAGCCAGCTGGGTGTTCCATTAGTAGACTCACTACCCGACAGCTCTATCGCCTGGCAGGCCAGTGCAGGGAAGGAGAGCTGGAGAGATGAGTATATCTCTGTGAGGGGGGGTTCATCTTGTCCTCACTCTGCCCACTTCAATTACATCAGCCACAGGTTCTCTGAGAAAAGGAGAGTCACTGTCTGCCCCTTTTTTCATTCAGACGAGCCTCCATCCACCACACCCAACACGTGACAGCCATTCAAGTTGTTGAATGCCGACCTCAAAGGACCCAAGTGCCGGACAACTGACGGAGAAGGGGAAAGAAGTAGAAGCATGTCCTCTGAGCTAATTCCTCCTTCCATGTGACCTAAATATGCAGTTTTACGTCGGAAACTGGCTGAATGACCCCGTTCTTGTCCAGATGGCTTCCATCATTTGGCGGTTTTTGTCCAGGAGAGGCTGGTGAAAAACGCTGGCCTGCTGTGGCATCGTCGCCGGTTTAGCCCATCTAAGCTCCCCTGGCAGACGAAACGATGAAACGAATGGACATAGCAGATCAAACGCTGCTTTGCCGTGACTAAAATCTACTTTCCTGTCAGGCATGAAAGCGAAATGGGATTTTCCGCCAAGGGATATCTCCCTGCTTACCGTCCCTCCCAGATTATCAGTGATAGTTGATAGCCAGGGTATGATACGTGAAACAAGCATCGACTTGTCGGTGAGTTACTCTACTGTACATTTACATTAGCACCAAAAGAATTCTACATACTTTCCTCACATAGGACTTACAGAAGCCCCCATATACCACTCATTCATCCATCATGTCCTTTCTGAGAATGGTCACTTCAGTTCACTTTCAGTTCCAGATATCACTCAGGTTAACCTTGCCCGCATTCCCAAGGCCTGTCTCCCTTTATGTGCAAAGACCCTGTCAGCTCTTGACGAGTGACTGAGTGGCCAGCTTCACCTTGTGCTGCCAGCCAGCCTCATTCGTAACATCATCACCTTCACTTGGCCATGTCATGCCTCTTACAGCAGATGGATGTCTCCCACCCAAGGACAGCTGGGTAATGGCCCTCATCCTTGGCTTCAAGACGGGGCACAATCACCTGTCATTCTCAATCTGTATGCTGCAAGCCTGAACAGACAGGCGATGCAAAGAGAAAGAGGAAGCGGTGGAGTTCCTTGCGCACCATATGGCTTGTTGAAAGAATCTAGAATTGTGTACCAGCTGTACCAGCACCTATTTTTATTTGCTGGGTCCCAGTACACAAACCGAATCACATTCATGGTAAAACACAAGACAGTTTCCAGTGATAAATAACACATTTTAATGTGTGACGTCTCTGAACTAAGGAGGTGATCACTGAGAGTCAAAGAGTGCTCAGAGTATTCATGTACCAAGAACGTAATCGAACATGACATGGGTCCATTTCTTTTTGGCATCCAACCCAATTGACGCTCGCATCAAAACAAGACTTGATTGATTCTTTGGGACTGATACAACCACTCCTAGTCGAGAGATGAAAAAGCAAGTGGCTGGTGATGAGGATGAAAAAAGGAAATATATAGACATATACACCCAGATATCATTCTCAAAAGTTAGCAAACAAAACAAACCCTAACCCTTAAGCAAAAAACAAAACAATACAATAAAAACTTATTTTTTAAGTGGGCTTTTTTCCCCCAGTGTTCTTTATTTAATTAACTGCATTCATTTTGATTTGAACTCCTTTAATTTCCCCTCATTTCCTTCCACCCGTTTACTTTTACGCAACTTATAATTTAGCTCAAACACTAATGCTTCAAAAGACAGCAATTTATTTTTAAACCCTAACAAAACAATGACCCAAGAATGTGTAGCCTAGATAGACATGAGAAAACCAGCTGCATCATAGTATTTGAGACCATCTGTTGAAAATGTGTGCTAAATAATCTTTATTGGTCCAAATGTATACACGTTCACACAAACAGCGACGAGACGCAATTTCCCTAAAGTCACACTGAAACCATACACACCGAGCTCGTCCTCTTCAAGCTCAGGACCCTTGCATGGTGTAAGTCTAGACCTCTCTGATTAAAATGTAACATCACTCCATTACACACTAATGAACACATAATGAGCTACAAATAGCTCTCCGAATGGTCCTGTTCCTCCACTCCTTTCTGTGTCCTTATTCATCTCTATTAGGAAAAAAAAACAATTAAACATTATTAGTTTATATGGTTACATGTAAAAATAAAAAAAGGTACTGTAGTCACTGGTACACTTATAAGGAAGAATACTCAAGAAGACACATTACAATCTAAGCACCAAACACTCACACATGCTAACTGGAAGAAACACAATGTACAAGTTTCAATCTGTCTTTCGTAGAACAAGAAGGCGACACACAATGGTTCACTGTGTTCAGTGTTGGGATTGAACAACTGCTCGCTTTGTACAGTGAGACCCAGCCAAACTTTTGCTGATTTAATCCCTCATGTCTTTATTAATAACAGTGATGACAGCATATCCATGACTAGGGGCGCTTCCTCTTTGGAGGATTACTTCCTAAATCTCTTAATCCTTTACCAGTTAGCTGTTTTCCAAACACGGTCGTCGACAGTCATCTCTGCATGTGTGGCAGGGGGCTTTTTTTTTATTTTAGAGGGTTTGGACTCTTTCCAGCTCTGGGCAGGGGGAGAAAATGACAGAGGGATGACAAAATACAAATGTAGGACAATGGGAGAGAGAGGTAGTCATCATGTTATAATTCCTCCGGTCTCTCCTCTAAAGTGCTACCTCGATCCTTTGCCTATTAATAAGAAAACACTGACTAAAGTGCTGAGTAAATGTCACGGTGAAGGGGAAGCTTCTGTTTTTCGTACTGATGCTGGTAGTTAGGAGATGCTTTCCTTCTGGATTGAGTATGCAACCCCTACTTTCTGTGTGGTTGTTGTCCTCCTAGATTTAATTCGTCATCTCTTAACTGAATTCTTTAAATGGATGTTGTTGGATCTGGTTTTTACCTGTCCTGTCAATATTGGCACAGTTTTTCCTTTCAAGTGTGTTTCCGTCTAATTGTTTTCAATCTGAGCATGAAGGTGGAAATACCCGAAAAAAAGAAGAACAAAAAGTTGGAAAAGTTTAACGTTTCCTGTTTTCACTTATCCAGTCTGGTGGATTTACACAATCAATGAATCTGAATGTCTTTGGCGTTCCCTTGACCAATGCCTTGACAACCACTGGATGGATTGTCATAAATGTTGACGTTGCATCTATTTCAATAACTTTGCTGATCCCTTAACTATTCATCTAATGCCACAATCCAGTCTAATTGTTTCATTTACTACTGAATCTCCCATCAGCCTTAGCTGTAATTTCTCATGTTAACATTTAGCTCAAAGCACAGCCTCTTAGAGCCACTAGCATGGCTGTAGACCTTTCACAGATTAATAACAACGCGGTTTTCAGCTCATGATGTCAGGAGTGTGATAGCAGCAATGCTGAAAGCCTGCAATTTTGGTGTGGTTAATGAAAAGGAAAATAAATAGGCTGGATAATGAGAGAGAGAGAGAGAGAGAGAGAGAGAGAGAGAGAGAGAGAGAGAGAGAGAGAGAGAGAGAGAGAGCAATGACTGTAGTAAGAAGATGGTAGACTAATTGAAGCAAAGTATCGGTTGTTATTCTGAGGATGATTTACCAAAAAGGGAGCTTGAATCTCAGCTTTAAGTGTCTCCATTCTGGAGATTTCTCTCTACAGATGCAACCATATTCCTGTCTGTGCTGTCTGACGATGACGGTTTAATGTGTGTACACAGAGCGATATTGAAAGGGAGTGACTCAAGCTGACAGACATACAAACCGGGCAGACATAAAGACGGCCAACAAGCCGGAGCAGGTGATGGCAGGGTGAGACTGACGCGCTGAGAGGGATGAGAGAGGCTGCCAAGAAAAACCTCATTCCTGCCACGCTGTTGCTGTGACAGACCGAGAACGTTAGAGTGATTGAAAAAAAAAAATACATAAAAAGGGGGGGGGGGGGGTTGGGGTGAGAATGTGAATAAAGAACTGAATCTCTTCGGTGCAAACTCTCCTCCTCTGCCTTTCATACAGGATCTTACCTTGAAGCAGAGAAGAGTCTGCCAGGATTACAAAGGACTGATGCTTGCAGCCCAATAACATCACCTGCATTTACTTCCATTGTGCAATAAAGACATCTTAATTTAGCTTTTTATGCTCTTTTTTTTAGCCAATCTATGTCTTAATTTCTCATTGTTTAATTAAGTCCCAAATGTATATTCTCACCTTGATGTACAGAGACTAACACACTTAATCGATGAAATATAATCTACTTTAATGTAATAATTGTTTTTTAGACTCTGGCAGAATGGTCTGACAAAAGTGAAGCCACATGAAATGTCACCATGAAGCGCTCAGTGCAAATATGTCATTGTGACATCACGCTATTGGTTTAGCATGTGCTGACATTTGTGTCAGAGATGTGGACTGGAGCAAAGGTTTGCTTGCGTGCACGAATCACGCAAACATCATGATTCATGCAGTTACACAACAGCTAAAAATCACTTTTTTACTTTTTTTTGCAGCGAAAACCATTATGCTTAAGTGAAAGAGTGGCACCTAGTATATAGTCTAGTCCTGAGGTCCTCTAACCTCAATTCAAGGTCCACTTGTAATGGAAAATGTACGAGGACCACCAACCAAAACAACATCATGACATAAAAAGAAACAAAATAAACTGGGTTGTAAATATGTCTTATGCCTTTGTTAGCTGTAATGAGCAAAATAAATACTCTGCTCATCCTCCGCTATCACTGGCGGCCATTATGAACTCAGATCTATTGTTGTCAGGGTTATATTTCCACACCATACACTTTTACTGGCGCAGGGTTATCTCCCACATCACTTTTTCATATCAAAAATATGTTGCGCCACTGCAACATTAATTAGCTTACAGTAGCAAAACACGTCTGTCTGTAGCTGATGTTGTGTCGTGATTGGCGTGGAGATATTTAAACGTAACGAAGTCGTGCTTTTTTTGTATACATTTTTTTTATTTACGTGAATTCTTGAACATAATTTACTAAATGAACATCATGCTGTATTGAAGATTTAAAACTAGAGATTGAGACCATAATCTTATGTTTACAATGTTTACTGAGGTAATAAATTAGGTGAGAAGTAGGGAAAATACAATCTGACTTATTTTTTAAACCGGAGGAGTCGCCCCCTGATGGTAAGTAGAGAGAATGCAAGTTTATAAGAATAGCTGTTCTAGGCCTGTATTTAGATTCATAAAGGTGCGGAGGAGAACGTGAGCGTAAAACCAACACCCCCCACATACCTATCATTTAAATTCACAACGAAGGCAGCAGCAGAATGTGGAGATATATCTCCTCTATGCAGAACTGTACAGACCTCGGGGCACTTTCCCCTTCCACAGTGTATTTGTTGTTTCCCCAGCAATCGTCTTTTAATTAAATAGAGATTAATTGCTATGTTGTCCAGAATGAGGCTATTTTGTCCTTGTTAGTTTTATTTTGATCACTCACAGCCAGCCCAACGCTGGGACCCTGTCTCTCAGCAGGAAGCAAACACAACTGGTGCAAAACAGAGGAGCGGAGAAGATCAAAGAAATCAACAAAAAAGAAGAAGATAAAGCTGAAAACAAGAGGGGGGTGGAAAAAGAGAGACAAAGGCAATGTGTAGCCAATTTAAGGCTTTAACAAGTATTCATTATTGATTAATCCCTCAGTTATGTATTTGATTTATCATTTGTTCTCAGAAATGTCGCACCACAAAGTTTCCCAGGGCCTAGGAATTAAAAACAGAAAAAAATAAAAATCTGACACTGGGCCATATCTTTTGAGAAGCTGGAACTAGAACACTTTGTGTGCACTTTTGTTTGATTAATCACTTAAATGACAGATGAATAAACTGAATAAAAGTCATGTTGATCTTATTACCAAAATAAAGTCTTTAGTGACATGTAAAAGGAGGTTACTGATCAAATCCCATCCCCTCTGTCTCTTCCTCTCTCTGTCGCCCTCTCTCATCATCACAATCCATTTTCATCACATCTAACTTCCATCCATCCTCTCGGAGCATCCGACCTGCTCCACGCTGATGAAGTTATCATCATTCTCCTTTTACCCGTCCCACCCTCCGATGCCCCCAGACAGCTC
Source organism: Cebidichthys violaceus (assembly GCF_023349555.1). NCBI lineage: Eukaryota > Metazoa > Chordata > Actinopteri > Perciformes > Stichaeidae > Cebidichthys > Cebidichthys violaceus. The sequence continues at coordinate 4,273,571 of NW_027176285.1, forward strand.
CCCCACCGTAAATGTTTGTTTTCCCCACAAATGTAGGGCAGAGAGTTGGGGAGCTGACATCCGCGCCCCCCCCTGTGTGGCAAACGCCCCCTGAGGAGCTGCACTTACAAGCGCCGGAATCAAATACATGAGACATTATTGAGATGAGCTGGTGGGGGGTGTATGCATTAAAAAAAAAAAATGACATCCCGCTAAGGCTCTTAAGGAGGAGCAAGGATAATTAGCATTCACAGAAATCCAGAGTGTCTGGCGCTGTGACGTGTGTGCTCCCTTGCACTGTGCTCGGCGTGGTTTTCGCAGAATAAAATCAGTGCGCGCATCCATCAAACTTCTTTTATGCCAATATGTTGAAAAGCACATACTACACCGCTGCCGCTTCCCACCTGATGTGTGTTTTTTCACCTTTTGCGTGAACAAATTCATCTCTTCTGCACCCTGTTGTGTTTGTATCAGCTGCTGCTGTTTGGTGAGGAAGAGTGGTGTGACATGCAACAGGGGTGCCTTGTTTCTGATGGAAAAAAAAATCTGTTTCCATCAACTATTATTCATCACATCCTCTCTCTTCGAAAACACCAACTTTTTTTTATTTATTGCTGCTGTTTCTGTACGGTGCAAATCCCTGGTAGGCATAACAACAGATGGATGGAAATGTACTCAGTGAATAAATGAGTGAGTGAATGAGCTAGTAAGAAGACAGGACACAGAGTACAGATACTGAATGATGCTCAGTTGGCTGAGGCTGACATTAAACTACATGGCCTGACAAGAACGTCAATATTGGACAATTCTGCAAATTTAGACGATATCTGTTCTCTCCACACGGCCTTTAATATTGCGATAGCTGAGCTAATGGTGCTAACGGCGCTAACAGTGCAATCAACTGCAATAGCACTGATAGAGCTAACGGTGTTTAACAGTGGGGGAACCGGAGGATTGTTCAGGACGGTGTCATCAGCTGTAACCGACATACGAGAGCAGTGCAGAGCGGGGGGGGGGGGGGCAGAGCAAGCGACTCCTCTGGTTGAGTCTATGAGAAAATGACTCTTCTTCTCACTTAATTTATTACCTCAGTTTGTAAACATGAGTTTATTGTCTCAATTTCTAGTTTCAAGTCTTCTTCAATACAGTAAGTTGTTCATTTAGTAATTTATGGTCCCATTTAGAGTAGACCATAAAGCAGGGTGTGCTTTAGGGCGGGCTACCTGGTGATTGACAGGATTACCTTGGGCTACTGCAACCAGAGCCTTATACAGCATCTCTACGTCACTCCCCCGGAGTCCAAATATGGTCACTTCCATTCACAGGTTGCAAAAAGCCAAGATGGCGACGGCCGTAATCCAGGATGGTGACGGCCAAGATGCCTAACTTAAAAACGACGGTACAACCAAAGGGTGATGTCACGATTACTTCATCAACTTGTTATACACAGTCTATGCACAAAATGGATGCGTGCTAGAACCGGCTATTTTAACAAAGCACAGAGAAACTCAGATTACAAGACACACAGAGGGATTCATTTCTGCTCAGGTAGCCATTACTCCACTTTATCTTTACAAATAGTTGCTTGCTGCTTTATTAATACTAATAAGTTCTGTTAATGGAGCATTTAACAAACTAGACAACGGTGACAAATGAGGAGGAAGATAAGAGCAAGTTAACCTCCCACATAATACCTTATTCATACACATGTATCAACCTACAGCTGTTTTAGCAGTGCCGCATACCGCTGTGCAAGAACCAATGGTCCATTAGTCCAGTGTAAACAACATGTGTAAACAAATGGGATTCGGCTTTAAATCCAGCTTTTAGTCTACTGAAATGGTGGTTGGTTGTCATTTTTGTGTTTACTTTTATTAAATGTTTCATCATCTTGAAAGCCAAAGAGAAAATGCCCCATTTTTCTGTCGTGTAAACAGGGCCTGGATGTAACCAAGAGCCTCACCAACACAGCTCTGTACCAATAACCGCATCAAGATCAACTGTACATGGGGCTGCATTCAACATAACAGAAAAGATTCCTAAAACAGAGATGATGACAGTCATATTGAGTCATTCTGGGGACTAGAAGACAAAGTAAATCACAGGCGGATGTTGGTCTTCAAGGTTTCTACTTCTATGCTCAACTTTCTCCACCTGCTCTAATTTACTTTAAGGAACCGTAAATAAGTTAGAATGCTAAATAAATGTTTGGACCTTGTTAGTAAATGTAATGTTTGATGTCTGTAGAAAATGTTCACAATCTTCACATAGGTTCCCATTGGCCATAGTAAGAAGCTCATTGAGAAAATTGGGTTTCAGGCCTTTAAGCTCAGTTGTTAAGAAAAAAAAGAAGCATTATTTAATTCAAGCTTTTCAGGAAGGTGTCTGTTATATAATAGAAATAAATAAAATAGAAAAGTCTAACCTAAAAGGTGATACATTTGAAATTCACAGCATATCTAGTGCCAGTATTTGCTGCAGTGATGTAGAAGTGTACTGCAGTGTGTGTCAGTACACCGTGACATCAATGTTTATTGTGGTTACAGGTCAAACTCATCAATCCTTCAGCCAGAAATGGCAGTAAATCACTCCTTTTTATAATACTGCCTTTCATAATTGAGCTTTTGTCATTTTTAGAGAGCAACTACGAGGTACTTGATTTTGTGTCATGCAAATAGACATATATCTGATCTCGTACTATTTACTCTTCACAAGAGTATTAACGAGAAAAGAGGAAAGAGTGGAATGTCCTTCACTTTACTATTGATTGGAATGAAAATGACGAATGCGGCAGAATCACTTCTCCGTTCCTCTAAGGCTGTGGATAAGAGTAATGCCACATACACTGCAATTGATCACACCGGCAGCCGAGAAAAGAGCGCGGCAAAGCCCCCCCCCCCTCCCGGCTCAGTCGTTGTGATGTGATAGATGACTCCACGGATAAATTAAACAATGAGAATGGAACTAATGTGCGTGGGATTGACAGTGAAAAAGTGTGCTATAAAAAGGGATTCATGGGGATAAAGTCATGCTGCGTTCATCGTTCCTGTGATCAAAATATACACGCTTTTAGATCTTCCTCTGGTGGTGTCGAAGGCTGTGTTGTTTTTTCCGTAAAGCCTCGCTCTTGGCGTGAGCTTCTTTCTCTTTGGTTTGTATTGACTTCAGGCATCTAAATGGAAGGAAAAAGGTTTCTGTGGTATTGGCAGAGTAAAAGAAGGGGTATATAAGGGAACTGGCCGTCCAAAAGCCAGGGTTAAAAAACACTGTAAAGCATGTGTTTCCAACAAGAGGCCCACTTCATAAAACGAATTACATAAAAAGTTGTTGCATGAAAAATTAGAACGAAACAACACACCAGGCATTTGGATTGTGGTTTTAAAAAGGGACAGAGATACAATTGTTTTCCAGATGAGAAATCCTCCTTCCTGTGTGCTCATGCTCGCCTACTTTTTGTTCAGAGGCTTATTATGTGTAAATAAGCCTCTGGCATTGAGCTCTCTGTGTGGCAGCGTTTGGTCCGGGAAGGACAGAAAAAAAGAAAAAGAAATTCCACATAGGAAGGCAGTCAGGCCAAGTTTGGCACTGCAAGCCGTCGGCTGGACCCTCTGGGGAGGCCGTTCCTTGATAAGCATCGATGTTTGTAGATTTGTACTCCTGTGCTGTTTGTTCTGCTGCACATATATGCCCATCACAACCCCTTCATCACACCCACCCCCCCCCCCCCCCTACATGCACCACCTTTCATTTTCTCTGCTTTACCGCCTCCCTCTGTTCACTTCTTGTGTCAACAGAGGGTTTTTGATTTTTTGCTACTTTGTGGTGCTAATGAGTCCTCCCCTCCGCGAGTGTAAACACAGGATGACGGCCACAACAGGCGCGTAAACAGAGAGGCATCTTTTGATTATGGTTAGTGTCCTCTTATTGACACATGAAGAGGTTGATCCGTGCTAAAAAGAGCACCAATTACAGAAGCGCAGTGAATAGAGCCTGAACGTCTCCATGTGAGTCGGTGAACTCGATCGAAAGTCAAACGTTAATGGATGCGTTCGCCGCAAATTCAGTGGGGTCTGTCTGGTGAACTGCTTGTTTCAATGTTACTTTGCAGAGCTCCTTCAGTATCGGCACCTACTGGAACCCAATAGTGCTTTCACAGGAGGGTGCTTTAGACAAAGCCTGCCACGACCATGACTTCTGCGACAGGAAAAGCAAAGTAACTGCATCTGAAATAAACCCTCTTGCAGGAAAGCGTAAGATTGCCAAGGCCTGTTTACAATGAACGCTTTCAACTCAACAGAACACAAAATGATGGTGGAAAAAAGGTTGTAAAAATGTAAATCCTCCACTATCAAGTTACACAGTGGACCCGCAATGTCGATTTCTATCCTCATGGACCAGGAGGGGGGGACAAAAAACAAAAAAAATCACTTCACTTCTGTCTTTCACAAGCGGTGACTCAATTACTACAGTTTCCATCTTGTGTCGTGTAATTGAGAACTCATGTTCCAGTCAAACACCCACTCCTTACCTCCTCCTCCTCCTCCTCCTCTTCCTCTCCCTTCATGTATCATTCTTTGCCTCACTGCGTAGTTCTGGCCAGCACACATGTGGTTAATGGGATGATGGTGTGCAGACCTCTTATTGCAGAGGAGGGGGAGGGGGAATGCAAGCCCCAGTCGACTTAAATAACCAAATAATTGGAATTTCTAAAAACAATGGTTTCCTGACTTCTCCACGACCCCTCACCTTATCGTTTGAGGGTCACGGGGGCCTAAACTTGAACCCATCTTACTCCACAGCATTTGGCTGGCTGCCACCTCGGGTTAACCCCACAGCCAGCGGCCCGCCACAAGAGTTACTGGGGGCCCGTCAGTCCCACTCAGCGGATGTGGATGTAGATTATCAACCAGTGAGCTATGCACGTGGTTTGCACCTAGTCTCGAAAAATACAAAAGGACTCGTATGAACACACTGTAAGGTCTAATAATGTCAGGCTGCAAGCCTGTTGATCCAGCTTGGTACCAGGGAAACAGCAGTGAGTTACCTTGGTTACAGATCTCTTAGAGCATCTCCATCTAAGACCTGCTGCCTTAGGAGAGGGCACAAATTCAAATGGTTTTCAGGTCAAGTATTTTGAAAATGAAAGAAACGAAGGGCAGCCTTCTGCCTTCAAATGATTGGGACATCACATGTGTATAGTTTTGTGTTTGTATCTGGCCTCAGGTTGTATGTGCAGTCAGAGGGTGTTAACAGAACACAGGTGAAGATCAGCAACACAACCTGCAAAACAATGTGAATTCATTTGAACTGAGTCAACTTGGATAACTATAAAGCAGGATGGACACAGCTGTTACAAGGTGTTGAAGTAACATGAACCAAACATGACATTGAGTGGGAAGCAGGGCTAATATTAGCAAGCTAGGCTAACTTGCATCCACAGGGAAGTACAAATGGCTCGTCCCAAGTGTTGGATATAGTAAAGGGAGAAATCACTGACGATATTGTGATATTGGATAAAAAAATATGTTGGAATATATCTCGAGCAGCTTTCTAATAAATGGCCCTGCTCATTGCACAACACTTTGTGACATTATGATAAGTCTCAATCTCTTTGAATCAGAACAAGAAGACCCTGTCAGAGTTTCATGTCTTATTCTGGCATTTGTCAGAACTCATTGGCAAGAAGGAAGGATAAAATAACACTGAACGAAATGAAGCAGCAGACAGAATATAAATAATTTGAAGGCATTAACGGCTCGATGCGGGATCAGAATATACAACCACCTGCAGAGCTGCAGACACCCTGCTGCTGACAGCTGATTTTACCATATTGGAAGCGAGGGCAGATTTGTGTTGGGCTTCACTAAGTGAAGGAAAAATATTTATTTTCTCATCTTCAGATTGCTTTCTTTTAATACCTTCATTATTCTCTTTGATGTGAAAACATCGTTTCATTATTATACATAGATAGAACCTACCTTTGATTTTCATCACAGCAAAGCTTGCCTTTTAAACAGTCAAAACAATACTAACAATAGATTCAATAAAAACAGGCAGTGATAGGAAGTTACAGCGAGAATTACATTCATTGGACTTTTTTTTTATTATCATCATAAGACGGATGGACATGTTTTCTTTCTCCTAGCAAATGTTCCTCCGTATTCATTCAGGCTTTTCTCTCTTTTGTGAAATGACAAAAACATGTTCAGCCGCTCTCTTTATCAAATGAGCAAACTGAGCTGAATCTTTGCAGCCTACCGACAAGGCTGCGTTGCACAAGGTCATCATGAATGAGGGTTTAAAAAACCCTGCCATTGAGGATTCAGTTTGCCCACAACTGGGAATTCAGATTACCCATTTGGCGCAAATCTAAAGTGTTGGTTTAGTTTTTGCTCATATTATTGACATTTTTATATTCCACTTATCACTTACAGAATCTACCGTTGAGATATTTTTTATCTTTACATGATCCGTGTGGACAAACTGTTTTTCTGAATATCATTCTTTTCATTTTTTTCCATTAGCCTTGCATGTGCTGAAAGATTTGGTAAAAAAACAAACACGACAAATGTAAAAGGAAATCCTATTACTGGCCGTGCAGATACAGTATTCAGCTATGTGACACAATACAAGACGCAACTAACTGCAGCAATAGATGCTCAAAGCGCTTTGCCTGCAGACGGTGCCTACAGCATGCAACGCACAAAATAGCAACTCTAAGAAATAAGATCTGGGATGTTGTAAGCACCTCTACGCGAACACAAAATGTAGTTTGGATTATAAAGATCACAATCGGCACCAAGCTTTGCTTTGACATTACTTCACACTGATGGAAAAGACAGATATACCTCATTATCGCTGCTGAGAAAACACCACTTTCCACTGGAGGGCCGCTTCTGAGGGCGAGACAAAGAGGGGTTTGTGTACAGAGCCGCCCCCTGCTGCCAAAGACAAATGACGTGGAAGCTCTACCTGTCTCCACACTTCCTGACTCGTGCAAAAAAAAAAGCTGCTTTTTTTATTTTCAAGATAGGACTGGTCCTAGATCAGCTTGAGGTAATGTGATTAATGCACCCGGAGGCCTCACGCAGGACACCACGGAGTGACTTCGCTTTAATTAAAAGGCTTCAGCTGAAGCCGGGCTCTGGCTCCTGGCTATGTTGTGGAGAGAAAAGTGAAGGGTTGAGGGGCATGAATTAACATGTACTCTTCATATATCATAAACGCAGGCCTGCGTATGGGAACATCACATGTATATACACGCACAAGCACAAATGCATACGGTAAAAAACAAAAAAAACAGTTGTGCTTTCTGTGGAGGGGGGAGGGGGGCCTTCTATCTCCTCAACTTTCCGAAAAAGTAAGAAAAGCCTCTTTGTTTTCAGCTCGACAACTTAATTATAATATTAAACCAGCATTTATACAGTAGCACACACACACACACACACACACGCACACAAACATAGAAATATAATGGCAGCCTGTAAAATCTATACTTTCACCGATGAGATCTGTTTGACAGACAGCTGAGTTGGCCGGGGAGAATATTGCCCGTGAGTGGAAATACTCCTCTGCGTCATAACATTTACCTCAAGTCATCATTATGGAGACGAAAGGCACAATGGCTGGCAGTGTGTTTCGCTCTGCGCGCTGGGCCCCGCACCGTTATTAAACATCATTAGAAAGGCAAATGTGACGGATGATGAGGAAGACAGCGCAGCAAAGCCCACCCCGAAAAGGGAGTCTTTTAAAATCCCATCTCGATTTTTTTTTTTTTTTTTTGCCCACTCCACTCCGAATCCAATTCCAGCAGCGGTATTAAGCTGTCAGTTGCGAGTGTGGCGCCACAGACTCGCTCCAAAATGTGGCGTAAGCGGAGGGAGACAGACTGTGGGTGAGTGTGTTATGGTGCCGTTCACATCATGCCTATAGCTGGGAATGGAAACATGAACATTTTACAATAAGCCACTTGCAATTTTTCTTTTACAGCACTCCTCAATTGATACTTTTCCCACATGTCCCTGGGATTTATATTACTGTAGCAAGTCTTCGAAAACTCCTCTGTTCTTTGCTCAGAGCTCCTCTCTGCCTCTTACACATAGACACAAAAAAAAGTCACACTCTTTCAGCAACTTGAAACTTCCTGCCACCAGCTCTCCGTTATTCCTCTGCAGTGTTGATATTGAAAGGAAAAGCAGTGAGTGATGGATTAAGAGAAGCCTATCGCCAGGCCATCGCCGATGCAGGAGACAGAAAATAGAGACCATTTGGGAGGCATATATTCACATACCAGCGTCATGAGAGGTTTGTCAGGGGACAGGGATTCAAAGCCAAAGTAGGGCCGTCCTGTTCCGATTTAGGTGTATCTCATTTACATATGTCTTATCCGGTTTCTGTGACATTATACACACAAAATACAAGAATAAACGCAAAACAGTAGTGCTCCGAATACCAAGGACAGAGTGGCAGAAATTAAATTGGTTCAAACTAAACGATAAAAAAAAGTAGTTTTTCTGTCACCACCGGTAAAATCATTGTTCGTGACTGTTTTCTGTCACCTCTGTGGTAGAAGAAAGGCGGGCAGGGAAAGGGCGTGGTCATGGTCAAAAGACACGTGCTATAACCGCGTTGTGCTACTTGGGCCTTCGTTTGAGACGGACAGGAGTCGCAACTTGCTCGGCCACGAGACGTTCTCTTTTCACCAAACTGTGGACAGTGTTTTGTCCTTTTAGACATTTGATGAAGCGATTGCATTTTTCTATTTAGGACAGTCTCAAAACATACACTTCTTATGCTCACGTCTGATATACTGACTTTGCATTCCAGTGAAACAATTCTTCGTGAATTAGATATTAATAAGCATAAATATATATATATATATAACACAAGTATAATAAATTATTACAAACTCTAAATTTGATTAAGGGTTGATTACCATACACTGATACAGAATGTTTCACCATGCAGGGTAATAAACCAACAGAACTTTGTTGACAATGATTCAGGACCCACATGTGGCCACACTTATTTGAGTGAGACATTTTGTTTTTAAATTGGTAAAGGGAGACATCTAGTGGCCATGAGTATTAAGCACATGGTCTGGATCACCATATAAAGTTAACCTAAATAAAATGCCAATACCTTCACACAAACAGCTGCCCTATAGAGCTGCACTTCTGGAGCAGTCTCACTGGGCAGTTTTATATATATATATATATATATATATATATGATTTATGATTTATGATGTGTGTGTTCTCAACTCATTCACAGCATGCGGTGCCTAATGCTCCAGGCACAGGCTGTACATTACATCCTTTGTTAAAGAGAGGGACTGAAGGTCTGACATCTGATGATACACTTCCACCCTCTTGTGGGCACAGCATGCACTCCTTTTATTTATTTATTTTTTACAAGTAAGCACTGCAGAGTTTGCATTGCCTGGAAGATTAAATGCAACCTTAGGGTGTGAAAAGTGAAGCCAATGTGGAAGTGCCTTCCACACCTCCACATTGAAATTCACTCAGAGAGAATTAGGACATTCTGATGTAGCATTTCAAAATGAAAGCCCTTCAAAATCGTATGCATGAGCTAACTTCAAATCACATTCAGGAGACAATTTGTCTATTTTCAGATGGGATTTTAGAGGAAATGGTGCATAGTTACAAAATTATTTCACGTCAGTTTAATAGCAGACCACCTCAAGGTGTCACTCAGAGAGAACCAGGACATTCTGATGTAGCATTTCAAAATTAAAGCCCTTCAAAATCGCATGCATGAGCTAACTTCAAATCACATTCAAGCGAAATTAAAGCCCTTCATACTCAGTATGGACGCATCAGGTGCTGCCTGTCCTTATTTTACAGTCATCCTGTGCGAGATAGATCAATATATTGTGAACATAAATTAACATATTGTCAGCAGAAGATACAATATCTCAGCACATTCATGAAAATGTATGTGTGTTTAATGGAAGATGAGAGATCCAGATTCTGATGATACAACTAATGGGTATCTCTCCCCCTCACTCTCCACGTAGAGGCCTGTAAAGCAGCACCAGATACAGGACCATGTTTTGGACGCACCAGTGTTTCTACTACAACTCCTGGTCAATGAACTGTGAACTCATCAAGTACAGAGAGAATTTGGGCAACCAGAACAACTTTGAAGATGAGAGAGTGTCTACAGAGATGTCGCACCGAGGCTGAGGAATGCATCATGTTGAGAAGAGCAAACTTAAAGTGAACATGTTTTTTTTTTTTCACTTCCTGACCTTGTGTGTTTCCGTGTGATCACCTTTCCCCACCCTGATCAGCTTCACCTGTTCCCAATCAGCCTCCTCCTCCTCCCTGGATTATTTAGTATGTGGCCCAATCCCAATCTCCACCTTTACAGACTCACAGACTTTGAGGCGCACTCCCATAAAGTCTGTGAGGGTTTAGTTCTGTCCCACTGTCAAATCGTTGAGTGTTTGAGGGCTCTCTGGCAGACATTTTGAGCCCTTTATCAACCCTTTCCGTTTTGGACGCACCAGTGTTTCCACTACAACTCCTCCTCAATGAGCTGTGAAGTCTTCAAGTATATAGTTACAACACCTTCCAGAACATAACATAGCAAAATAAGATGAATTGCAGTACGTTTTTACATTTATATTACATTTTTCAGTTTTTAGATTTTTTTCATTTAATCAAGGGTCATATGTGATTGGTATGTTTACCCCAGCATTCCTTAATATTACCTTGCGGGTAGTATACGATTTTGATTTGTCAAATGTCAAACATTAGAATGCTGTCAGCCATAAAGACTAAGAGGCTGGATGCAAACCATGACAATAAGTAATGCTTTTGTATGCAGGAACGTTTTGATGGATCCCACTGGCCTACAGGAGGAGGAGGATGAGGGAGAGGCGTGAGATCGGGACCCTCTGACCCTTGATGCTGACTCTTCTGATGATGAATACAGTCTAAGCTCTAATATTATTATTCTGTTATTTTATTTATAAATTGTGTTGTTTAATAATTATAGATGTTTGTTTATTTACATTAGATTTTTTGATAGCTTTCTTTTGTTAGTTATTTGTATTTGTTATTTATGTTGTTTAGTATACTTAGTTTTTTGGTTTGATCGTATGTTTATGAATTGGGTAGCCCTGTGGGCACCTGCGGTTATATATATATATATATATATATATATATATACACACACACACATATGAGTAGACAGGTTCATATCATCTGTTACAAAAAGGCCCTGCATCAAATATGTGAATATATTTTCCTGTATGAAACATTTTAGCCGATACAAATACTGTGACACCTGCAGTGGATTGAGTATCTAAGAAGCTTCATGTTAACCCAACATCACTGAGGGTGAATGATCTCACAGAACACTGGATCATGTTACATTTAGTCCACTTTATTGAACTCGACACCAAATCAAACTGTGTATGAAGGTAGTGCACACAGCGACGGCTTCACAGGTGAGTTCGGGACGCTCCTCATCCTCTGGACTCGGTCTGTCGTCTTCCCCTGAGTGATGACGCACTGGTTTGAGGGTCTGGAAGCAGGTTTGGTACAGAAATGACCGTCAGTTGTCTCAGTAAAAGAAACAGAAAGAGTCCTGCCCTGAAAACAATGAATATTTATGATTAAATACTGGAGCTAATACCATGTTGATAGTAATAAATTCCATCTGAAGTACAGGATGTAATGTTAACTTTAGCTCATCACAACTTGATGACAGTATTTGTAGTTTAAATAAGAGTCTTACTCCTCTTGACTGCAGGGGCAGGTACGGTGTCGGCGGGGCTTGCAGTTTAGGGATCCAACTCTTCTGATGGGGTCTGGAAGAAGGTTTGGTGCTCAAAGGTGGACCGTCGTGGTGCTGCAGCTTCCTGATGATGATTGGTTTGTTGACATCCACTCTCAGGTTCCCCAGGAGACAAGGGAACGCTGTCCTGACATCAAAAACAAGCGGCAGATCATTTACATAATATTGTCAACATACAGTATGAAATGTTAAATGCATTTTAATGAAGGGCTCTTCATGACTGATACACCACACGCTCTCCATCTTGTCCTGTCTCCATTCGTCCTTCTGGAAACTCTGGATGTCCTGCGGAAACGTTGAGTCTCGGTCTTCCACGTTGTCTTCTCTCTCCAGTGGGCCTTCTGCAACGGAGAGAAACATATTACAAATAATTAATAAAAATAAGACATTCAACACTCTTTTGATGATGTCATCTATAATTTCCATACATGTGTCTCAAGTAAGAAAGTGCCATTAAATGATTAAACAATTTTTTATCTGAGTCAGAATGTTGTACTCACCCGCTGAAGATCTAGATAATGGCATGTTTGAGTGGGTCTGACCTCAGTGGAAGAAACCTTGAGTACCAGATGTGATGATGAATGGGGAGGAGGGTCACATCGATTCGTACTGAAATGACAGCTGACTGCACAGAAGAGAACAGCTCTTTAAAGTTTGACGGGACATATATGATTGGCTTAGGGAGACCGTGGCGGAAATATCGCCCACTGTCAGCTGATAGAGTGGGAGCCAGAGAGATTTGTGAGTGGATGAGAGCATAAAAAGACTGTCCTAATATAGCAAGTTAGAATAATATTACAATATTGCAGATATTTTAAATCATAAATGCAACATATGCACAAGTCACATAAAAAGTTGAAGCTGTTGCAAGTGACTCCACAAATGATCCTTTTAACATTGTTAAGCTGTCTATGTTTGCAAATTCATATTCAAATTCTAATATATTGCATCCCTATGGTAACTATTGCCACACCCATATTTCACCTGCACCTGAGTTTGGGAATTAGTTAGTTGATGGATTTAAGACCTTAAAACTGTTTTGAACTGAATTATTAAATACATTTGTTATTTCTTAATAGTTATTAAGACAAATGATAATAATAACACTTTCTATTAATTATTTTTTGTTTGTGTGGCACGTTTCACTGCTCTGATAGGAAGAAAAGATTACCCGATTTGCATTTTTTAAAAACAATTTTCCACTCCAAGAATATTTGAATAATCACAAGAAGGTGTTTTACGTATTAATACCACTAGATTTCACCATGACTAATAAAACATGAATCATACACGTAGTATTATGAAATATAGGTATTGCTGAGTGATAATTAAACGTGAAAATAACCACATGAAAATAATCATAATTACGTCAATGATAATACATTGATAATAACAAGCCCATACCGACTCAAATTCCTTGAACATTTTGATTATTTTTGCAGTAAAGATCTTAATTAAATAACGATGATTCATGTGAAATGAATAGAATAAGACTGTATTCACTCGGATAATATTCACATGCAGTGGTGATGTTTCTACACAATTCCACTTCTAAAAGAGATATTTTCACTAAACTCCAGGGTCGCGAGGCGATTCATTAATGATTAATGTATTGAACTTAAAAGCAGCCGATAATCAGCTCTGAATACATGTTTAAACAGTAAACTCAGTCCCCCTAGCTTAAATGCATTTTAGGAAAATTGCTACTGAGGAAGCTTTAGACGATTTTAGAGACGTTAAATAAGGAAAAACATGAATTTAGTTTGTCTTACCAGGCTGCTGCTCTTCTTTGACAAGTGCATTTCTTCAGTAGTTTTCGTTACTCCTTCTTCTTCTTTGTTGGTTTGATTCTCGTATTTTTTCCGGATGCTTTCAGGCGTCAGATCTCCCAACAGTTCAGCTTTCCAGCGATCAGGTTTTTTTTGCAGGTCAACTCTTGTGAAGTCCAAATGCAAAGTGAGAAAGTGCACAGATCTGCTGACTTTAAGTAAGCTGTCAACCTCGTCAGTGACGCGCGAACGAATGCGCGAACGAACGCTCGAACGTCACTGATGCCTGTCAGATGAATGTCTGTAGCCTGTATATATATTTATATAATAAATGATACAAGTTGTCCGTCCTTTGTTTCTATGGGTGTTTTTTCATGTAGCTAATCATTTTCCATACAGAGAAGAAGCTATTGTATCTTCTGCTGACAATATGTTAACTTATGTTCACAATATCTGTCTCGTGCAGGAAGAGTGTGAAATCAAAATAAGAAATCATCTTTCAGGACGTGCAGCACCTGATGCGTCCATACTGAGCATGAAGGCATCATGTTGAGAAGAGCCAACTCAAAATGAACCATGTTAATAGCAGACCACCTCAAGATGTCACTCAGAGAGAATCAGGAAATTCTGATGTAGCATTTCAAAATTAAAGCCCTTCAAAATCACATGCATGAGCTAACTTCAAATCACATTCATGAGACAATTTGTCTAATTTCAGATGGGATTTTAGAGGAAATGGTGCATAGTTACAAAATCATTTCACCTCAGGTTAAACTTCCATTCTTTCTAATTGTCATCAAGGGACGACTTCGCTGGTTGCAAAAAGAAGTCTGGTTGTATAGACGTCTATGAGAAAATGACCCTTCTTCTCACTTGATTTATGACTTCAGTAACTATTGTAAACACGAGTTAATGATCTAAATCGCTAGTTTTAAGTCTTCTTCAATAAAACTTGATGTTCATCTACACTGAAAAAAATTATACTTTGGACTAACCTAAAAAAAATACTCTAATTTGTTACAGGTAAATTTATTAGTTTGGACTAACCTAATAACTTAATACTTTGGACTAACCTAAAAAAATTACTCTCATTTGTTACATGTAAATGTATTAGTTTTTCTCAAATTATATTTATGATTTGGTTGAAACCTAAAATTTTATTAAATACAAATCAATATATTACTTTGGAAAAAGTAAAAAAAAATACATTCACACAAAGAAAAAGTATTATTTGTTATAAAGACCATAGACCATTTTTTTTACTTTGATACAACTTAATTTTTTATTTTGGGAAACCTTATTTTTTATTACATAAAAGCAATTTTTTTACTTTAGACTAAAGTAATTAAAATACTCTTAATTTGTTACACGTAAATGTATTACTTTTTCTCAAATCATATTTTTGATTTGGTTGAAACCTGAAATTTTGTTTCAATACAAATCAAAATATTACTTTTGAAAAAGACAAAAAATTACATTCACACAAAGTAAAATAATTAATTATAAAGACCAAAAACCATTATTTTCACATTGATACAACTTTATTTTTCAATTTGGAAAAACCTTATATTTCCTATTACGTACAAGCAAAGTTTATACTTCAGACTAAACTAATCAAAACACTCTAATTTGTTACAGGTAATTTTATTAATTTTCCTCAAGTTATATTTCTGTTTTAGTACAAACTATAATTTTAATTACACAATAATCACATATTTAATTTAGTCCGAAGTAAAAAGGTTACTTAATGTAGATGAATATATATTTTCTTGTTGCTTTTTTTTAACTTAAACTTTTACCATAAACAATAGCTAAATTTGCTAGAATATAAAACATTTTGTTAGTCAGTGTCTAATTTAGTTTACTTACTATAAAATAGTAATTCACTTCAAAAGATTCACATAAATCTTAACATGAACAACATGGTTACATCTCTCCATAAAAACATGAGACAATGTAAAAGCCATTACTGTTTCTAACATTGTAAACCTGGTTTGGACATCTCTCCTTTAAAATGTGAGACAATGTAATACCCATGAAGAATATTTGAATTTCAATACAAGTTACATAACAACAAAACGCATGCTGTATCCAAATGTCTTTTCATTGGTTCAATATTTAGAGTTTGACACTCAGACTGAACACTCTGCGTGTCATCTTCTGTGGTTCGATTTCCATGATTAGTTTTTGCAGCGCATCAAAAGTGTGTTTGAGCTGACTTGGATAGCTCAAGTTTAGAGCATAAATGAGCCCAAATAACATAGCACATGCATGCGCTACTGATGGCAAATCATTAAGGACTTCCACACCATCGATAACAATTCCAATGTCGTGTGGTGGCTGGAGGCAATCCTCCTCCCTGATGACAAAAACTGCCATTTCGCACCTCTCAAGCTCTGTTCCAGCTTCATCCTTCTGAACAACCTGATAAAAGACAAGACACTTATTAAAAAAGTTATTCTGATGAAACCAGTTTCTGATGTACCAATTTAAAAAACTACACCGTTCTCTAAATCAAATCTCAAACAAATCAATTGGAGCTCTAGTAATGCAAAAATGTAACAACTTGCAAAGTTCAGCAGACAATGGCAGCCAAATATTTTTATCATAGCAAAAATTTGACATTATCACAAGTACAGCATTCACAGAAGTTATAAATAAAATATATCCACCAAAAAGTTATAACATCTGCTGTGACAAAAAAAATATCAAATAGGACAATACAGTAGTATTAATACTTAAATTAAGATTTCCTACAATGTTAAAAGATTGAAACTGCTTAGTGTTTTCTGTTTTTCATTCATTTCACTGTGACACTTTACCTCAATGAAATATTTGGATATCATATACATTTTATGTCCGGGCTAAATATTTTGCACTTTAATTAAATTATTTTAATATGGCCCAGCGACACTATACAGGATTTTATAAATATAAACCAGTACAGATACCTTAGTAAAAAACTAAGTTAAGAACCACTGGGGGACAGAGAACTCCACAATAATCATATGCATAGGCATACTAACATGCATGTACAATAAGCCTGAGTATTTGTATAGGACTAAAGAACATGTATGACCTTGAAAGTTTAAATATTTAATGTTTTATCTTGTCTAAAGCTTATGTGATTAATGCAAAACTACTTACCAGATACTACTTGAGAAGGTTGTCCCCATCTTCCCCAAGGTACACAACCAGGCACTTAAGCAGACACTCTTTTTAGATTCACCTCAGGGCTCTAGGTGAGAGCACAAACACACAAAATTATTATAAAATGCAAAATGATGCTGTCCAATTTTGCCAATTGACTGAAGATGCAAACACTACACAATGAACAAATGGGCCCTTGGAGTTACAGTAATAGTGATCTAGGGCTGTCGCGGTTAAGGAATTTTTCCTGAAATTTTGATCCTGTTTTAAGTGCTATGTAAATAAGCTATTTTGTAAGGCTAGAATTAGGTATATTGTTGCCTTTTTAAATGCCAAAAATTAGTTTTAATACTAAGTAAATACGTAATTATTATTAAATGCAAAACACAGAAGGGAAATGAGATGCAGACTTTCATTTTTTCAACTCTTGCTAATGACAAAGTAAAATGTGCCGCACTCACTTGAAATTCGGTTGGATGGTCAATAGCAATATTGCACTTTTTGCAAGGCCCCAATGTACACACGCTTTGAGCAAACCATTTTAAAGACCTTTAAAACTCAAAAGATTAACGTAGTACATCTGTCAACAGGTAATCTCTGACTCCAAAGTCGTAAGCAAAGCAAGTACATACGTGATCAAGAACTTTCAGTATATTCCGGATTTTCTCTCCGATAACTCCTCCCTTCTTTTTGATGATCTCCATCAGCCTGTCGTAGTGCTTGTCCAAGGAAGCGAGGAACCGCGGTTGAAGTGGCACAGTCGTAATTCTTGTAAATTCAGCATTGATCTTTGAAAAACATAATAGCACATGTAAATGTTATAAAACAATACATGTTGCATTGCAGATGTGCTTTGTAGTAGGTTTCTTATGATAGGAGAAAATATAATTTACTTTACAAGCCACCACTGACTTATTGCCATTGACTTTAAAAAGTCACATACCTCATCCACTGAGAACAATGCAGGCCATCTCTCTTTCAACTCTTCCACTCCCAATTCCTTTTCCACAATTTCCCGTCTTCGCAATGAAAAAGTCTTGTCCATTTTGGACTTTATCACTGAACGATTGTTTCGCTTCTTCACCTCACTTAAAAGTGACAGTCTCTCATTTTCCAATTTGTCTGAGGTCTCTCCAGTAGGAATGTCAGGAATGTGGTTGGCCTCTCCTCTCTTAGGTTTCTTTACTTTTTTTGCTGGCAATGCATCTTCTGGAGCTTTGGACTTGAATGAATTTACAAGCAGTTCAGAACACCCGATGCCCTTCAGCTGAGTACGGTAGTTGCCCATTTTTGTCTTCAGGCGCTGCTTCCACCCATAGCAACCGTTGTACGAACCAGACTCAGAGAGGCATGGGTGCTTCTTGAGTAGTGCTTCAGCCACGTCACTGAAGTCAGCATCTGTTGGGTAGGCTTTGTACTTAAATATCTCTTCAGCTACCTTATCCAGGATATCTGACTTTAATTTTGAACTCATTGACAATCTTGTCATGTTTGACCTATGCACTGCATTTCCCTTTTCTAACTGCAGTTCAGTGTCATAGGAGAACGTTGGTATCGGAAACACTCTTGGCCACATCTGAGTTCTTGTAGAGACAGTGCTGGAGGGTGAGGACAGGATCTCTGTGTCATCTGATTGAGCACACACTGACTCATTAGAGGCAGTGATATTAAATCCTTCGCTGCAATCATCAGTTATTGGGATGACCTTGACAGTTGTCAAATCCTCAAGTTCCGCAGTAGATGTCAAGTTCACTAGTGCATCTCCAAAGTCTCTGTCTTGGTACTGCAGTCTAAAATGACCATTTAACTCACACACTTTCCTGACTTCATCCAATAGCTGCTCTATTGTCTCTGGAATTCCATCAGGCAGAATTAGCTTCCTGGTGTCATCAGGATTCAGAATAACTCGCAACTTGGCTGGCCTTTTCTCTGCCATGTCAGCCCATCCAAAAAGATCTATTAAAAACATGAATAAAAACAGTAATATTAGTGTCATAACATTGGCCATAACATCCAATTCATATTCACAAATGTATTGATATACAACCTTATGCATGAATGTATCTCTTCAGAGAGATGAAGCGCTGTCCACCAACTATGTAGTGAGCCAAAGGACAGGGATCTGTCAGTTCATGCACCCCAACAAGCCGTAGTTCTTTAGGAGTAGATATGACCAAGTCATAAGCTCGATAATGTTCCAGGTACCAGGCATCCACTTTTTTGACAATGAAAATTAGTTTCTCTTGTAGAACGATCATATGAACTATTTCCAAAAACTCTGGTAGTCCAGCCAGCGACCCATGGGCTACCACCATTCCAATCCTATAGTTAAAGCCGCTGTAGGATACATTTTTTGCCAGATTCACATTGTCCATATGTGGGTGTTTCTGTTTAACTGCAAGTGCAATATCTTCAATAATAACATCAAGGGGAAGTGTTGAAACATCAGTAACCTCCAACGATGGCTTAGAAAATCTACACATGTACAGATTATATGCAGTCTGAAATTGGTGCCTTTGCGCTAACGAGTACAGTACATTTTTGTAACAGTTTGTATGACGAATTACTCTTTTGAAGAAGCTATGTTTTGATTCAAATCTCATAGTCCATAGTGCAACAAGGGGGCCAAACTGACGTATCAACTGTGGATAATGCTCCAAGTAATGATGCTTGGGCCGAATTTTTTCATGGGGGAAAACTTCTTTGAATACTGTCCTGTGTTCAGATATCTTGTCAAGATAAGAAATAGAGTTCTCAGTGTGGAAAGGTGCAACAACAAGTTCCACAATGTCCTTCAATTCACAAAGGACCTGCCGCGCTGGTTTGTTTGAAGGAACTCTGGTTCCGATCAAGAGAGGAAGAAATCTCAGTAGGCTCCAATTCTCGTGTGCATTGCCTTCAATTGTTCTTTTTGTGGCATAGGTGATTGGCACACGATGAGGACAATTTGTCTTATCAGTCCACTTAAATGGAAATGTTGTTATGGCTTCATTTAAATCGGCTAATGTAAAATATTTTTTTAGAAATTAACACGGTAAGACAAAGAGCAAGCTCAACAGAGATAATGCCTTCAAAGAGATCATGAGCTATATCTGGGGGAAAACTCTGCGTCACACTAAAATATGACAGATGTTCTGACAGCACACACTTCCTTTTTACACCGAAATGATTATCCAATGATTTTTCTTCAATAGCTTTCAGATGAGAAACATGAATGTCCTCGGTTCTTACACAAAATGCTCCTGAATTGACTTCTTTTGTTTGAATATCTACATTTTCGGCTGTACAAAATCTGCAAACATATTTACCTGAAAAATTTTCCAAGAAACCTGCGATACTGTGGGCCCCAAGATTGTCTGCTACGACACAATGAACAAAGCCTTTCACGGTTTTCCCCAACTTGGCAATAAACAGTCCTTGTTGTTCTAATATAGTAAGATCATCTACTAAGGGCTTCAGTACACTGTCATAACCATAGCACTTAACATCTTCACTATGAATAAGTGCAGCTAAATATATATTAGACAGTGATGAGTGAAAACTACTAGGTAAGTTCCCCAATGCCCAATATACCCCAAAGATTTTATGTTTTTTTCTGGAGGTGCCCAGTGGATTACAGATTTCAAAATCATCTACATACAAAATAAGTGAAATAGCACACTCCTTTGACAATTGCAAATTGTATTTGTAATTAATACTATCATAAAATGATTTATACTGAATTTCATCAGATTGAACTTGATGGGGATATTTCAAATTGATTGCTTTATCCAGAAAAGTTTGACAACTTAGGATCTGCTGTAAAGACTTAAGTATGGAAACGTACTGAAAGGATTTCCTGTTTTGTGAATCAAGCACAAATTCTATAGGTTCTACAATATTAAAATGTTTTTTGTAGTAACTCTTTCGCTTCCAAGCAGTGGAAAGTGGGCCATGACCACTAAAACAAGCCGCAACAGGATTTGACTTACAAAGGGTTGATGCTAGTTCTTGTAGAACCGTTTCATCGACTTGACAGTTACCATTTTGTAAGTGCTGCGCAATTGTTTGATGGACAAGAGGGACAGAAGCAGTCCTTATTAAATAGTCAAACTCTTGCAAAAGTTCATCAACAGCCACTCTAGAAACAAGATAAATATGTTCTAGCTTCAGTAAGAGAGAGGCAACTTTGAGCTCAACATTATATGGCAAGTCATTTAAATCGTGAACATCAAAACTAGAGTCACCCAAATACTCTGTACTTAAATCATCTGAAGGCTCAGTACCAACACTATCAATCTGGATACTGTCAGAATAATTACCTTCAACAGAAAGACTTAAACTTGATTCCTGTTTTTCAAGTATTCCTGGCTTTAAGTCATTTACTGAACAATCCTTATGATTTCTGCTTCTGTGAGTTCAAAATGAACCATAAATATTTGTTTTGTATGAACACCGCTGAAAAACACAAACAACTGTTTCACTGTTTTTTAGATGCTGTGCTATATGTTGAAAATAGTCTTTTAAATTCGAAAGTTCATTGCAATTGCATAAGAGACATTTAAATGTGGTCAGTTCACTTTGTGAGGATCGCTGATGACATCTTGACAAGTGGCTCAAAAGTGCATTCCAGGTCTTGCAAGTACATGGACAGTTCAAATGGATGCACGGATAAGAATGGCGGCGCCCATAATGTCTGTGTTCAAGCTTATAATGTTTAAGAAGCTCAGATCTTCGTGAAACAGAAGTACCACAGTCTTTGCATTTCCACATTCATCGGAAGACTAGGAAAGACAAAAAAAGGACCCGTTTACACATTTGCCTTGTAATACCATTTTTAAAAATGCAGCATGGTACATTTGCACCTAATATGTAGAAAGTTCTGTTTGTTGTCAGTTACTTCTTCAGCAGGAAAGACATTTTTTTTAAATCGAGTAGATATTAATTTTATTTTAATAGTGGCATAGTAACTACAATTCAGTCATCCAATGATTGTCTTTTAACTTTAATATTTTAGATTATTTTTTTAAGGATATATAAAACTACATGACTAACATTGTATGTATTTGTGTATTGTTTGGTGAAATCTATTTACATTACATTGGATGGGTAACTTCTTGATATTTGTTTTGACTGCAGGTTATTTGTGTTTGCAAGTCTATAAATATGATAATAAATAAATATTGCAAAAATAGAAATGTAAAGTGAATCCGCCATTAAAATTGCATAATTTCATGTTAACTACAATACAAATTCAACTAAAATTATTGAAATAAATTCAAGGTATTCTCTGAAGTGCTGCAATTATATTTTGGGTTTGTCATTTAAACATACATTAAAATAATGTTTAGTTTTCATATTGGGACTTACCAAATTCGGCAATATGGCTACAATTTCTGACCTTTACGGGAAACACCAGCAAACCTGTAAACACAAAGGAAAAAGAGAGAAATAACTTTTTTGTGACAGTTGGCACTATCCATAATTGTCACTACAGACACATTTATTAATTACGCTTTAGACATACTGGAGGTGTTGTACTATACTGCAAAATACTGACAGCTGAAATAATGGAATATTAATTCTGTTCCTCATTATCTAGTACTTAATAGAGGTGTACTGCGACATTATCTGCAGCTGTTTAATCAAACAAAATTCTGTCTCTGTATTTGTATCTGAATAGAAGACCAGAAGTGGGCAAGGTTTATATCCGTAATTGCCTTAAATCAGGCAAATGTTGTATTTTGTTACCCAATATTCATTGGCAGTGGAATATGTGGCTTTTAAGTATCCAATTAATTTAACATAGGCATACAATCATTTATGGAACATATTTTCATATCCAGATAGTGTACTGTTCATCTTTCTCTCACTTTATTTTTTTACTAAGTTTCTTGATATATCTGACCACCCCATAAATAGAGACAGGGATACTGGCTTAAATACAAGGTAAAACATTGATATTTTAATAATTAGAATGCTTTTATTGAAATTGATGAAATCACACATGCAGCTAAAAACGACATGTTCTAAGCTTCATTTTGATGTGTAATTTGTGGTATTAGAAAGAAATGAAGTTGCCACACCAGGCTGCGAAAATACACAAGTTACCTACTTAACAGAAAAGCACATGGCTAATTATTATGCAGAATGACGGTGTCCGACCTGGGCTGACATGGCGGAAGAACGGGAGAACGAGAGAACATAGCGATCGCTGTTCTATAATGTGTAGAATATGAAAGGGCTAGCTGGTTGGTGAAATCAAAGTCATATGTTGTTCCTATGAGGCGGCAGTGTGGTTCATACAGTAAACAGACCGCTGAGGCTCTGTAACCATGTGGGCTGTGGATGCCAAGCAGCAGGCAAACAGCACGTCAACTCCGATTTTTTTTTTGTTTCAAACAGTTTTACTAAATCTTTTTTTCGTTTTTACTCCAAAGATATATGGCAGTAATGTGCATTTCGTCTCACCTTTTTCGCCACTCTGCCATATTAAGTCCGTATTATGTGTGTGTGTATGTGTGGTGCGGGAAGCCCGCCTTCACGGTCATAAAAATATGTCCCTAGTCCAGACCCAGAGCAGGACCGGCTTTCTCTCAGTTTATTCTACCGCTAAAGAAAAGCGAGCGACACCTAAATAACATTAGCAACAATATTAACTTTCAAAAGGAGGAAACAAAACCAGTTAGCATTCGCTAACGTTAGCTAACGTTAGCTAGCGTTCGCTAACATGTGCGAAATATAAAAGGCAGTCAACAGACTTACAGTTTACAGAGTGTAAAGTAGTTGTACATTCTCCCACTAACGATAAATATCCAAATATCCATTATTACCTTGTTTAAATGAGTTGCCTTGAAGAGCAGACGGTTTTCACTTCAGAAGTTCAGCGAAGCGAGGTAATGGCGGACATCAGAACCCACAGGGAGCGACCAGATGCGACGTCATATGGTCACGTGGTGGTCACGTGACATGTAAACCTCTGGTCTTAAGTGAAAATACAATTTGACTGAAAGTATTGCTTTTAATTTGGTCTATGGGGAGTGCTATTTGCTTTTAGGCAAAGTGAATAAAACATGTTTAAACCGGAAAACCATGATTTCCAATTAGACCAAATTAAAAATATACTTTACATGAATGATACAGTCGTTTCACTTTTTTCAGTGTAGTAAATTATGCTGCAAAAAAAACAAGACGGCCAAAAACCAAGATAGCAACGATCAAAAACAAAGACGTTAACGACCAAAAACAGAGATGGCGACGGCCAAAATGTAAAAGAGCAGTCGACAAACCAACAGGTGATGTCACAGTGACTACGTCGTACGTCCACTTCTTACATACAATCGATGGTTAAATGTTTAAAAACCTTACATGTTGTTTAACATACAACACCTTCAATGCCTTAGAGCCTTTAATCAAATCAGGAAAACACACACACACACACACACACACACACACACACACACACACACACACACACACACACAAATAAACAACACAATAATATCTGTAGCTATAGCAGAGTGGATCTACGAGTTGAAAACGTGTTCAATCTTACCTGAGACTACCAAAACGCAGATTAGAAAAATGTTTTAGCATGTAAACATATTATTATGATTAAATCATACCGTACAATAATAATCACTGTATGCGTGTAAGAGCTGGTGTGAAGAGTTTGACAGAGTGAGACAGTTGCAGTGTGTGGTTAAGTCACATTTTGATAAGAAACTTAATAGGAATAATTGGTTGTTCTTTCCGAAGATAATGAATTGAAATGATGTAAATGCAATATTTGGTGGTATTCTGGCGGATGCAGAAGAGAGGAGTGAGCTTTCAATTTGAAAGGTAAAAATATCTGACTTTCTTGGTGTCTGGTGGCAATCCGTAAAACATGTCAACCCTGGTTGATTTAGATTCATTTTTGAGTGAAAAGCAGTGGGATGTTGCTCAGAGTGTAGCGGCCTGAAGTCTTTGTGTTGATAAATGAACTTCAAGGTTTCAGAATTGTATGCAGAGTTGCACCCCCCCCTGTGTTTACAATGGAGAAAAGCTGTAATGCAGCAATTTTTTCTCCATAAATGTCACCACAGACACCCAGGTCGTAGTACTACAAGTACATGAATATTGCAATACTCTCATCAGTAGGCCATAGGCTAAGCGACCTTCAGTGATAGATGCTGACTAAACAGATGTTCATTGAAATGACAATCCACCCAGACTGTTGCTTGAAGAAGAAGTGAACTCTCAGGGCTAAGCAGTAAACTGTATAGCGCATGAAGAACAAGATTTCACATGATTATACTTTATTTCTCACTTCTGCCAGTGCTGTGAGGCATTTGGAAGCATTCACAATTTAAACTACTCAACGACTGCTGCACTTCACATGCAGCCCTCCCCCCTCCCGCTTTGCACATCCTCACCTTCTTCTCAGTAGGGGTTGTCAAGAGCGTTTTGCTAGATAGCGTTTCTCCTCCTCTCTGCCCCGTCACCTTGTTGCCGGGTTCCACTTCCTCAGCTGCCTGCTCTGCATCTTCAACCTGCTTGTGCACCGGCTCCAGCCCTCTAGTCACTCTCGTACCGTCTCGGCCTGCAGCTCTACGAGCACCCTGCTGAACTTGGGAGTCTTTTTACAGCCTGCCTCTTTGTTTTTGCTTCTGGATCCTACATTCTTCAACAGCAACACATCACTTGAATGCAAATTCACTAATTTGATAACAAAGTCTATCCGTTTGATAAATAATTGCGATTCATTGCTATTTGATTATTAAATTGTTGATTTGGGCCCAAACCATACTGGGATTTGGGGCGGCCGATGTAAACTGACATTCATGTTTTGAATGTCAGTTTGTCATGTTTTGTGGTGGATATGTATTTGTTATTCGCTCACACGCATATACTGATGATACCCATTATAAAATATTGGCATAACACAAGATTGAAGGTGAGAATGCTCTGCAAAAATCTAATTTAAGACATGCTGCACAGCACGACCGCATTTTCTGTCTGAGTCCTGATTTCTGTCGACTTGAGTATGTACAGCATGGGAATGACTGGGGTCAGTCACATCAATCAGGAAGACCTTATAAAGCCTTGTTTTTGGGGGTTTCATCTCCCTTCACGAGGCGACAGACTGCTTTGTCACAAGCTCTGGGCCTGTAACAGTCGGTGTTGTTCTCTGATGTACACACTGTGCATGTTTTAACACTTTCTATGTAATTTTTAGCTGTGACAGGTAGCAATAAGCCACTCAAGCGTAAATACTGCACACGTAACCTCAGGGGACACAGCTGTAATAACAGACGTTGTATATGGGAGCACTGTAATTTTCTCATGATATTTCAGCATCGCCTCTATTGGCATTTTGCTTTCATTTGCTTTTCTTTTTTTTAATGAGTGTACTTACTTCGTTGTTCTTATATGTTGCACACTGCTGAAGGACCAATGAACAGATTCTCACTGTTGTACATTGGCAATAACAAGTTATTCCATTCTATGGATTTGTTTTGGCTCATGACTTCAAAATGCATTCCATATTATAATACGTTATTTGAATGCTATTCTATGAATAAAGAAGAGTTTTGTCATAGTTTTCTTCAGTTTGTCTTTGGTTCTTTCTGTTTAGTGTAATTATATCCATTCCAAAGGGAGAAGGATCCACAAAGACAAGCTGGATCATGTTGAATGGAACACAATCGAGAAGAAAATGGATGTGGAAACCCTGACAGAAAGGTGCAACACTGTAAATCAAAGGTTATTTTCAGCTAAGGACCTTTTACAAGATAGGTAGTATACAGAGGAACCTAATGTATGCCCTTTGGAATAATCAAGGCATAAGAACTACAAAGCACGAGAAGGATGAGAACAGCCTTCCAGGAATTGTTTTAATGGCCGACACGCCCCCTCATTGTTCATCAGTTATGTGATCGGACTGATCTGATTTTCATACCAGTTTTATATTTGATTAGTTTTCTGATTCCCCATCTGATTTAAATATATGTTCATTGTAGTCTGAACAACAAAAGGAACACAAACTTTCTTCATTTATTAGAAAGGTTTGTGATTTCGTGATCTGTTTATAACTTTTATTATGGCTACAATTAAAGTCAGAGAGAGCTGGAGAGACAAAGCACTTTTTACATCATTTATCATCATTTCACGTGACGATACAAAGGAAAGGACGTCTCATGTATCTTAAAACATATTTCCTTGTTTCTTCTCTCCTCGCATGGTTTCCTTGCGTCTCTCCATGCATCCCTGGTGGGAGGGACTAAGACGCAAGCAAAAGACGCAAGTGAGGGAAACGGGGATGCAATTAAGAGACTTGGGATGTACCCAAGGTGTCGTAGCTACCATGAAGCCCACACTGTCACTAACAGCACTTCCTGAAGACATAAACAAAAAAGGGATTTCAGAGAGAAGCGGACAGAAGGGTCTATCATATGCATTTGGAGGATATATTCAGGACGAGAAACTGATTCAGAAGCAAAAACAGGTCAAAAAGATAAAGATAGAAGCTTCGTTTCTCAAATGTTGGTACTGACTGTGGAATGAATGCACTTCTGTGCGCCCTTTAATAAACCCCTGAGAGCGTTAAATAATAGTTCAACATTTCAAAAAACAATATCCGTCTTTACTCCAATGCACCCGACAAACGACGACGACCGTACGGTATGTCAAAGACTGTTGCAACATGTTTCAGAAGGAGACACATTTAACCAGGAAAGAGTCACAAAACAATTTCATGCATCGCAGGCGGAGGCAGACGGAAGTTGCTATATTGTATGCAATCACTGCTTAAATCGGCCTTCTCCCCCACTGTAGCTGACCGACACCACAGCGACATGGCAATGTTAATGCCAGGTAATCATAATAATCGCAACAGATTTGAGGCGCATTTTAATACAACTTATACAGTGGGCTGAATTTAAAAGTGACCAATCATGAGAGAAAGATATTTCATGTTTTTAGGAAAAGCAGGTAGCTCCATGGAAAGATTTTGAAAACAAGTCACCTTGTCAACTCTATTAAATGATTGAATTTTGTCTTTATTTGTGTGTGTGTGTGTGTGTGTGTGTGTGTGTGTGTGAGAGAGCATAGGTGGGCTGAGGACAAGAACATTTTTTAATAAAAGAGGCACAGAGGGAAGATCAGCGTTGTGGTGGTGGGTCATTGTGCCGATTGACCTCAGAGCCTCGACTTGTAACCATAGCCGCAGTTTATCATTGTGATAGAAGATGAATAACACTTCTGTATCGCAGCAATGCATCAAAAAGCTCTGGCAGAAAAGTTTATTCGTTCAGCAAACACAACTGTTGAAGAAAAGAAATACCCAGAGGTTCAAGCCGAGATGCAGAGGAGGATGTTGAGTGTTTGACATTTCATGGCAGCCACCGCTCTGGAGGATCTATCGCAGTATTGATTGGCACGCGCTGTGAAATCATATTGCAAATGGCAAGACCGGCTAGTTGATTATGCACCAAAAAAAACCTTATTTGTCTGCAATAAACAATACAAAAATTGACTGATGCCACTTGGTTTGATGTAAATGTTGTCACCGTCCTCCCACAGAGCCAGAGGCAGCATTTTACTCTGCCTGGCACGAACAGAGGTTGACATTAAGAGTTTTGTGCCATTTGATGATGACTGCACGTTGAAATAGAGGACACTGAACTATGTCCACATAGTAATGCTTTATTCTCAGGTGGTTCTCTTCACAAGTTGGTAATGACAAACGCAATCACTTAAAACCAGAATCCAAATCGATTAGTCAATTAGAGAAGGAAAAATGACACAAAGGTTACAAAAAGCAGAAGTTCTGATATTGAACCAGTTACTTGTATCCGCAGCCACAGCAGATGGCAATGTTGCGCTGTCTTTGGTGTGGGGAGGGCATGACAGTGAGGAAGAGGTAAAAACCCCAGCAGGCAGTAGATGGCAGTCTGGCATCACTACACTGTGGGCATGGCAGATTTATTTTTGAAGACACTCCGGAAGGGAGCAAGGGGTGGTGGTGGTGGGGGGGGGGACTCCATCACCAAACACATGGGAAGGCGACAGCAGCAGGAAAATGATGTCACGGCTAGAGATGGCATACTTGCCACATTGTTGGCTCAGACTGGGGAGGCAATGAGAGCGGTGGAAAGAGTGGGGGGGGGGGGGGGGGGGGTTGAATCGGCAATGAGCGGCTGGAGGTCGGACAGAAGGGCAGAGTGCGTGAACGACAGAGATTAAAGGGGCTGGAACACATGAGACAGAGGGGATGGCTGCAGAGGGCCACGCTTCAGGATGCAGGGGGGGGGGGGGGGACTTGGCTTGATATAATTGTGGCCCCCAGCCTTGGACCACTCTGTCCACAGGCTTGCATGGGAATTCAATTTAATTGCAATAATGATGCCTCTTGATTAAATCGCGAATGTCACGCTCCTCAACCCCTGCGCCCTTTTTGTTTTTTGCCCAGGTGGGGTGCTTGACTCGTCAGTAAAATCAAACCCGTCACTGGAGGGGAATGTGTGATACATTTGCACCCTCCCACCCCACCTCTCCCCCTATGCCACTCCCTCACTCACTGTGTGATCCACAGTCGATAGCGCGCATACTAATGCACATCCAATGTACATTAATAGTCATCTGCATACAGACAGAGGACAGACAGTAAAAAAAACGAAAAAAAAAAAAAACTCAAAGCAATCATAACTTGCTCAGCTTGTTTTTCACGATGTGACTCGCGTGGATTACTGCGCCCCCGGCACCCATTTCATTTCCAAGAACGCCACACACTGGCGGTATTGTGCAATTAACCAAATGACCCCTTAATCATGTCATCTTGCTGTTTATATATCACAGACAGAAACAGGCAAGTCTGATCGCTCATTTCAGCCGATCCCCCAAAGCAAAAGATATAATGGAAACCTAATGGAGTGTGTTAAATGTCCTTATATTCCATCCCCTGCACAGTGAACAGGGACCGCTCCTACACACGGATATGTTCATCACTGTGGACAAAACTCCAAACACCTCACTGAGAGCATTTCAGAGCTGGAATTGAATCCTCACGATGCATTTTTGGGTTTTGCATGCATGCTAGTTTAAACAACGGCAACGGACGCACATCGATGAAGGGAGTGGCGCCTCCGTGTTTGTGTGCCCGGCGTTCTAAAAGTCGGTCATTTATTTTCATTAAGTGCCATCAGTAAGGATCATTAACCAGGCTGGAGAATGATCACCTCCCCAGAGAGATGACCTGTTTATGGCACAGGTAAGGGTTAATAGATAGAGCCCACCTTAGTGACACAACACTTATAGTGCGTGCGCACACACACACACACACACACACACACACACACATTCTGTAATACTTCATTATCATTTTGGACATTTGCGTGGTCTATGCCAAAAATAGAAAAAACGCTTCCCTAAAAAGGGCAAACAATTAAGGCCATTTGTTTCTGTGTACATGTGTTATGACATGATGAATGTGGTGGCAGTTTTTGGGGGGGAGGATTTTGCTCATTAGACAAATTAAATTAACTAAATTCCCACCAATCAAATGTTCCTCAGCAAAAGCAAGATGATCACAGCTCAATTCCCAGAAGTGATTAAATATTGCATGGCTCTCTTTACTTCATAATGCATGAAGGAGGTCAAGGCAGACCACCCACTTAAGATGAACACTGGACTCTCAGCTTTTATGTTCGGCTGACTTAAGAAAGTCAGAAAGTTGTAATCCATTCAGAGAAAATGAAGCTTTGTCGCTCTTTCAAAGAAAAAAACAAACAGATAATAGTCATTCAACTTTGCAGCTCTTTTACAACAGTTTAGTGTTTACAGAACATTTTAATATCGTTTCATCTGACTGAGATGAAAAGTACAGAAGTGTAGAAATACGCCGTCCTGCTTTCAAAACGTTTCTTTAGTGAAAGAATAAAAGCATGAATTACCAAAAGTAAAAGAAGTAATTGTGCAGGATGGCAAATATTTGTATCATTGGATTATAATTATTGATGAATTAATGTTCTCATTACTTCAATGCTGCAGCTGGTAAAGGTGGAGCTCATTTTAATTACTTTTTATATGCCTGAGTAACTTGTGCATTTCCCCCAGGGGATCAATGAAGTCTTATCTTATCGTATAATAACGCAACATAATGAATTAGTTGATTACGTTTTTGTATTATTCATCTGAATCTGTGGAGTAACTCATAACTAAAGCTGTCGCAGATATTAAGTGGAGTGCCTCAAAGATGTAAAGGAGTAGAAGTATAGAGTAAAGCACACTTATCTCAAAAGTTTACTTTCACCACTGCCATTTCCAGTAGCAGTTTACAGCTGCTTCCTGTGCGCTCTCACCAAACAGCAAGAGAGACAAAGTTAGCGACCAGCTGATGAAGGAAGTCTAGCAGATATAGAAGCAGATATTTATCTCAGGAGTTGGCGAATTGGATACGAAAATATGCCAAAAACATCACAACCTCACGATTTCCAGCTTTAAGAAAGTGGACGATAACAATGCCTGTTCACAAACTCTTACTTAACTGTGCAAAAATTGCACAGAATGGGAATTCTTAAAAAGGCGGTCCCCCGATCCCCTTCTCACACGTATCTTTGCCGTGTGTCCCTGATGACAGCACGCACAGCACAATCAACACACGGAGAAAATCTGATACAGTTCAAGTGCGACGTTATCAGCATGCTGGTGTCACACGAGGACTAAGCGATCGTCACAAACCGGCTGTCGTCGCAGCCAATCTGCTGGTGCTGCTTCGGAGGTGTTACGAATGATAGGCCACCCCCCTGTTTCACGGTTGGGGTCGTCGCAGCAAAAGAAAAAAAAAATAAATTCGGAGCAGACTGGATTTGAAGGATTATGATAGCTACTTTCTTTCGACACTAGTCTGTGCATGGATTATCCCGTGTATGTGACACGCTCTCTGAGTCTTGGTGAGGGTTGAAAAAATAAAGATTGAGGATTATAGAGGGTCTAAATCTGATCCCTATCTGCCATATGGAGGCTGTGTCTATCCATTATCCATCAACGTGTCAACCACTGTGCAAGGGAGCAGCTGTCCATAGAAGGCCAGCCAATTGGTTTGATACAGGTGAAAAGTGATGTATGATTGCCTTAGCAAACCCATCACTCTCGGGCTGCCAGATGGCTTTGGCCTAGGGACCCCGCTACCGTATTAAGACCTTGATTTCTTCACTGTCTAAGGTTTTCACCAAGGTGTTGCTATCTTGGGTCTGGCCTGCTTTCCCCAAACCCTGTGTTGATGGCTGACCCTTCCCTGGCCCTTCGCTCGTTATTTGAGCAAACTAATAAAAGATACTTACAAGTGCAATCCTGTGCTGTTCTGTGGTTGATGGCGACAGTGGCGAACGGCAACAGGAGTGGAGTGGAGAAAGTGATCTTTGACAAAATGTCTTTAGGTTGCGTTTGGACCACATGGGGCTGCGAAGGAAGGGGTGGGGGGGGTGGGTGGGTGGGTGTGGGGGGGGGTACAGGTACTCGAGAGAAGGTTAAAGTGAATCCAGCAAGGAAGGGCAGTTTCAATAAAACTTTAAAGATTTATCAGGCAACAACACACTGTAAAGTGGTTTATGATACTATATAGTCAAGGTTTCCACCCGACTAAAGTTTTACATGGGCGAAGCTGATTGGTCAAGTCAAACGATCATCGAATCATGTTTTGCCTTGGCTCACCGATCCCTCTATTTAAGCTTTGTTTAGCTAAAGAAAATGAATAAATACAACATAATGATTGGCCGAGATACATGAGACAATCCCCTAGCTGTTGCTTCAGAGCTGTTTGTTGTGTGTACTGCTTGCTTTTTGTGGTTGTAGATAGAACATCCATCCATCCATACACCCTGGACAGGAAGCCATGCTATCACAGCACTGACACATACGGACAGACAGACAACCATTCACATGCACAGGCACACCTACGGGCAATTTAGAATCCTCAATTAACCTAAGCTGCATGTCTTTGGACTGCAGGAGGAAGCTGTGGAACCCAGAGAGAACCTGCGCTGACAAGGGGCCACCCCCCCCCCCCGATGATTAAACTGTGAGTTGAATCAGGCTCCTTAAATCGGATTAAATAGTTTGTGGACTTGTATTCGACCACTTATAGCGTTTTACGCTAAATGTCAGCAGTCACACCCATACATACACTGATGGCAGCTGCTATTATGCAAGGTGCCACCTGCCCATCAGGACTAACAAAGCATTCACACCTAAACATACACGAAGGCACCTCTTGCCCAAGGACACATCGACATGGACTGGAGCCGGGGATCATATCGCCGATCTTCTGATTTTTATTAAGATTTCACACCTGTTAAAACTTTAATCTAGAACATTACAAGTCCACATGAGATCATAAATACAAGTACTGGGATGTGATTGTCTGTGATTGGCCTACACAGTGAGTTTTGTGGATCGTGTTGCATTGAAGTGAAGCAAAACCCAAGTCAGGATCAGCTTTTGTTGGACGACCCTGCTTTTAATACACTGGAGCCCTTTCTGAGGCACCCGTTTCTGACATGAATGAGGCCGTGTTCTTTGATGTGGTGACATTGTCGAAGTGAACACAACCATGCAGGCTGTCTTTCACTGGACCCTCATCAGCCGTGTTTTTGAATCATCCATGTCAGGCGTGTCCGGCAGAACAGAAATATATAGCTGGATCTGCAATCACAAATCACATTTGTCCATTTTTTTATTGTTATGAAATAAGCAACATCGAAGTACACTTTCATTATTAATAGGCCGTGAACAATTGCTGATCACAGTAGCACATTACCTTAATTGTACTTTTTGTTTATACATCTTCTTGACTGTTTGGAGAGGAACCCTCAATGCCTTCTTGCTGAGGGACTAATTACACGCTGTTGAAAATTGCATTGATTAGAAACTGACTTTTCCAAATGGAACATTGTGTTTTATTCCCGTCACGTTAACATCTCAAGATAATGAAAAACAGAAAGCAATTAAACTGATTTTTACTACTGTGTTTTGCACATTTCTATGTATACAATGTGTTATGACAGGAAATGCTGGAGAGACTGTAAAAGAATAAATTGTGATATTCCCGTTATATTAACTAGGTATGGGATACTTGAATAGGGATGGTTTAAAATATTTCTTTGGGCCTATGAAAATCAATGCAGTGTCATTGGCGTTGGCCAATCTGGTACTGATCAATGCTTGTTTTCTTTTCGTAAACTTCTTTAGACAAAGCTCCAGCATTGCGCTGAAAGCGTCACGACCTGTCCTTATGTTATAGGATGTCACTCTAAAACTAGAACAAAGCAGCAAGAAAGATCAAATAATTTCCATATCTCCATATTGTTCAGATAAATGCCAACATCACAGTTGCCATGATCGTTTCTTGATGGATGTGCCGAGTGCCGGTGTTTCATTTGATGACTTATGTTTCACTTGGTGTTTATGATTTATGTAAATCTAATGACCACTATAGAGCCATTTGGAACAAATACCCAGTAATTGCAATAAGGAGCATCCCTAGTCATTACACAAACATGATGACCTGAAAGTGACTATTTCTCTCATGAGGTATGATACATTATTGTAAAGATGTGTTTGTAGAGAACACAACAAATTCATTGACCACACCAGAATAGGTCAAAAAATAAAATAAAAAAAATAAGCTGGCATTTATCAAGTCTCACAAGGGTGATAGCACGGGTCAGTGTGAGAAGGTCTACATGTTCCTGCCGTCAGGACACGATCATAAGTGAACTTCTTTTAAAGAATAAAAGCAGTTTCAAAGAAAGTACAAAGTAAACTAGAAAAGGTGCATTCAGTAGAGAGCAGATCTCCGCCAGGTGTGTCTGTAAAGACCACTGGTGTAAAGACTTCATACAAACAAAAACAAGAGGCGATGTAATGCCATACAAGCCATGGGTTTGAGGTCATCCCATAGTACACTTCATACAATCATGCATCAACACAAAGGTAAACTCACAAAGCTTTCTGTCCGCTTAGCAGCGTCTCAGTGGTGGCGAGGTACAGCAGTGTGTGCACCGTTAGTCTTGTGCAACTTGTCTTTTAAAAGTATTTATTCTCTGCGCAGTCACAAAGCGTCTGTAGAAGTGTGCACTACAGAAGTCAAATTCACACAGAGTTATATAGAGAGGGATCAAAGGTGGGGGCCGGTGTACTGGAATATCCTGTTTCAGGCCATGGTAGTTAAAGTATAAGAGGTGCTTTATCTGTGTAACAATAGACACACAGATACATACGCTCTATCCTTAAGGCATAGAACATGTCAATACACAATAGGTACTCGTTATCCAACACAAAGAAGACGAGGATAAGTGTGCAGGAAGTCAGCTGCTGCATGGGTCACAAGTCTCATGACGCAAGCATATGATAGACTGTTTCACAACAAGTATATAGAACAGTTCTACTTATAAGAATGTAAAATACTCATAAGAATATCATTACACAAACAGCAAGATACATTTGAGCATGTACGCTAACACAAAGGGTGAAGAACTGCTGAGCAAAAGTACAAGCACTTAGGCATTTACACAATATACTAAGTAGAAATATATACTAATTAGAAATTTACCATTACAGTACTCAACAGTGTGTGCACTGGTAGTTCTGTCAGTTGTTAGCCAAAATAATCCTTCCAAAAAAACTAAAACAATAAAAGTGAGTTGTGGAGCAGAAGAGGAGAAGTACTCAGCAGTGAGTGTACTGTTAGTCCTGTTAGAAATAAATTAAATAAAAGTGAGCTGCAGCGCAGTGGTCAAGATTTACTCAGCAACGTGTGTACTGGTAGTATCTGTTAGCTTTCAACGATTAGCCAAACAAGCGGTCCAAACAAAACAAATACTATGAACTGCAGAGCAGCAGCCGACATGTACTCAACAGTGTGTGTACTGGTAGTTCCGTTAGCCAAACACACCTTACCCCATCGTGTCTCCGGCAGCAGAGCAGTGACAGGGGTCGGCGATGCACTCAGCTGTGTTAATACCAGCGGCCCCTCCTGGATGGGGCCAGGTTAAGAGTGGTGAGTGAGGAGTAAGAAGGCAGCAAATGACACAGGCAATAGACGGTGTTTTGAGAGAGTGTGAGTAACCGCAACCATGAGAGGTCCATGACTGGCCACACAAAATGATAAGCAGTTTGCTGCAGCAGAATGCCAGATTAGCCATGGACAGACACAGAGGTGCACCACATACTCATAAATGCACGGTCTCACACAATCACATACACGGCCGATCACATAACCTTTCCAAAAGAGATAAAGAGTACAATATGAGTAAATGTTTAAGACCAAATGACTCCTACATGTAGCAGTTATGTGAACAACTCATCAGCACAAAAACAGTGTGGCTGTTACAGATGAGTTGAGAATGAGGAGTTATTGAACTCCTCTCAGACTTTGAAAAATTTGACCACAGTAACACCAATGCAGCTTCAATAAAAAGTGTCAATCATTGCCAGATCGTCTTATGTAACTCTTGTTCTTGTGTCAATACCCATCATTTCTCTCGCCAGCACAGCCTCGCGTCGAGCTGCCTCACACTGAACAGGCTTTTCTATGAAAAAATAAAAACACATTGTCGTCTTCTAGATGTGTTATGCTCTGTGAGCTTGATTGAATCACACACCCGTGGCCACAAACACACGCTTATCTTTCAGCACGCTGAAACATGCTATCATTTTACCCCTGTGTGGTTCATCAGAGATGCCATTCCTCACCTTAAGGTTTGAATTCCTTATCTGTCTTAGGGGAACATTAAAGCAGGCAGACCATAGAATTGCCTCTTTGTTGTGTACATTGGATTTGTGTTTGAGCAAGATGTAATGGCAATGTCTGCTATTTGCCATGGTACTAGAAAGATACCCTTGTTTTGTGTCGCATAGCTTCTGCAGTCCTTGCTAATTATTTTCTTCCTTTATTTCCCACTTTCCTGTCATAAGGTAACTTTGGTATTGTTAGACCTGAATTATTACTTGTTATTTCAAGTGTCTGACCAAAGCTTTTCCTTTACCTTTCGCTTTCTGTTTGTAATTGTGTCATGTGACTTGTTGCTGGAAGACAGCGGTGGAGTGAGTCAGGGTTGGAGAGAGAGGAGTG
Organism: Cebidichthys violaceus; assembly: GCF_023349555.1. NCBI lineage: Eukaryota > Metazoa > Chordata > Actinopteri > Perciformes > Stichaeidae > Cebidichthys > Cebidichthys violaceus. The sequence goes on from NW_027176285.1 coordinate 4,310,389, forward strand.
CTGGTGCTGTCAGAGTTTGTTGCTGGCGGAGTTCAGAAAATGAAGTTTAGTGTTTTTTAAAATAAGTTAAATGTCAGGCTGAATAGTTATTCCCACAGAGAGAGAGAGAGAATATGTTAGAGATGATAACAAACAGAGGATCAACGAAAGGTAAAGAAACATGTTTCTTTGTAGGGTAGCGCAGTCCAGTGCATACATTTAATTTGATGGATACAACAGTGATGTGTAAACTTCAAATTTAAGCCTGGTTACAATATTCTAGATACTTCCTTTTCACGGAAGACATGTTGACAAAAAGCAAAAGTGTAAATCAGAGTTACGATACTATTACAAGTGTCGGAAATGGCTTCAAGCCAAAGAGTACAAGAGTCTATGCATCGATCCAATATCACGTCATTTATTTTTTACGGCACACAGGAACAACACCCATCACACGTTGCCCGATCGGTACTGCACATGTGCAACTCTCAGCGGAGATGAGATGGTTGCTTCCATCGTTAATTTCGGATGCAGTGATCGTTTTTATTCGGAAGCAGTTGATGGAAGTAGTTAACAAGTGAGCGCAGTACTGATCGGGCAGCTGCTAGCGGAGAGTGTAGCCATGCAGAAAACCTGTAAGTCACACTGTCATGGCCTATTAAAAGGTTGGCCGCTGAACAGAGGCACATTATGAAGACCGCATTAGCCTCATTAGTAAAACTCCTTCACATGTTTTGCTGCAGTGAGCATCCCCACCGCTTGAAGCTGTAGCTCAGTTAGTCTAAAATGATTAATTAACCCAACATGCATTGCAAATAAGCCTCAATTAAGATAGCCTAGAAGTAGAGAACTTTGCTAATTGTTAGATTAGAGCCATAGTCAAAGTCTACCTCTTTGCTCTAATGCTTCTCACAACAAAACAATTACATTCTCTTTTCGTCTTCTTCTTCTTCTCTCAGCTATGTAAACAAGTAACTCTGCCCCCGAGCGAGCTCAGTGACGTCTTCCATGGAGCTCATTTGTAGAGACCGAAACTACCATCGCAGTTGTTTCAGAACAAACTGTACTGGCCGCGTTCGTCGCAGTAAAAGCCTATGTCACCCAACGCAACAGTGTGGCTCTGTAATGTCTTTTTAATGGCTTTTGGAGAACAGTGGAGTTCTCTGCCACAGTAGCTGCACCAAGCTGCCGTCACACAAGCGGTACTTGTTAGCAGGACAAATTCATTGTTGGTTTTGCTCTCTTCGGGGGATTTGTTAATAATGAGAAAGACAAAATAACGCAGGTTTTATCCGTTGAGCGTAATCATGCCGCTCTGAACAAACTAGACCAAAATGCTAACCATCACATTTGAAAATGACCCCCGCTGACAGAGAAATAATGACATCTTATACAAGCACATGGGAGCTGTCAGGCCTAAGGGTGTGTGACAAAGGCAAGATGGAGGCCCGGACAATCAATACTTCACTCTGTATGAAGCAATAGGCATTAAATACTCCTCTTTCTGCTCCCCTAGGGAAAGAGCAAACATATCAATCAAAACCCAATCATCCACGCCCAATCTGCAACCCCGAAGCTACATGCCAGCTGTCCCATGAGTCTGGACTTTTATTTTTAGTATTCTTAACTGTATTATTGCAAATAATTAGCATCCATACATGCATATTTTGTTTGTGGATGCTTGAATGACCTTGGCAAAGGCTGGGAGCGAACAGAGGGAATGCAGTATGGATTCAGCAGGGAGGATTTTTGGCCTCCCCTCTGTGGACGAGTTTATGAGAAGGGATCTCGCAAATGACTGTTGACAGGGCAGGGGGCATTCATCAAGAAAACAAGCCACATGAGCACCGAGACCAGAGTTAGGGCTGGAATGAATCTCATAGAAACAAATCTAATCCAAGCGCTGTCGGAGAAGCCATTTATAATGTTAAGATCACAACATGAATCCACAGAGGGGAGAGCAAAGGGGGAGGGAGGAAGGGGGGGGGAAGAGCGAGAGAGAGAGAGAGAGAGAGAGAGAGAGAGAGAGAGAGAGAGAGAGAGAGAGAGAGAGAAGGGTAGCAATTGAATAAATGAATGGATAAACTTTGCAGTAAGAACATAGTCTTTTCGGGCATTACTCTGCTGCCCCATTGTTAAGCAATGAGGTAAAAAAAGATTTTGAAAGGGAGTCATTTCGGTATTAAAGGTTTGCTGTCAGTGAAACTCTAAATTCCTATTGATTTTAGCCCATTTGCAAAACACAGCCGCACATCATCCGCTGACAACAGCTCCTTTGGGGGGGGCGGGTTCCCACTGAATGATGGCAGCACGCTCCGTCTTCCACAGCAGGTTTTCGCTTCGGCAGTCTCATCTGTTGACTGATTTTCAACAAAAAAGGGAAACTTTAAAAATGGAATAGAAGACAAACAGGAGATGGGACCGTGTTGAATTCATCTCTCAACTGAAGCTAAATGCATTTGACAGAAATATAGACAAGCAAAAAGTGAGGTTTTTGTATTAATTGTCACAAGGAAATGATTTTAATGACCGTATCTGGAGTCGTGAAAAATGTTCACACTGAACATTTCTGCACAATATAGAGCTGGAAATGTACGGTATTCCATGTGCTCTCTCCACAGCATAGACACTTTTTAGTTTATTATATTTCAATATTTACCAAAATAGTTTTATCAGTCTAAACCTATCCACAAGTGGAGTCAGGACACAATTTGCATTCACAGTCATAAGCCTGCACTTCGTATGCATCATCAACCCTGCCCTACTCCCTACGAGTTCTGTGTAGTTTGAGAATATAGCACTGGCGCAACTGGGAAAAAAAGAAAAAAGAAAAACATTGCCAGTGACTATAAACCAACATGATGTTTCCTTGAAGCTACACTATCATTTATAATATCCAAGGACAGAGGACAGCTTTGGACAGGTCTTAGACAACCTCTCATCAATCATACCCGGCATTAAATAAAACACTGAAGTTCAAAAGCAGCTTTGAGCAAACGGCAACATTTAAGACGTGTAAGTATTTTTTTCCTTTTTTTATCCAACGTGGCTCTGTCTCCATCACTGATGTAAGCTTGCGTGCTGATTGAAAGCCCTGTGCAAATGTGTGCAAACATGCCACGATTGGGAATGGAGTGTGCTTTACATGACCTTACATTACATTACGGTCATTCAGCAAGTCTCATGTCAACACATTGACATGAGACTTGCGGAGCAGGAGCCGGGGATCGAACTGCTGACCCTCTGATTGAAAGGCGGCCCTGCTCTCCACTTAGCCATGGTCACCCGGATTGGGCCAAAACCCCCGATCCTTCAGATTAGCTCTGGACATTCCTAATATTTAATATTTGGAATCTCGTGGAGGAGACAGTCAATTTACAGGGGTTTGTTACAGCTTATTGAAATAAACCTTAGGCTTCCACATAACACACAGGGCAACAATAAGTCCTGGATATTATAAGTAAAAGATATTCTGGTCTAAAGAACCAGATGGATAATGTTTCATCCAATTGATTTCAGGTCAAATTGATTGTCTCTTCTTGGATTTGATGCTGCTACAAGCACTAGTGGCCCTTTTTTCTTCTATTCTCCTTCTCTACTGATGAAAATTGGCAATCTTGTAATAATCCACTTATGAGTGTGCAAGCTCGCTTGACAGCAGACTCAGCAGCGGTTCTCACTTCAGAGGCCACGACTACCTCGGGCTGCTCCATCATGAGCTCTCCCAGGCCAAACGTGGAGCTCTCATCTTAGAGCTTCCTGTGTAATCCCAGATCAAAAGGTCCCAGGGAAACTGGAATGGATTCTCTGCTCTAACAAGCACACTTTCTCAGATGGGGGAAATTAAACCCATTTTTCTTTATCTTTCTTGTGCAGGATAGCTCGCCCAGTGCACTGAAAAGCTGGACCATGCCATGATCACGCAGGCCTCGCTCATGGCAGTACACAGAGGAAGATAGTGCCCCGACGCCTCTCCGGCTGTTTCATGTCTGTTCTTTAACCCCACATGTTTTCATGCTCATCAGAGTAACAACTGATGATAAGCAAAAGAGGCAACGATTTCAAAAAGTTTTTTTATATATATATATATATATATATACACACGCACATTTATTTTATATTCAAGTTTTAACGCTCTCACCAGTACTTTTCAATAAAGCAGACATCCTTATGCATTTAATAGTGACTAATAGCACACACCAAAAGAAAATAAATCCTTTCTCAACCTTCCCCTCTGCAATGTTTCATCAGTAACTTTTTGTTTGTACCTAGAAATAAAAGAAATCATTGTGATATTTGGCATTTCATATCTGATGTACTGTTGGAGTTTGGCCATGTTTAGCCCAGCTTAGCATAAAGACTATTAGGAGAAACACAAATTTAAAACATATGTCTGCCAACACCTCCAAAGCTCACCAATTAATATGCATCTTTTTTTTTTCACCTGTAAAAATAGAACATATTTTAACGAGCTATTTCTTCATAAAAATAACCCTCCGTCTTGCAAACATGCAAAAAAAAATGAGCTGTGAAAATCTTTTTCATCTGTGCCCCAAGGGTGTCATTTTTAAACCGAGCTGTCACAATATCAGATTTTCACCACACGATCACAGTGGCCAAAGGAATCCATGGCAACAATATTATCGCGATATCTATAAAAAGTAAAAAAATACGAGTGTAGGAAAATGGATATTATTAAATTATATTATATTCCATTGATTATCTAAATCTGAACGTATGACTATGTCACAATATGACAATGACAGAGCCGTCGGTGCTGGAAAAAAAAAATACATATACGTATATAAAAAATTGTGATCTTAAAATTGAAAGCAAAAAACTAATCGTGGATTTGGAGAATCGTGACACGCCCAAACGTTAGTATAAAAGCAGTACAAACCTCTTGATGTTGTTTTTACGTTCCTAGTTGTACAACGATTAAAGAGTTGCCTGTTGCATGTCTGCCTGCCACTCCGGCTATCAGGAAGTAAGGAAGACAAAAGCGGAAGGGCTTACTAAAAAAGAGGGAAGTGAGAAGGGAAGATCAGAGAATGAAAATCTGGCCCATGTTCAGAGCTTCCGTTTCATGCTCTGGAGCCTTTGAAAATCAGAAGGGCTGACTGGCAGCCAGATCTGAAGTGATGGAGGGGTGTGTGTGTGTGTGTGTGTGTGTGTGTGTGTGTGTGTGTGTGTGTGTGTGTGTGTGTGTGTGTAAGAGGACATAAATAAATTCAAAAGGAGAAATCAGATGGAGTCGGACAAATCTACAGCAAACAAACTCAATAAAACATCAGTCACTTTTTCTCGTGTATATTTACAGCCCCCCCCAAAAAAGAGACAAATATGAAATCTAAAAAAATATATGATGTTGACACTTTGAAGTACTCAGACTGCTACATGAACGCTTGTTTAAACTCTACTCAGGCGAACATTGGTGATACAGAAGACCATGCTACTGTATGTATGCAAACTGAAACTTTATTTTTAATTTTTTTGATAATAGCTAGTTATCTTCTGTCTGTTTGCATGAATGTGTCTCCAGTGTTTCACTGTTCCAGCCTAGTTGTTTACAGAATGGAGAACTCATTACAGAGGGGAGCTATTTTGTGCTTCATGTGGGCAGGATGCAAGGGCAAATTTGCACACCTCCCGGAAATTTCACACTATAAAACATCTTCTCCGCAGCAGGTGGTAGCACTTCCACCAGGCAGCTAACAACTTTGAGAGACACACTGTGAACCTCGACATTATCAACAAATTTGCGAGGATATTCTAGCATATCAGAGTGCCAATTTATCTAATGAATGTGATGGTTATTTAAGTGCTCTACATAAACCAAAGCTTTGCTTTTATTTCTTTTGTATTTTACATGGGTGGAGAACACCAAGGTCAAAGTGAAATCGGTCTTTACTCAGTAATGTGAGGTCACTCCAGATTTATTTTTTGGTTGGTGTTGAAATGTAAAAACACCAGATTAAGTTCAAGTAGTCTTGCATATCGTAAACTGTGATGGATGTGTTCCTGGTCTGATTCTGGAATGGGACCTACTGTACGCTGCATGTCATTCCCTCTCTTTCTCTTACCATATTTCCTGTAACTTCTCTACCATTCACTTTGAGTTAAACACCAAAATGAACTAAAACATATTCAAAGAAATAGCAGAAAAACTGTTTTACATCAGTGCGAAATGAGTGCACAAATTGAAAGCTAGTTGTAACACGTTATTATTTACTTGGACCATTGAAAGAAACTGATTATGAGGCGTATACTGACTAAGTCCTTTGTCCAAGACGAACACACCTGACCACCCTATTGTCAGGATGACATTTTTTGTCCTCCAAAAATAACACAATTCACTGGTTTAGCATAAAAAAACGGTAAACAATCAGCGGCCTCTTGTATTTAAATCAGAGGTTTCACTGACCCATCCCACCTTCACTGACCTCTTCCCTATGTAGACAGTGTCTATAATATCACCCCACTTCCTTCTTTACGTAAACATACCTCCAATATCCCAAAAGTAGTCATGACATTTTGCACTGACATTCGGTGTCCCCAGAGGATGAATCCTACAAACTTTGGTGATCCCTGACATTTTCTTTGAGCGCAGACATGAGGATGAGATTTTTGTTCTCTATTGGAAAGTCCTGACAACTACTGGATGGATTGCCATTCAGTTTGGTACTGATGATACCCATGGTATACCCAGAGGATGAATCTTAATGGCGAGTCAGATAAAACACATTCACTTTGTGAAAACTCATGATGGAAAGTGCAAGTGACCAAACAGGTTGAGATTCAACAAAAAGCAGGATTACCACCTATTAAAACCAGGGCCTTAAGGCGTTTTAGGGCTCATGACAGAAAAGAAAAGAAAAAGCAATATTTAGAAAAACCTACCTGTCTGTCTTATTATTGAGAAATGTTTAGAAAGAAATTTATAACTTTGCCTTATGAAATATAAATCCTAATATAATATAATTACAATTAATTAATTGCAGTACTTAAAAGAATGAGTTAAAACAATACTTGGCATTGGATTGCATTGCATGAGGAGGTCCTTGCCAATTCATGCTCCTACGTTGCTACAAAATGACCCCGTATAAGTCCAATGAATTTCATTAATTGTTAACCTGTAGGAGATAAAGACTCTTGGATGACTTTTCTTAACAACATCTGACAAATTCAATGAAGTATTAGATTGTCAGTTTTGGCTGGAAAACGTTTTGTCTCATCCAACACTGCAAACATTTAAAAACGTATTTCTCTTAATCTATAATTAGATCAGATTCAGTTTTATTGAGCACAGATAGTGAGACAACGAAATGCAGTCTAGCATCTAAACAGACGTGTAAAAATAAAAAAGTAAAGGGTAAAGTAATGTACATATGTTTAGCAGTAGTATAAATAATAGATAATAGACAGAAAGATGTTATGAGAACGCTGATATATACAGTAATATATAGTGTGACAGAACATCTTTTCTACAGTTTCCTCTCATTTTAGCACAGCTGGGATTTTTGAGAAGTGGGTACTCAGTAAATCAATACCACCATTTGAACGAAGCAGTATGAAGTAAAATTGCACTACAGTCACTGAAGCTATGCACAAGGATGTTTATCTGCCGCAGTGTGTAGGAGGGAAACCAATAATGTGACAAAACTACACCCACACGAGACAAAAAGCATTGTTCCCACACAACACATTCAACAACATCAGACCTTCACCGCAAGGATGGGTTCAAACTTTTACAGGAGGGAGAGTAGCGTTTCACTGGAAAGTGCCACTTGAGCAGAAAGAAATGTTTTTTCTTCCTGCCTGTGGTGAGTAATCTGGTAAACAAAGAATAGCAAACCTGTTGAAATGCTCCCTTACTTGCTGTTGGATGGCTGTTAGGTGATACGAAAGGAGATATTCAACAACATGTCTGTTGCAACTTCACGGACAATGTAACCCAGACTGTGACCACCCAAAAGAGCATCATTTACATATTGTAAGTCTATACTCTATGAGTATAGGCACAGCCTTCTGCTATTGGGGTTCAGTCCTGTGCATGCGCAGTGTTGAAGATTTTGCACATAGGTTTCTTCAGCTTGTCCCCATGGCATAGGAGATCCCTTTTTAGTTCCTGGTAGAACCTTTTATAAAGTTTCCATCTGGAACCATTTCGGCGGGTTCTACCTAGAAGGCAGGGAGGGACTGTTTGTCTCATATGTTCAGAGACAGTGGCGATTATTGAAAGCGGTAATGTGAAGCGCCACTATGAGACAAAGCACTAATCTTTTGAGCAAACGTACCCACTCACATCTGAAATGAAGTCACAGATAATAAACAACCTAAGAGCCCAATATGATCAGAATCCTAACACATGAATTCATGACCAACTATGATGTTAACAGAGAGGAATAGAGCTGAAACAAATAGTTTAATAACCACAGGTAAAAGTCCCTTTTGCACTTTTTTGCACACTAATTTATTTTCTTAGAAGATGAGAAAAATATATGTTTTTTTTATTTTTTATTATATACATCACTTGACAGCTGAATTAACTGAATTTAAAGCTGCAGGACAATTCAGTGAAAATAAGTTTTCTAAAATGAAGTACTTAAAAAGCTTTATGTCAGTTATTCTTTAATGCAGCCCTTACTTTACTTGAAATGAGACGAATATTTATTTATGCATTTCTATGTATTATTTATAATCCATCCAGTTAAATGTGAAAATTGAGAATAATAATTGTACTTTCTTTATTTGACTACGTTGTTACTACTAGGCTTCGTGAATATATATATATATATATATATATATATATATATATATATATATATATATATATATATATATATATATATATATATCACTAAATAGCTCAACATAGATATTATTGCAATGTTCCGGACCTTTGCACGAGGAGACCTCTATCTGGACCTTTTGGAATTTTAATTGAATACTGCTGCTCTAATAGAAAGACAGGCCGGCGAAACCTACGGCACACAAAGGTCGCTCACCGTCTTAGCTGAGAGCAAGGAGGAGCGCTGCCTTCACTTTAAAATCCTGCTGTTGGTTTATAAAGCACTGACTGGTTTAGGGCTAAAATACATCTGTGATCTGCTGCTACCTTATGAAGCATCCCGACCCCTGAGGTGGTCTGGGACCGGTCTACTTTCTGTTCCCAGAGTCAGAACTAAACATGGAGAAGCAGCGTTCAGTTCTTCTGCTCCACATATCTGGAACAAAGTCCCAGAAAGCTGCAGGTCTGCAGAGACCCTCAGCTCCTTTAAATCCAGACTGAAGACTTTTCTATTTGCTGCTGCCTTTGATTGAACCACATTCAAGGATATTATTCAATTTTCCTGCATTTTACTACTGTATTTTCTTACACTGCTTTTTAGTGTTTTAATGACTGTTTTTAATGTTTCAATGGATGTTCTTAAATCTCCTTTTCTTTTGCATTATGTTTTGATGCTTTTAATGGTTTTATGTGAAGCACTTTGAATTACCTTGTTGTTGAAATGTGCTATAGAAATAAACTTGCCTTGCCTTGAGAGATAGCATCTTGAGAGAGATTTGGGCTATTGGCTCAAGAGTGGAAAGCACCAGCGGTAAAGAGCCTCAAATAGCACTTCACCAAAGGATGCGCACAAAATCGGCCTCTCTCTCTCTATATAGCTTTTATGGCAGGACGAAATGGCGGCAGCATACGCTTTAACTGTAGAGAACAATCGATTGGGCGGTGATGTGGGATCTGATCCTCTCCCCACACACCAGCACTGAAAAGCGGACCATCTATCACACTGCAGTAGAAGGGGCTCCCTTAGTTTCCTAGTGCGCAACATTTCTAAACTTTCCAAGTGCTCCCATTCAGCACACTGGGCTGCAGCTGCCAAGGGAGGATATCTCGTCGGGATAAAGAGGATGTTGAGGCTCGGCGGCAGCGGTGGCTGGAGGGAGCCTCTTCTTGGAGGTTAGGGTCTCGCTGTCTATGATGCTGCGGCTGAGGTGCAGCTCCACTCCACAAGGTGTGTTTTCTCACCTTTTGTTGACTGCTTTACGCTGAAGCAGAATTATGGTCGCACGGCTGTTCTATGTGCTGAGGGAGGGGAGGCCTGCGTGGAACACAAGGCATAAGTCATACAATACACTTGTTTCTAAAAGACCTGATGCAAAAAAGTAGAGTTGTAATACATGAAAAAAACAAAGAAAATCATAAGTCAATAGATTTCTTTCAAGATGTGATTGACAGCAGACAAAGACTTGCATGTAGTTGCAGAAACCTGCCTGCAAAGCATCTCATTTTTGTGTATGCGTTTATTTCATTCCACCTCTTATTTCTGTATACATACATTTCACAATGCTCTCTATTAATAAACACAAACAATATATTTTTATGAGTAACAGATGGCAAAATTAATTTTCTCAGGTGGCTTTGGATTGTAGCCCTGGGACATATTTTGTAATTAATTTATGAATATATGTACACTTTACTTTTGCTTTGTTTCTTAACTTCGGAAAAAATAAGTCACCCTCTGGGATTGGCATAGTTGCAGGCATTATTCGCACACACACCAACCAGAGTTCTGAGAAGAGCATTGACGTCACATAGCAAATAAAGATGGTAATGTAGTTTGACTTGGCAGCACAAGACTATTCTTGGGGATACTCCCCGCTGTGGCAATAAAGCACATCAGCAGGAAATACAAAAGCTACATGCAGAGAGTGTTGGAAAAAAAAATAAAAAATCCCCCCCATGGGTGTAAAGTAGAAACAAACACTAGGTGCACATACAGTGTAACCACAGCGGGCGAGGGCTGGGGTTGAGCAGACTTTTGACAGCAGCGACAGAGGTAAGCAAACATCAACGCTCACTGGGGATTTAGCACAATATCAGAAATGTATCCAAAGTCACTGAGAATATAAATTAAACTAATCACAGTGTTTCAACAAAATCCTCAACTCCAATTACAACAGACATTAGTAAAATGAAACAAAAGTGATTGAAGGAAGATTATTTAAACCCAAAGCTTTGAGCTAAATGCTAGTGTCCACATACTAACTCAATTATAATACTATTTTATTTATGTTTAGGAGGCACACACTTATAGTAAAAGTGATAACTAGAACCATAGGGTTATTCAGCTTGTTCTCATTAGAGAACCCATTTTGGTTCCTGGCAGAACGTTTTCTAGAGTTTCCACCTGGAGCTCTGTCAGAGCGTTACACCTTGAACTCAACTCAAAAGGGTTGAATTTAGAACCATCATTATAAGGCTTCCCCCAGCAATCCCTTATGCAGGTTCTACTGAGCACCCTTCTATGTTATAGTGCAGGGGATCACTAACAGGACCGCAGTCCGGGACCTACAACCGATAGATGATTGAGAATTATTACATTTTGACAGAGCGCTTCTTTTTTTAAGTGGCGCAGCTTTTCCAGCCTTTACGGCACTCGTTCAGCAGTCCAGGAAACACACCGACCACTTGCATGCGTTGTAAACCATCTCACGTGATGCTACTCAGCCAATCAAGTAAGTGTATTCCAATAAGTATCGTGGCTTGAGTGAGATATACGGGGCGAGAGACCAAACAGTCGGAGAATGACGCGAGTCAGAGAAGTTATTTAAATGGCTTGCTCCAAAGACAAACGTGGACAGCGAAACCAGAGCCTTTAACCAAGTATGGACACACTCTTTATATGTATATTATTCCCACTGGCAGTTCAAAGCCACATGTCTCATATGTTCAGAGACCGTGGGGATTATTCGGCAATGACGAGATAAAGCACAAATCTTTTGCGCAAACGTTCCCACTCACATCCAAAATGAAGGCTTATAACAAAAAACTATCTAAAGAGCCCAGTATGATTGATCCACCAGAGTCCTAACACATTCATTCACTGCCCAATATTGATGCTCACAGAGAGGTGAAGACAGCTGAAACAAGAGGTTTCAATCACCATAGAGTCCCTGCACACAAATGTCTCCTTTTAGAAGATAAGAATATAATATCGTGGCTTTTTTGGGTGACATCACTTCACAAATTAATTAAGTAAATTTAACACTGCAGGGCAGAGACAGTTCAGATCAATAATTTTTTCAAAAGCTCTCCGTTATGTATTTTCTTTATAAATGTAGACCTTTTTTATTTGAAATGAGAACATTTACTTATTATTAGACTATGTATTATTTATGAATCATCCAGTTCAATAAACATTGCTGAGATATTATTCAGTAGAACTTTCTTTATTTGATATGACAGTCAGTTGTTGACTACATACAGAAGTTAATACAACTGCTAGCTAGGATACTTCAATATATATATATGGGACTAAATCAGAGTTAGACATTACTGTGATGTTCCGGACCTTTGCATGAGGAAATTCTCTGTAACTGGACCTTGTTTATTATTAATTGAATATCCCTGGAATAGTGGTTCCCCCTAGAACCCTCTGTTAATGTTCTATCCAGAACCTTTTCACTTTCTAAAGATACTAACCAGAACCCATCCAGGGGGTTCTGTTGAGGACCCATTTGGTTGGAACCTCAGCCCTTCAGGAAGAACCCTTAATTCTAATATGAAGACAATAGAGTAGAAGCGCTGGTCTTTGAGGTAATCACATACATTATTTTATGGTATACTGTCGGTATTTAATCTTGTTTTAAGCGGGTCTCCTTCCAAACATAATCCAAGGCACACTGTAGGGTTTGTGCAAACATACCACCCTGATGAAAACCTGTGTCAGGCGCAAAGCGCTGGTTATTTTAATTACATTTTGCCATGTAGTATAAAGCCTTGGATTATTTTTTAACACCTGGCACATTTAATGTAGATTAGTGTTTTGTGTTTTGCAATTTTCCACCACACATTCATTCTGTTACAGGAATTGTCCTCCATACAAAAATTAACTTTTTTTGGCAACTGCATAAGCTGCGGCCAACCACTTATTATAATGCTGATTAGTCAATCTGTAGCTTCCTTAGACGAACATTAGCAGCAAGTTGCCAGCTGGTCTGAGACTGACCCTCTGTAATTTAGTGGGAATCGAGCGACACCGATACACTATGCTGAGCTGTGTCAAGTCACAGTGAACTTTGAATTTTCCTTCTGTGGAACAATTCAATAACCTCTGTTCCAGGTCTTTGATTTATCCACATAATATTGTAATTTAATGTTTTATCAAATGCCATCTCATGAGACACAGACCTAAGAATTACATTATTCAACTTTGCCAACTCCAATTTGGTTTTGATAGCTGGCATGATACTTTATTATTATTTATTAGTATGCACAAACATGACAGAATGAGCAGATTAGGGCAAATTGGGAAAGCCACATGCCGGTGCTACACGGTGCCGATTAGGGCTGCAACTAAGAACTCTCGTCTTCTACCACATTTACCTGTGCGCTTTTATGCAAACTCTTGATTTTTCTGGTCTAGCAATGACAGCAGAACAGAGAGCATGCTGAAGCTATCTGCTGGGTTATATGATAAATGGCGCAGTGCACGAAGCGCCGACAGCCGGGGACAAATGTGTGTAAAGGAATTAGCCGAATGACCTTCGATGACAAGCTACAGTTGAAGCTGCAACACGTGTCCCGAGATGGCCTTAGAAGAAAAATTCGATTGGGTTTCCTTGACCGAGCTCCACAGCAGATATGAAATAATACTGAGCTGCTGGGATTAACCTCTCATCCAGTTTCCCTCCTGATGTCTATCTCACACACTCCTCCTCCCCACCTGTCGTCCTTTCACTTGATTCATCGATTCAGCCCTGTAGGCAAGATGAGAGTGCTGTGTTGGCAGGATGAAGTACTCGCTGAGGGCTATGGACACGACTGTGGCTGAGCAGGAGAAAGTACAGCTCGTTATACAATTTGCAGGCAGCGTGAGCCTAAAGGCTGAAAGAGTAAAGTTCTGATAGGGAGGTCAGCACCTCAAATCCCTAAAAAAACACCTGAGGAGAATGAGCGGTTAACACTTTTTCACGAGATCAACAACCACTGTTGAGAAAGAGATTTAAAAAAAGGGGCACCTGACTGAAGTTTAACCCCCTACCATATATCAGCCAAACAAGACACTGTCAGTGTTCTGAGTAGTCTTGTGTACATTTTCGCACCACCCACAGTAGCCCGGCCGTTCACACCAGAAGCGCATTCCTCTGCACCGGTCAACAAGCGGTTCTGCTCATTTGTTTAGACCTAATCTCTGTCTGTCTGACTGTTTGTGTGTCTTTGTGCGAGTGTCTGCTGGTCGTGCTCGCTCTCCGTTTCAAGTAAGTCATTAAAAAACAACGCAATCACAAACACTCGTGACACTATGGCTATTTCTGCTAAATATAGCGGATGGATTTTGAATTTTGATCATGTAGGGAAGGATCGGGGGAATTGAAACGCAGGGAGGAAGAGGAGAGGAAAGTCGTAGAATGCATATTTTATCCTATATCAGAATCAGATCATTTATAATCATATAATTTATATTGTTTATAGTAGATTATCGGTGTGTTTTCTCTCCAGATTTGCTCACCGTACATGAGGGAACAGACCAGACACCAAAATTATAACTGAAAATTGCAATCTGGCTTCCCAATTAGTTTACATGGGCGCCAAATGCGGGCATCGCTTCTCCAAAACTTGTGGCGTTTCCTTATTCATGGTGAACCAGGAGTTCGTGCTGTCAGCTGTGGTTAATCATCTCTCTGCCTCTGGCAACTCAAAACAAATCTATATCTATGCAGTTTTAAATTAACACCATTACACATTTATAAACACTTGCAGGCTGATAATTAAATACTCAAGTCCTAAAGCATCGACACAGAATTTTTACTCTTTACATAAAGACATATCGCTGCAACATTGTTATTCATTCTGCATTATTAAAATAGGAGCTGGAACAAAGCGAGGTCTATGAAAGGTTATTAAGGAAATTATTTTATGGTAAATGGGAGATTTGCCAACATAAATCAGTACTGTGGGAGTCACTCTTTTCTCTTCTGAATGTTCCCTAAAATAAAGACAAGCGAGCAAACTAAATAATGATATATCTAAATGTCTAGCTGTGTTTGGAATTAACAGGAACAAAAGGATGCAACAGGAATGTGTAAGCTTTGAAGCAGCAGCTTCACTAACCAGCATACGGACACTCCGTTTCAATGATCACTGAGAAGGCTTAGCCAGCAGCCACTAGTTTAATACTGTGCTTGCAAGACAGTCGTCAGGAAGACTATTTCTATCAAATAATCACAACTAATGACATACTAAAACCACAAATATATCCAGGTCCATCAGTATTCTGACTCCTGTAGTGACTGGACTGCATGACATGATTCTTCATATTATATTTAATCAACTGGGGCTTTGTGGGATGTAAAGAAGAAGTATAATGTTGCCATGGAGTCAGTTTGTTAGTTGTGGACTTGAACCCCCAGTTTTGTGGTTTATATTTGGACCATTTTTAAAGTATGACCAATCAGCTCTTTGCAATGTACCCATGGAGGTACAGAAAACTATGATCACTGGATTATTTTGATACTGAAATAAATTGGAGAACTTGAAAATAAAGTTCTGGAGCCATAATATATCAGTCCAATAATAAGAAGTGAATCAAAAAATATGTGCAGCGTATCTGTGTTTTCTGCTCGGATTGAACATTTTGCAGTAGAAGTAGTTTTGTGTGTAATGGGGTGTAAACCATCTAAAGCACTATTGTTATCAATGGAAGGTTAAAAAAAAAAAAAAAAAAAAAAAAAAAAAAAAGTTGAGGATATACCATCATGCAAGCAAAAAGACAAAAACTTTAATTTAGACGCATTTGTTCTAGAAACTTAATCGATTTGTTCCTCGTATATAGCTAAATATAACCCAATAAGATCAAATTGTTAAGCAAAACAAAGCAAGATTACTTGAATTATGTCAAACGGACTTGCAGTCAGCACCAGATAATCCAATCCATACTCAAAACAAAGTCAGGGTAGATCGTAAAAGCTACATGTAAGGTTATCTCACAGAAACATAGTTCTTTGCAGTGCACTGTTTTTGCTCTGCATTCATTTCAGTAAAATTTAATGAGCTGTGACAAAACAAAACTGAAATTAAACCGTGAAATCGCAGAAGGAGCACGACCGGAAAACAATTACAGATTGTCACTTAATCATGCCCTGAGCGTGGGAGCAAGTCGACAATACCTTAAATTACAATGTCACAAAACTGGGAAGGAGTTGCTTTAGTCAGCCAACCCACGTGGAACTTATTTATTTCAGTGAATACGGAGTATGCACAGAGTTGATATCTGGTGTCTTGGCTCTGACCTTATCACTCCCTGTAAGCAAACAAACAAGCTCAGCACAGCAGAGAGTGAAGAGTGGTGATAAAACACCAACATATACAATATATTCAGAGCCAGTTGTTATGTGGAATCTATGTGTGTCTACTCCCATACGAAGCACATCCACACAGGGAATATGTCATCCAGTGCAACGAGATTAATAAATTCAAACCCAACTTCCACCTGATATTCAGCAGCAGAAAAACAAAACACCAAGCAAATCAAATACAACCCCAACAGACCCCGACTCATCAAACAGCCGGCAGAAATATGTAGCCTCATTGGTAGATTAGCATTATTCATCCCATCACAGAAAACAAATAGCCTACCTTGGTGAAGTGAAGCAGAAGTTGACGTGGATCGCAACCTGTGAACATGAAACAGCAGTTTGTAACATCTGTAGATAAAAGAAAAACAGCCTTTTTGGCTAACTCTGGCTCACATACGGCAACTTCTTGTGCCATGATAAATGCGTCACTATCCCCGGAGCTTTAATTCAAAACTCGGTGCCAATCAACGCTTCACGAACGGCAGTGGGAAAATGTCCTTTAACACGACAGTGTCACTTCCATGTTCAATGTCCAAATCATGGGCCTTGTTTTAAATGCAGACATTTTGATATCTAATAGCAGCCATCATTAAATCACATAAATAATGGCTAATCTCCATTTAGATGTGTCCAGATCCAGGTGCGTTCCAATAGTTTTACCACCATACTATATGTATTTAGTATGCCAGAAGAAGATTTGGACTGCGTCCCACATCGCATACAAAAGTTCCAAGCACAATATTATAATGAATCAGTATGCCCCAATTATATGCATAATGCGTGCAACAGTACGTACTTTGTAAAGGCAGCCGCAGGACGTACTAAAAGAAAAAGTAAAAGCATGCAATTTGGAAAGCAGCCATGTTTGTTCACTGGCCTGGCAGACACTTAATTGGAACAGAGCCATCTCCAGCCAATTTAGCTCCACCTGTGCTTTCCCCCACTATGACAAGTCAATGTCTGCAGTGACCAAAGGCCCCATTGGCAATGCACAAAGGCCCATTGGCAATGCACACCACAGCCAGCTAGCACTGCAAGGAGGCAATGTGGAACGCATAATAATACTTTCTGATCGGGCCCTGATGGTCCGGTGTGACTCTGCTGAAGTGACACGATCACACCGTTGGTGTGCGATTGCAGTGCCATTATTCAATGGCACTGCAGCAGCAGAATTACAAGTGCTTACAGCCGAGTGTGGAAATGAGCGGGAAAGCAGTGGAATTGACGGAAAGGAAAGAGTGGGCAGAGCATTGACAGCTTGGATAAATCACCTTATTAACCTTTGTGCAGTCTTTAACTTTCTCCGCCTTTGCTAAACCCCTAAAATAAAGACACGTAATTGAATTTTAAACCCTGACTTTATTTAACTTGAAGAAGATCTGTGTTTTCTCTCTTCACAGTTCAGAAAAAAGCTGAAAGGAAACAAAAACTAACTTTTTTTTGGCCCCATAGTCATATACCATAAAACAAGGAATTCTATTACAAAAAAATATTAGTCTTTTCTATTTTTGAACCATTGCCCCCATCCATAAGGCATATAAACAATAAATGAGAGTAAAATAAGAAAATAAATCAATCAACTCTAATAAGCACTTGTAGGACAGTATGCAAGTCTGTGTGCATGGACTTTACAGATACATTTCTCATATGTGCAGCACACGGTATTTGTTTTAGAGTCCTTTAAAGATATCTAAAAAAGGCATCCATGTGTGAGTGAGTGAGTGTATGTCTTTGTGGTTTGTGTGGCGTGTAAATGATTTTACAACTACCGTATTATTTAGGTTGTTTTCTCTGCTGTTAAACAGACACTGTGTTCCAAAAATCGCATACGTTTTCTTTCGGTACATTCTGCAGCTGCCTTTACAAAGTAAGTATTGTTCCATGCAGTATGCAATAAGTTGAGACCACTTCTTAGTAACATTGCATCTTGAACTTTGACCCTCTTGCTCACACATTCACTGTGCAAGAGGATTTTGTGTGGGTCAAAGTTCAGCCAGAAAAGCCTGCTGGCTTGCACACTGCAAAATGTGACAGATGCAGTAGGACATCCTGGTATTTTTATTGCATACTGCATTCGACATACTATGTACTGGGACATACAACATATTTTTCTGGCATACAGGTACAGTATGTTATGATGTGAGATATGAATACAGTGAGAAGAACATTTTTCACCATAAAAAATACACATGGTGTGATGGCTGGTGTGAGCAGCGCGATGATAGGATTTGATAACAAAATGGATGTACACACACTTACATAATAACGCAGAAAAGTGTGAAACCCAGGAAGGCAGGATAATACAAGCTAACTTCTCCAAAGGGGTGAGGCAAATAGTCCTTATTCCATGGAACAAATGTCAGGGCAAAGGGTTATGGTGGTTTAGAAAGAAACACTGACAAATTGAAACGTGCCTGGACTGGTACATGTACAGGTAGAGAATGGCTACACCAATTTTTTAGAGTTGTTGTTGTTGTATTTGACTGACCCCACAACCTTAAGCAACACTGACAGCTCGATAACACCATGGTAGCATATTGCTGACACTATGACAAAATGATAAAAAAAAGTAAAATTTCTTGTATTGACAAGGGGTCTTTTTAATCAGAATAAGTTGGTATCTAGAAAATATTATCAAAATAAAGATACAAATAAAAAGCTAAAGAAAGTGAAAAGGATTCTGGTGGCAGCAATATGCTGCTGTATTGTTTCATTGCTTCCCTAGCTGGAAATTAAAGTGTTATTTTAATGTCTTTAATGTTGCACTATATTTATCCAATGAGACTTTGCTGGGAGCAATTTACTAAATTCCATTTATTTATTTTTTTTTTACTTTGCTTTAAAGTAAAACAAACAAACAAACATATATTACGCATAATTATTTTCTCTTCCTTACAGAGATGCAAATGCTAATGTGGAATCACAGGCAAGTTTTATACTCCTGAGTTGCACTTGAATTGCCCTAAAAGCTGCGCACTCACATCTCATAACTTCCAATTTTTTCGCATACTTGATACAATGTTGTTTTTCTATCCTAGCCATTTGGCAATCTCATAATGCCTTGACTTTTAAAAACCCATAATTCAGTTGAAAGATTGAGTGACTCACGGCCAGGCCGAGCAGTTCTCTCTGATGGCCTTTTGAAATTCAGCCAAGCAAAATCTCAGTTAATTAGAAGTGAACAAAGAGGAGGGAGTGAAGGTTGACAGCGGTGTTCTTGCCCTGGAAGAAACAATCATGTGTTGTGGGTGGTGGTTCTTTGACAGTGAAGAAAAAAAAAAAAAAAAGGCAAAAAGATAGATGACGCAAAGTGATGGAGAGGTAGATAATGTGACGGACTCCTTTCATCATCCCTCAGTAGTGATTTCATAGAATCTTTGTGAAAATGGAGCCAGATGTTTCTGTGAGCTTCAGCAGTGAGACCTGCGCAAGTATCTATTTGGCACTGCAAAGAGAAGTTGCTTTGAAAGAAGTACAATAATTAATATTGCTTATTGAATACGATTTTTTGACAAGTAATTCGTTATTTGCTCTCCATATATGGCCATACTCAAATTCTTCAATATTATTATTGATGATTTTGATAAATGACTGATACGCGTACCAGTGTAGAAAGGTTTTGTCTGAGGTCCATTTATGAAGTCCCATGTTTGCTTCCCTTTTTCTTAATTTTTCCTCGAGGATTTCTTCAATATCCGTTCTATTTTTCATCTTCCTCTGGGTCGAGAATTATTGAGGCTGCCACAGAAGTAATTAATACAAGCTTTGATGGCATTTTTAGTGCAAATTTGGGCTCATCTAGCTCCTCCGCATGGAGGCCATTCAGCCGCAAGATCAAATCCATCAAAAGAGTAAAATCTTGGAAGATAAAGACATGGATGTTCTGATCAATCTATTCCGAACCTGGACAGTACTAAATAGGCCAGCCTGGAACCTCTGCTTTGTGATGAATTGCAGAAACCCAGATTCAGCATCATGAAAGCACGTATCCGGGGCCTTTCCAGGATGTGCGAAGAGAGGAAATAAACCTGACAGATCCCCACACTTTCCCTGCTTTTGTTCTTTGCTTAGAAACACATTCGGATCTGTCAAAATTAAAGCACGTCGTTCTTTGAAAGTAGCTCCCTTTCATGGCCTTGATGCGAAAAGACAAGCTGTTCAATCGGAATTGCAGCTCAAATGTCAAAGCTGATAGTCTTTCTTTGACACAAATGGAAACATTAGTTTTGGGCCTTCAGGGAATGAGTTGTCAAAGCGACTGCTTGAGTGTATTCCTCCGGATCTCATCGAATGTTTGGCACTGTCCTGTTTCTCCAGAAGAATCGCTGCAAAGCAAACCGTTTTTGGTGGCTCATTACTGTGTGTTTATCCCACAGGAGGAGCATCGGCTCATTGTCTGTGGAATAATAAGGCACAGAGGACTACCTGAACTCGAGAGCAACTTTCACCTTCAGTGTGGCTTTGAAGGGACCGACATTTATCACCATCAGCATCCACAGGGCTCCACTGCTCATTCACACATTACCTTAATTAGGATTTTATGAGAGGTCATTCCTCTTACTCCGCCACTTAAAGAAGTGCACTGTAGACATGAAAGGGGCAAAACAAATCACATTTATTATCTCCGTTAGCTCACCTAAATTCACAGTGCTCCACGTGGCGCCATAAGAGATGTTTAGGGCGCCACTGTAAAATTGGACTGTAAATGTACTCTCACCAGCAATTAAAGGCTAATTTATTGTGAGGCACAACCAGCGATATCACGCTGCCACCTTCCCCGTTCTCCATCATCAGCTCCGATGAAGAGCTTGAAAGCCGCATATAGAGTTCATCAAGTCTCATTGGCTTAATAATAACTCATGCACGTCTACGGTCCACAGGGACGGTGCTGCCGATGTTGAAGCCGAGTTGTGAGCAAAAGCTATCGGCGAGATTGTCTTTCTCCTGCAGCACATTTGGCCTGCCGTGAAGTCAAAATGGCAGCCAGGGTCAGGGGGCGCTTTGTGTTAATGATGGAAAAAGAACAATCACCATAATAACAAGATCTGATCATTGGTATCGTGCAAAAGGGTATGCAACCTCAGGCATGTGTACTACCATTGGCACGTGGTAGTGTCACCAATGACACACTAGCAGTAAGTTGGAAAAGTTAAAGCGCATTTCTCATCCGCATGCCGAATCACTTCTTTCACAGCCATTGGCAGTTGCGAGGCCTGTTATTCACAGTAGTTTGATTGTTTATTTTTTTCTCCACCCACATTCCTCAAAGAATTCCTACTCTGCCTCTGATTGTCTAGCGCTTGTTGCCATCTTTGAAGAATTTGTTAATTTGATTGCTGATGAACAGGATTGGCGGAAGGTTGGTAGGGTTAATGATTTCAATTCAGATGTGGATGTTTTCGTAAGGATGGAAGCCTTCTTGTATAGAGCTCTCATATAATAGCAATTTCTCGACTTTTTTGTTAGTAACAGATCCTTTGGAAATTGTCATAATTAAACATATTGTCATAATTAAACTGAACTTCAGTAAGGACACAGCAATTAAAAAATAGCTTGTTACTGTGCAAGTTGTGGGGAAGTTATGTCACCTATGTATTTTAATAAACATAACTTTTTAGTGAAAGTATGTTGAAACTGTTCACTTCTCTGAAACTGAAATGTATATGCACCAATCCAGCCACCCACCTCAACCTCCCCCATATGACTTAGAAAAACTTCACGAGTCCTGGACTGAAAAAAATGAAAATGAATGAATTCAGATGACATTATCAAGGAAGGAAGATTGTGTTTCCTCCAACATGTTTTTTGTAGGATTACACGTCAAACAGCACCAAGTTCGACAGTCATGCTAGCGGCTGTCTTTGGCTGTACAAAGGCTCAGTAGTTCTCTAGCTAAATGCTAACGAACATGATTACACTTACAAGGCGAACATATTGATTATCAGGTAATATTTACAATGTTTACCATCGTAGTCTGTTAGGATGCTAACATTTGATCACTGCTACTAAACACAAAGTACTAGTGAGGCCAAGTTTTGGACACATTTTTGACCTGATTGGGAACATGAATGTTAGTATCGAAGTCATCGCATGGTTGTTGAGACTCCCTCATAATCAAAAACCTCATAGTAGCATTAAAGGACAAATCTGAGGATCATCAAATCCAACAGGATACATGCATGTCCTAAAGAAAGAGGCAATACATTGTTCAGCTATTTCATGAGAATAGTTGTGAAAATTTGAACTGCTGGTAGCGCGAGAGAAAAAGTTAGAGGATCACTAAAGTCATGAGAGTTGATCATCTAGGGACATTGAATATCTGTGGCACATTTCACTGCAATTCATCCCATATCTGCAATAATTTCACTCTGAACCACACATATCAACCTCATAGGCTCACTCGATGAGGTTAGGCAATCACAGAAATGATTAATGTTTTGGGGACCATGAAACCATGACCATCATATTCAAATTTCAAGGCAATCTATAGTTTTTTAGCCTCACTCTGAATCAAAATGTCGACCTAATATTAGCACTAGAGGGAAATTAGGAGATCATTACAGCCATTAGGATCCATAGCCGGGAACCATGAATGTCTGTAAAAAAAAAAATGAGCCACATGAGCTACGTCACTGAATAATTATGAAAGTGTTTTACTCCAATAACATAGGTGATGCAGTTGTGGTGAAGACAAACAGGCCAAGTAGAATAGAGGGATGTGTTCAGCTGTGTCAGCAAATTGCTGTGGTTCCCCAGAAACTCAGACAAATCAAATCCTTGCATAATTTGATAAAATGATACCATGCAAATTGATTCAGTTTAATCCAGAAATATGTCACATTATGAAGGCTCCATATAAGTGACTAACCTACACAAAACCCTGATCCACAAAAACTTAGCGGACTTGCCGATAAATCAAGCCTGGGGAGACAGTGATTTGACCATTTCCATTCACAGAGAACCATTAGGGCCGGAGGAATGGAAAAGCGCCTGAAGTGGCATATCTCTGATGGATCCTGTTAGTCAAAAAGCGCTTCAACATGAGTCATTAGACTGTGTGACAGGCGCAGTCAATACCGAGCCAGCATCACTCACCTGTAACTGGAAGCCCTGTTCTGTGGCACTAATCTGACAATCAGGCTGGATCAAATGCAGAGGTGTCTTGCTTCATCACCCTCCTGTGTAACTCAAGTCAAGGGCTTCTGGTTATGTGAGCAGCACCTTTGGGGATGGAGACGAGTGAAAGGTGAGGGAAGAGAAGAGAAGTTGGAAAATGATTAGGAAAATCAAGAAGAGAGAACTTCGACGCCCCTGATGGTTAATTTCCTCTCATTAGTTAGAGCCAGAATCCAGGACACAAAGTGCACTGACAGTTAATCAACTCCTCATTCATATCAAATGTCAAATCAAGGCAAGAAATCCTGGGCTCCTCATCTATTTAATATTATGCCCAATTTTTGTCTTTTGCTCAAACAAGTGAATGCTCATCATGTCAGACCTCTATCATTCTGAGACTGAGCCAATGTCCCCTTAATAATAATAAAAAAGAAATGAATAAATCAAATCTTCAGTTATTAGATCCTCCGACCAAGACAGGAAGGAGGGGGGGAGGGGGGCGCTATAGAAATTCAAGAATAGTGCACTTCTTTTCAGCACTTGGCCAAACAAAGTAGAGCAAACAGTTCTTCTATAGGCGGAGCTGCTGTGTGCACATCATTAATCAGGAGGCACAGAAAAGGAAGTTTGCTGCGTTTTTTTTTTTTTTTTTTGTCGACAGTATTTCAAAGAAACACTCGAGCCAGAGGAACACAGTATGCTTATCAGCAAACTTACTGTTTGAGTGTACGGCACTGTGCCTTTGTTCTCCGCGAGTATATATACCTGCAGACAAATTCCCAAATAGAGATAGTCTTGTGCATTCACAGAAGAGAATGGTGGAAGACACGCTGAAGTTGGTTTTCCGTGAGACAGAAGCCGTGTCTTTTGTTCCACAAGCAAGAATAAAATATCAAAGAACAGCACCGGCCACATGGCGACATTTTTGTATCAGTGCTGTGCTTACTCGGCTGAACACTCGGATGAGAAAGGAATGGCCTTGTATAGGAATCGAGCGGGTGCATCCATAGCCGAGTTCGTGGCTCCGCCCCCCTCCCCCTGCGTAGATGGGAAATGACCTGTCTGTATCCGCCTGGCACTCTCTCTGTCTCCATCCGACCCTCCAGACCCCTTCTATAACACACGCTGCCGTGACTCCTCGGCTTTACTCACACAAAGTCTTAAGTCACCGGAAAAAATAAAACGCTCCGCAAGACAGCTGCATTGTCCTGTGACCTGTTGTGTCTGATCCATGAGGCCTTCAAGAAACACAGCAGGGGCGTATCCGCGGAAGTCTCCGGTTCCATCTGCTCGGCTCGTGCGGGGCGGATAGGAGGAAGTTATCACGTAAAGTTGTTCCGGGCATCGCGCCTGTCAGTGATTCACTATTTTTGGCATTGCCTTTTAGCGCTCGTGTGCTGGGGAAGAGAAAAAAAAACGCCTTGCGCATGAAGGAAAGTGTGACCAAATATGTGAAAGTAATCCGATGTTTCTTACTCAGATGACCGGCAATTACAATTGGGCCGGTGACGTGCCAGGAGTAAACACACATGCCACTTTCTACATTTAAGGGAAACTGGGGCTTTCCAAAATACTCCGATAGCAGTTAGTGTGGGCCAAATCCATATTTATAAGCGACAGCGAGGCAACGTTCTTTGCCGGCAGCAGCCTGTGCAGAGCAGTAAATTGAATTCTGCCACGCAGCTCTCCCTGACAGAATGCTGAATAAGTGAGAGGATCTGTATTTTAGAAAAAAGCATGACTGGTGGCCCGCATACACATTAGAATAAAAATGATATGTTGGGTGGAAAACTCCTATGGCACTTGACAGACAACTGCAACTGCACAATATCAGCTATTTCAAAACTGGACATGACGGATAAACTTTAGTGAAAAGCAAAGATTAATAGAATAAGGATTTGTTTGGTCTCGGGAATGCTGACTTTAAAATATTCTCTAAAATGCTGGAAGGCATCTGGCATAGATTAGTGCAATGTAAATACATGTTTTATTTACTCTATTTTCTAATTTGGTCAAAACTTTGACGGATTGAATTTCTTGCAGCCTGGGAGACAGGCAATAATTCCTTTGGGCTTTTTTTGTGTGCGTTCGGCAGCCTTTTCTTCTCTGAATTAAATTATCTGATACTCTTGCAATGTGGATTATTATGCATAATTAATAACAGCCACAGTAGTATCGCTTATTAGTCTGACAGAAATAATTTGGAGCTGTATGAATGGGAATTAGAGAAAGCGAGGGTCTTTTGTGCATGAAAAAAAAAGAAAAAAAACCCCAACATTGCTGGCATCTGTGCATGCATTATCGTGCCAGTTATCCAGGTCAGGTGTGCAGGGGCAACGGGGCAATCTTGGCAGCTCCCACATGTTTTTCCCCAGCTGTTCTGTGGGATCCCCAGGCGGTCTTAGGTCGGCTGTTTGCCCCAGTGATTATAGTTTGGACTACAAAGACCACCAACACATACTGGACGTCTAAATAATACATAGATAGGTAGATAGAGTAGCATATACAGATAGATTTCAGTAAATACACAAGAAGAAGTTAATAATGCAGCATGCCTAGGCAAAAAAGATTATTAAAAAGCAAAAGCAAAGCCAGACATGATAGAACCGGGATCTTTCCCATCAGGGGTGGACTGGCCATCGGGAAGTTCTGGAAGAACCCCGAACAGCCGATCCATTCCAGACCAGAATGGCCGGTGATCATAGAGTTTATATTTTTCAATTCTGGATGTCAGTTCTTACTCTTTGGACCTGTCTTACGCTGCCTATCAGAGTGGGCAAATACGAGCTGCAGCAAGACACCCTAAAGTGTCTTCAAGGTCTTCAGCATCATCAGAATCTTTTTGCTACCAAAAAAACTGTATTTGTGCTCAAATTACTGACAAAGAATGCTTTGCTCCTGCCAGCCGTTCACTCGCATAAAGGGCCTCTCCATCTCAGAGTGCTGGGCTGAATTTTTGTCCGAGCACATCACTGCTGGGCAGGGGGGTCCAGGTGTGGTCGGAGTTGCCAGTGCAGTGATGGTGGTGGAAACATGTGGAGGAGATGAAGAAGGGGGAAGTGGTGGGACGGCTGGTGCAGGGCAGATGTTGGCCGCCATGTCAAAGTTATTGTAGAACTGCTTGAGTTCATTGGCCCCGTCCCCATCACCCACTGTTACCTGGCTGTTTTTTCCTTTGTAACCAGGGATGGTCCTCAGTCCCCTCCACACCTCTCTGGTATTGTGCTGCAGCTTCCTCCATACCTTCCGGCTGTAGTCCTCCTTTGCCTGCTTTAATCCTAATCAGCTCTTGTAATGTATGAACAAAAGATGTCATTTCTATGATAAACTTGATATTGATGTTTCAAACTATTTCCTCTTGCTGCTATTTTGGCCTGCTAGAGCCCAAAAAAAGTACAGCTCTGACATAACTTTCAATTTTAGCATCAACAATATGTTTCATAGCCCCAACAGGGATTTAAAATAGTAACAGACTTGAAAGTGTCACCCTCATTCGTTGTAAGAAAAGTTCTCGCAGCAATTTAAAGATCAGACATCTCCAATTCAATAAATTAGCACATACACAAAGACAACAGAGAAACAACAGGAACAGTATTCTGCAATTACAGATCGGGGCTTTAATTAGATGTTTTGTTCTATGCCCTAGTTTAAAATTCCCTAGCTGCCACTTTGCGATTGTTCTTTTAACGTGTCTCTTCTCCATGTTCAGCGTTTAGCCGCCATGGCTCGAGTCATATGTCAAAATGCGATGTTGCGTGCACCTTTGCTGTTTTATTCTTGCACGCTTTTTTTTGGATATAGTATTGTAGAATTGCTTTACACTGCTTTTTTTTTTTTTACTTTGTGAATACAACAGTGCGGAGGCAACAGTGATTGGCAGAAATAGCATCGCTGAGTACACGCCAAAAAAAAAAGTAATTCATGCAAGAGCAGCCATGGAACTTCCAGAACTCTGCTGATTTGTCAGTGTGCTTGTGGATGTGGATGATTGAACTTAATAAGAAAAAAATACTGTCTTTTGGCAGTGTGGGGAAAAGCTCTGAAAGACAAGAATGGCACTCTTGTCATTAATCCATTTTCGGTTGTTATCGCGAGGCAAAGGCTTCGTCTGTGTGGCTGTGGGGGTTCTGCCCATCACACTTCAGCACGTCGAAAGTGGAGTCAGCACAGTGTATCACTACTTTGGAAATTGGTCTCTCTTAGTATGAACATTTTCAGCTATTGCAGATAGATAGCAAGATAGACAAGATTAAGACTATTAATATAATAGTATATAATAGTAATATAACACAACGCTGTTTATATATATATATATATATATATACATACATACATACATACATACAAAGACAGATAGGGAGATTGTTTCCTTCATGGATAGATGCTGCTGCTAGAGCGCCACCTATAGGCCAAATAGCACCACATTTGTCACTTTCACTAGGACATCACATCTGCTAATTTCCACCAAATGTGGTCCCAATAGCACAAAGGAGATATGACATTTCTTTGGGGAATATAAGCTCTGCCCATATTTGAGCTAACTTGGGAGGGCCAGCTATAGCAAAACTGTATGGAACATCAAAAATCCAAAAAAGAAACCTTTTCCAGCTTGGTCCAGACATGTTTTGTGATAAATTTGGTGACGATTGCTCAAAATTTGGAAGACGAGTCACAAAAAATCTGATTTGGGTATAATTAAAAATGGCAGAAAATCAATCTACATGTGTGAGTCGTTTATGGATAGATTTGTCTGGGCCCACAGACATCTAGGAAAAATAAAAAGGATTTTGTTTCTCAGACTCACAGTTTAGAAGTTACAGGCCAAATTATAATTTTTTAAAATTTTCAGAGCGACCGCCAAAAGACACCCAGCAAGCGTGAAACCAATCGGATGATCAGACAGAGATTCCTTGCTTCATAGTTAGATACAGATCAAGAGAAAACACATTCAGTCACGAAGGAAGGGCGACAGATTCTATAAATCTGATGATCTGAAACAAACATGCAGTACGTAAAGAGACACATACGAAAAGCAATCGGCTTCTCGGGGGCCAGCCTGATGCTTGACATCAGAACAGCTGTACAGATCAAAAGAAACGCCATGACATCAAAAGCTCACGGCACACTCCCCAGCTCTTCGTTCTTGTGCTTCAGGTTTGGGCTCTGATCAGATTTGTATGACGCTATTTTTAGTCCTCATCTGAAGCTCTTCAGAGTTCCTTTTCATTACTTTGTTTGAATCTGCGTCATAGGCTATTGTGCTCCAGTTTATACTGCATATATGGAATTAAAAAAACAGGTATCACAGGTATTGTTGCCTTTCATATTTAGTATATATACACTACTATATATATATATATATATATATATATATATATATATATATATATTATGGTGCACTGAGAGAGATGAAGTCATACATTTTAGCCCACAGATTGATGTGCCTACCGTATGGATTGTTTACTTTCAATATCGTTCACCAGGGTGGAAAATTGTCTTTAGCTCGCCAAGACTGACCACAATCCGAAATATATGATATATTCAGGAGAATAAAGCGATATGAAATACAAAAAAAAAATACTCAATAAAGTATTCTATAGAGCAGTTATTGCTTCTCAGGTTTTAGCTAAATGCTGGTTCCACTTTAAATCAGTATTTTAAAGTGACCAGAATCCATCCACTGTATGAGTTTCTTTTCAGCCCCTCTGCTTTACGAAGAGAGATCGATAACTTTGGCCCCCCACCTAAAGCTGTGATGAAACCTTTGCCCTTGGTTGTGAGGCATTGCTAATGTCTCTGGGTGTGCGCCTCATCTACCGAGACGTCTGCAAGCCGTCAACAGATCGATACGATTTGATTCAGCACTGATGTCTCCCCGCAGTATGATGTGGTGCAATATGATACAGTTCAGTCCGATGTGATGCAATGTTATGAACATTTTTTTTTTTTTGTCGATCTAAAGGAGATGTGACAGCTTACGAGGGAGAAACTCTAATTGCTATACATGTACTCACTCTAGGAATGGGGGGGAGGGGGAGAGAAGGGTGGTGTGTATGGATCTCATTCGTAAAACATGACAATTAGTCAGCTGGAAATAAACAAGCAACTGCTTGTTAATGATACATTTCTGTAATGAGATATTTTATGTTAACAATGAGAAGCAAATGTTATTTTCATGCTTTTTACTCCTTTTTCAGTACTGTTCATTTTCAATGGCCATGTAACATATTTACATTCAATAATTACCTCTTTATCATAGTTTTAATTATTAATGGCAGACAAATGCGATCAGGGACGTTGATGAACAGCTCAAAACTGTGGAGATGACAGTGGACTTCAGGAGGAACCCCCCAACGCTGCCCCCCCCCCCCCCATACTCAACAACACTGTGTCTGCTGTCGAGACCTTCAGGTTTTTGGGATCCACGATCTCCCAGGACCTGAAGTGAGCCCCAAACATCGACACCATCTGGAAAAAAGCCCAGCAGAGGTTGTAGTTCCTGCGCCACCTCAGGAAGTTCAACCTGCCTCAGGAGCTGCTGATCCACCATCATCCAGTCTGTTCTCTGTTCTTCTATCACTGTGTGGTTTGGATCGGCCACTAAACAGGACAGAAACAGACTACAACGGACTGTCAGGTCTGCAGAGAGAATCATTGGTTCCAGCCTGCCCTCCTGGACTTGTACACCTCCAGAGTCAGGAAACAGGCTGGAAAGATCACTGCAGACCCATCACACCCTGGACACAACCTGTTCCAACTCCTCCCCTCTGGCAGGCGCTACAGAGCACTGTACGCCAAAGCCACCAGACACAGGAACAGCTTCTGTCTGCTGGCCATCACTCTGATGAACAATTTATCAGTCATACTGCACTACTACCTCCATTCTGCAATACCACCTTCATTCCATTGACACTGTTGTTGTATTGTTGTATAGGGTTATGTTCATATACACTTTTTAATACATATTTATGTTTATAGTGTACATAGTCGTTAAATGTTCATGCTTACATCTTTCCTGTTTATTGTAAATTCTGTAAATTCCTTGTATGCGTAAGCGTACATGGCCAATAAAGCTGATTCTGATATCGCTAGATTCAAGTTGCCTTCACACCCACTAGGAATTTAAAGGCATAAGATCCAGTGTTACTTCATCTCATTGATATCAGCCTTACTGCTTACTGTTCACTCTACATTCTATGTACAATACATAGCTGTATATCTGCTAATGTAAATGGAACATCCTACTGCTGTTTCTTCACATTAAAAGCGTTCAACTGGCGAGACATGTGGTGGCTTTTATTGTGAACGAGCCACAGGAAACCCAACGCATTTGATCATCAAAAATGCAGTCGTTCTTGGTACTTTCTGACAGCGGTTCAGTTTGAAACACAGCACAGAGGAATGGAGCAAAAAGCCACAGTGAGCTCCTCATTCTGGAGTTACGGGCGCTGCTATCGCTGTGTGGTTTAAGCTACTTATGCTATGGTGAGCGTGACATCAGATTGATGACGATGATTACTGACTGACATTTATGAAGACAACGTGAGATTGAAAACAGAGTAGCTGCTCAAGGAAGTGTTTTCCACCCCCAGAAATCTGAGACCTGTAGTATTGATCTGCACTCGCTGTCACTATGGTAACCACAGGTGTCGCCAAGTTAACCAGGACTGAAATCGGGTAATAAGGATGTAACTATAAACAAAGAGATGGCATTTTTAAACACTGTTTTAACTGTAAATCAGGAGAGATGGATAATAAAAACACAATTGAGTTTATTGAATCTATTCAATTTGATTCTAAACTCAGCTTTCTACCAGCTGTTTTAAGTTGATAAACATTAGCTTCATCATAAACTATAAACAGGAAGCATTGGCTGTAATATATGAATAGTCACATCTGTTCCAGTCTGGTCTAAATACTAAGAAAGGAGAGGTTAAACATATGGAGGTGCTGTTTTGTGTTTGTATTAACAGCCACATGATTTCTTGCGGTAATAACAACAGCATACGCATCAACGTTTTTTACCTTTGTATTACGGGAGAGACACAAATGTGAATTTCAGTTTACACCTGACTTAAATCATGAATGGCCTTAAGAACTATGTGGAACGAGCCGATGTGTAAATACGCCCTAGCTACCTTGGTGTTAATTGTGAATTGGCCTGGAAATAGAGCACTAAATGGTGGTACATTTAGTGCTCTATTTCTGTTGCGCTTAAGGGCCTTTCACTTGATAAACACGGTTCATGCTTTTTTTTTTAAATGCAAAGATACTGTACAAACACACACACACACACACACACACACACGCACACACACACACACACACACACACACGCCTGCTCTGGTAAAACTCAGACTCTAATTAGATTTACAGGGCAGAATCTCAGTACTTGCCCGTACATGTCGCTGTTGCATTTGGCAGATGGTATTTTGCAGAATTCCCCACAACAGCATTTAAGCAAAGATACCTGCCAGCAGCAGATTCTTATTGGACCGAAACAAGGAGAAGAGGGCTTTCTGGATCGCTTTGCAACTTCATCTTGTTGCATTAGTGTCCTTATGCTGCAAATTGCTGAGGGGACCTTGGATAAAAGTCGAATACACTCCAACGCAGTTTCTGTTCCTTTCGACACAACCAGCAGCGGTTAGCCTGGATTCATGTTCTAGCTTGACCTGCGTCTTGCCCTGTTGTGAGGGAGGTGTGTTGCTGTTGTGTGAAGAGCTGGCCGCAAGACGGGGAAGGAGCAGAGGGAGGGCGGCCAGGTGAGTAACAGCCAGCGATCGGCTCTGAGTGATGAGAATGGTTTACATAAACAGACTGCATATATTTCATCTGGGCACATGGAGAGCTACCTCCCCTAGATGGACCTAAAGAAAGTATGAAGCCCCAATGCGGACCATAAGACATAATGTGCATCCCTAAAGATAGACTCCTACTCTATGGTACTTTATAAACCTGGACAAAACATCATTAGCTGATGAAGAAGATGAACAGTATATCTTTTTCATTTAATGTGGCAAAGTAAAACTATCCAGGCAGGTCTGAGACAGAAAATGTAAGCTGTATGAATAAGCTAAAAAACAGAAGCAACAAGGACACGGTGCTTTGGTTGTTTTATTAGACAATTCAACACCACAAGAACAGAAAACATTTCTGTTTCAACGCATTTCAGTGCTTTATGTTTCATTAGAGTCCATCACTCAATTCAGTATTCTCAGTTCCAATAAAACAGACATTCACTTCAGTTTGCTTCTCTTTCCGTGATAAACACATTCTATTAACTTGTATATTCCATAAACATCTTCAGTACCTAAAGTACATTTGTCACAGTATGCAACTGTTTTAAATACTACTATTCATATTTAGTGCAATTTAAAAGTGTTGTACGATGTCCCTTTAAATATGCCAAACTTGACATTAAGCTTCTGCAATAATGACAGGCTGGAAAATTCTTATGTTACAGGTTACAGAAAACGTAAGACTTTGGTATAACTAACAACCAATATTCAATTCACACTAACAAAGTGGATGCTACTTTTAAACACATCAGTAACCAATAACTATCTCAAATATTCACAGTGTGCAGTAGTCTTCAGATACACCATATTACTGTTAACGTAAATCGCCAGGCCACATTAGTCACAAAATGGCGTCACATCAGAAAAACGTACTTTCGTCTTTTGTGCATCATCTTACAAGGTAGGCAGTAATGGTAGCAGGTAAAAACAGCAGCAATGATGACTGTAGTGGCAGCTTATCTTACCGTCCTTCTTGGCCACTTCTTGCAGGATGTAAAGGGTTCTGACTCGTGTAGACTACCATGTCCAACTTACGTGCTCTTGCAGGCTAAACCTTTCTTGTTAGCTGTCCAATGACGAGGCTCGTAGCTCGTAGTACCAAAACACTGACCTTCTGCTGGCTATAACTAAAAAGTCTATAATCTGCGGTCAGGAAAATTGTTGCTCCACATCCTGCTCCATCAAAGCCTAACTAGCACTGAAACCTACTTAAAGGAGTCAACCAAAAATGATCCAATAGCAGGACAGAATAGAGGAGCCTTCATCTTCATAGGGCAAAAACACACATTAGAAGTACATTTTGCAACATGACGTATTACATTAACTCTATTATATGGCAAACATTGTAGGGCATAATACACATAATTTTGCAATAAAAATACAAAACACTGTTAAGAATACAAAATGGCTGTTAGAATGACATTTTGCATCGTCAGCGTGAATATTTGTAATTTCATCTCATTGATAGAAGCTTCCTTGTGAATAGATAGTTTTCATACAGTCTCTATCAGAGCGTTTTTTTTCCCACCGCTCTTATTTAAATTCAAAGCCTCCAGCTGCAGACCATGAAGCGGCTTTGATTGTGAAACAGCACCGTATTTGTCACAGAAGTTAGCTCTAACTGCCAATAGCCACTAAAATGTGATAATTGGTGATAATGATGATTTCCAACTGGACTCTGGGACATAAAACACACCCACCAGTAAACCACAGGTGTCACCAAATCAACCAACTTTTACTAAGACATACTGTGAATTTACAGTACCTCATGACCTCATGAAATGTTTGGTTATTGTTCGTTTTGAATACATATCACATATTCCATTTTCGTGTCATACATTTAAAAAAAAATCTGTGAGAGTCGTGATTGAGTCCACATATTTTTCTTCTTCTGTTACAAATCTAATGAAAATCTTGATATCTATTTTTCGTACAATAGCACACAAATTTCCCTTGATAGAAAACTGACATCAGTATGCTACTAAGATTCCTCGGGTAGATCTAAATTAGTTTTGCTGCAACACAGAAAAAAGCTTCACATCCATCTTGCATAAGTTGCATAGGGAAAGATTTAGTTTTATGTAACATGTGGTGGCATTTCATTTCTGATGAGCAGACAACGGCTGAAAATGATTGCCTCACATTAAACAATGCGAGTTTGAGGCAACCTGACAAGCATGGCGCTCATAAAGGATGAGAATGGGAGCAAATCGGCTGATTATACAGAATCCTCCCTCTCAGCAGGAGCTGCTCATTCTGACGCCCGCATGCACAAAATCATTAATCAATGAATGCTTCCAATTATGCAGAAGACAGCCCATCCATTCATACCTGGCTTTCAGTCTCTGGCCCATTTCAACAGCAGAGACAGAACGGGAGACTGAGTAGAGAGCGAAGAGGAGAGAAAACGAAAACTGAACTGTTATATATTACAATGTTCTACAGTATTTTCTTTTTCTTTTTTATGTAGCTCTATATCTGGAAGACATGATTAATGATTTACTCCCCAGCTCACCGTTACGTCAGTCTATTTCAGCTTTATTACGTTTTTATTTTACTTATTTATTTTTTAAACTGGTAAAAATAGACAACATGAACATCTTTATAAAATGCATGTGAAAATCTTTTGAAAAATCTTAAATTTAATATTTATTGAGAGCATTTTCTTTTTATCCCATGAACCACTGATTTATGGTTATATGGTATAAAGTATGTTGAGCAGCAGAAATCTAAGAATTTAAGCTGGGTAGAGAAAGAAATCGAGTTGAGCTGACTAGCATCATTTAAAAAAATCTGGAATACATCAGTAAAAAATGACAATGAACTAAAATCAAATAATTTTGGTGGATTTTGTCTGTTTTTCAGTAAGCTGTTGGTACATTGATCTCGCCGGCCGTATCGGATATTCCAGAGGATTGCTGCGATGTTGGGAGGCAGCAGTGGAGACGGAGAGGAGCGGAGCAGATGGTGCAGAATTCTCAGGGTTTATTTCTGGAGAGTTCAGCGTTTACGGCTCATATACTGACTTAATTATGAGACAGAGGGGATAGTGAAGCCCCGGAAGAAGGATTTAAAGAGGCAGGGAAATCTCCATTAAGACCATCAAGAAGATCCGGGATCCCTGATAAAATCTGAACCGAAGAACCTGATTTAACTCCGACAATGCATAACAGGGATTGGAAGTGATAAAGCACCTGGAAATACAATCCTCACTCTCACATTATGAAAGAATTTCATAGGAAAGAAAACATTATTAGGGATGTCTTAGTCGCATTTTATCCAACCATGTCAGGCTTTGTGTGTGAATCGTTGCGGCATTAATCCCCACAGGCAGGGATTGTAGCTAGAGTAGAATTTGAGGAAGGTGTGTGTTATGATTATGTTATGACTTCCCAGCAGCGCTGTGCTCCTCCCAAATATCTCCTAATTTCCCAGCACTTTTAGCAAGCAGAAAAATATCTCCTGCTACACCTGTAATGTAAGCATTGTTTGTTGGTGCACTCGAACAATCTTTAACCTTGCTCTAAGAATAATTGTATGAGGAGAATATTTCCTATTAATCTAGATACAAATTAACAAGAAACATTCATGGTTGGTTTGTAATTATACACTGGGAACAAACCTGAATTCCTGCCAAGCCTCTTCCATATCTTGTAATTTGCATTCATCCATTTCTATTAGTGTATTAGATAAGAGAGATGCGTGGTATCACCTGCTATTTCTTTGTTCACTACAAACTGCATGCTGAAAACACAATTTGTTGTCATATTAGTATAAAACTTGAGGTTATCCCTCAACAACAGCCTTCAATCACTATTTCAGAGCACTCAGATGAGTAGAAGCTGGATCTGACCATTGTCCGCCTTTTGCAATTGACTTGTTCAAAACAATGCATTGTCCCTTCAGCCACTTGCAGCAGCAGCAGCTCAATTCTTTCCCAGCGCCACACTCAATAGTGCGACGACACTTTGCAGCAGCGAAAATGAGCTCTTCCTCGCTCTGGGGATTCAAACAGCTGCTCCAATTTACACTTTAAATAGTGTAAAACGGTGTAAACATCGCGTTCACAAATGATCTGTAAAAGCCTTGACTTTGGAGGGGAGAGATTAGGGCAGAGCTATATCGAGATGTTACTCACATTTTAGCTTCAAATGGGGAAAGATCCGTTGTAGACTAAATGCTGCAAAAAGGCATGGCGCTCTCAGAGGATTTCGGCGGGTCTCGGTGTTGGTGATAAAATCTCGTATTCAGTGCGAGGCGTTTAGAAAAAGCTCCTGAAAGAACCTCTGAGCTATTATGATGCTGTATTGAAGATTTTTGAAGTCATCAAAGAAATCCTCTAAATGTAGCTCATTAGAGTAGCTTTCATTAAAAAGACTTTACAGTTTTGCCTTTCTACATGTGGTCTACACTGCTAGAATCACGACAGTAGCAAAAAAACAACAACACATCAAACCTCCAGTTGTCAGCTGTTTCAGTTCTGAAGCAGGAAGCAGTGGACATAGCCCACTTAATGCAATGTTTAAAATCTTTGAGTGGCCCTCCTTGTTAAACACGTTTGAAGGTTTTCACGCCGCCGAATGGCATACCAGATCAATGTGCCAAAATTTGTCAGTGACAATTCTGACACAGTCATCCCTGAGTAACAGGCAGCCGTCTTTCTGCTCAATGGACCGGAATGGCCTTTGCTTCCGTGTCAGGCTCGTAAGTGACAGTTCTCTCGCTGCTGCCCGTCTCGCTGCTTTTACCAGAGGGCTGTGAGTGGTCTTAGGGCGCTCTCACAAGCCAACATTTATTTAATTTCACTGAAACTCTGGTGCATGTCAACCCCAAGTGTGGTACGCTTCGGCAGCTGTGAACGCAATATTCGGACTCATGGTGCGAACCAAAAGAATCGATTTGACAACTCTTGCGAGACGTGGTCTCTCCAAGCGCAATCAAGTGCGGTTCGATTGCAGTCAGAACATAATCCAACCCAATAACAGAAAGTGAACCAAAACGCAGACATTAGCATTTGTTGACATGGATCAGTTCTTAAGACTAAAGCCAACGCTGAGTGCCTTAAACTTGCATTCTTTCTTTCTTTCAATCTTTTTATTTTCAGTTTACACAGGTTACCATGCCACCCACAAACAGTACAGCACACAACATACCTGCCAACCACACAAACCACCAAACCCAGACACAAAAACAAAAAACAACAACAACAACAAAATATTAACCCTGAAATAACAACTAGATACCAATAAACATTGTGAACCTAGCTCTCCGGGCGTCCCCCGGAACCCACATTTGCAAAAACCTCCCTCTTACACACATCCATTTTTCAGCCCACACATTTTACATGCCAGAGAATGCCCTCCACAAGAATTACATACAACATTGCGGTCAACCATAAAGACAGTCGTACTCATTGACAAACATTGCAAATGAAAAAAGAAAACTTCAAAAGAAAAATAAAAAAAAAATATAAAAGTAAAAATAAAGAATTCTGAAAAAAACAGCACAATCGCCATCCTCCTTATTCTACCTGTCACAACAATAAATGATATTAAATATTGTGGACTTTCTTCCTTCACTGAGTCACTTGGATCCCACGGTTGCAAAACCTCTTAGTATGATTTCGGCATAGTCCTCTCCAATAAAATCCATAACAGGGTTCCAAACAGAAAAAAAACCCTTCATGTCTCTTTGGAGAACACGTGTGAGCCTTTCCAGTGGGATTAATTGTAGAACATTATAAAGCCAGTTTGAAACAGATGGTTTTGTGTCATCTAGTCAATGCTGTAAGATTGATAACCGTGCACAGTACCATAGAAGACTGAGGTTTTTATACTTGCAGGTGAGGTAGCGTTTAGACCTAGGATGCATTGTAGAGGGTTGAGCTCAATAGGACACTGTATTATGGAGGATACTTGGTTGCCAATTTCAACCCAATTTCCGGACAGAACCACATTAAATGCACATAGGTGCCTACATACTGCTTACACCTTACACATGTTCCGAAGCATGTTGTCATATTTGCTCCTACAACTATGGGGTAGTTTGTAATTTATATATTATCTTAAACTGAGTTTCCTGTGATTTGTAATTACTACATATTCTTTTGCTATTTAACATGATTGCTTTCCATTGGTGATCCGTGATTGCAGTTTTAAGGTCCCGTTCCCATGATTGCCTGCTGCTGCGTGTACTTATATTACTTAAGGAGAACAGTTTATGGTAAATGTAGCAGCTCAAAGTGTTTTAAAGTGGCAACATCTGTGTGAAGGAAATAGCTCGTTCTAATAATGAATAGGAAACATAGGTAATGTTGTGAGCAGATAGATAGATAGATAGATAGATAGATAGATAGATAGATAGATAGATAGATAGACCATAATTCCTCATTACCTACATTTCTTAATCAAGTAATAATAATATTGTAAAATTGTAATATTATATAGGTGGAGGCTTCAAATAAGCCCAGTTGGCTTTTTGCGTCTTCCTGCACTGTGATATTCATTTATCTTTGTTATGTATTGTGCAAAATAAAATAAATTAAACTAAACTAAGTCATGGATGCAATCTTTAAGTGGATGTGGTTTGGTCATATTCTTTAAGACCAGGCACAAAATGGGTAAAATTGTTTCAGCAATAATCACTATACATCAAATTGTTGAAAAATACTGTTGACACAGTTCATTAAAGACACGGAATCATGTTTTAGGATTTCATAGAATTTTATTGAAATTCTAATATTAACACAGTTAATTGAATCAATACAAATCTGAAAACCCATCAATGAAAATAAATCTTGTAACTGAATACATGATATCAAGATAGATATTTTCCGATAACCTGGCAGATAGAAACAGTGATTTTTCTGTCCAAACAGCTGACCTTCTCTAAGTGCTATTCGGGGCATTTTGAAATGCACTATACTGTTACTACACAAAGAGAACATTAAATATTAATTGAATGCTCCAATTGTGTTTTTGTACACATGCATGTGCTGGTCAGAAGCCAAAGCAAAGACACTCCAAAATACAATGTGTGACTCATCTTTTTTCTTCCTTTAGTTTTCTGCTGTTTGGCACTAGGAATAACATTTCGGTTGAAAAACATCAATCACCCTGTCACTGGGCAGGTCACCTGGTAAGCTGAATATTGATCATTATAAAGAGCAGAAACAGTAGCATTTACAACTGGGAAAAATAAAAAAATCAATAAAAAGAAAACAAAAAACTGTGAGGTGTCATAAATCCTCATGTTTTGGGGTCATCAATAATAAAAAAATCTTTCTGCATGCCCCACATAAATGTGCGAAGGTTTGAATCTGATGAACTGTTGTCTTTTCCTCAAATGATGAAACCTGGAATGGATTACACTGCTAAATCAGTTTGAAAGGTGCTCAGACACCCCAATGAGTAAAAACTTAAGGTTAATGGGGAAAGATGGCTGCGCCAAAGATAGTTTCCGTCCAATGATGATGATATTTGCCCTTGACCTACATTTATCGAACATTACAGATGTTACCATAATCACCGCAATTATTTTCAATTTGCCGCCATCCCCTTTCTCCTTGGAGAATTAGAGAGGACTCCAAATGAACAAGACTGCAGAGAATGTCCCCATGAATTTTAAGTGTCATTCCCACTATTTAGATTAGATGAGCCACGGGTCACCTTTTTCTCTGTTCAGACTTTTTAAAGTCTTTAGCTCATCGGGGGGGGGGGGGGGGGGGGGGGGGGGTGATCATCCGCCTCCGTGGAATATGTAAGATTAGTTATGCAATGTCAATTACATCAGTCATCAGTTATGCCACAGTGAACATTAGATCAGCTCTGAGTGATGGTGGGGGTATTCTTCCTGACCTTCCACGTTGTTTTTCTTTTTTTTTGCTTCTTGGCCAGAGAGCGATCCAAGGGTGCAGGAGGTTTCTGTGTCAGGGAGGCACAGTGTCAGGTCCTCTCCGAGCTCCAGGGACAGAAACCGAAGCGGACAGCTGCCGATGTCTGAATGCCCCAGCACACAGGAAATGGCTAAGAGACGTGCACATAGCTGTCCACCGGCATTAGTATGAGTGACACTCTCGCCACCTTCAGAGTCACGCGGACATGCATCTCCGTGTCAGGGGAGGAAATGATAGCGAACTACAGGTGGGTGGTGCAGACACGGCCTCGGGAAGGTGATGGGTCTGCAGCGGTAGATGGGTACCACTAGCCATGGACATATTATGCTATGATGAGATCCAAGCCCACAGGCACAGCGCTGGGCTGTGCACTGGTTGATACACAACACTCTCTTCCTGAGTGACTTGACGACCATGCTAACATGCTGATGCTGAGCTGGTTTATTGATTACCATGTTCGCCGTCTTAGTTTAGTGTATTAGTGTGCTAACATTTGCTAATTAGCACTAAACACGAAGCACCGCTGAGGATGATGGGAATGTCTTTAGTTTTGCAGCTATTACTCATAAACCAAAAGTATTGGACAAATAACAATTTTAATCATTGTTGGCGCAAGATGAAAAGTCATAAGATTAGCAGAGTTGTCACAATTAATTAATCCCATGGAGGAATGTATTAAATTGTATGGGGATGTTGCACCATATTTTGCACCAAACCATCCCGTAGATGTTGAAATATTTCTACCAGAAACTTTTAGTGAAAATACTGACATACCTGTGTCACTATGCGGAAAGTCAGGGAATCACCAAAGTCATAAGGAGTCACCCTCTGGAAACCATGACTATCTGTTTAATAATGTCACTATCCAATAGTTGTTGAAGTTTTCAGTCTGGACTAAAGTGGTGGACCGACCAACGTTTCCATCCCTAGAGCCGCCAACAGTTTTACAACAGTTTTATAGATGTGTCTTTTATAATAGCGTTTTTTAGGGGGAAATGCTTTCTGTGCGCCCGCAAGGCTGACTCTACCACACTGTGGCTGAAGCAGTGGGGGAGAAGCTGGTGCTTTCTGACTGACTTTACCCATCTTTGCCCAGTTTCTCCTTCTTTTTTTTGGCCTTTGACCATTCTTTTGTTCTTCTCAAAGCAAAAGACTACTGCTGACAACGCCAGTGCAAAGCAAATCAAAACTGTTTTTTTATTTGCATTCCAAGCAGTGTTGGATAACATTTCTTAAAAAAAGCAACTTGTTGCATTACAATGCTACTACCATTAAAAAGTAACTTGTAATAACGCAGCGTTACCTACTGAGAAAAGTAGGTAACACTGATTTGCATATCACTGTGATGCTCTTGTAATAGATTGCTTATTGGAAAACGGAACAGAATAACTTGTATATACGTGCATGTATATGTCTTCGCAGGGTGTTAACGTACAACTTTCAAGAGGTGATGCAAGGCAACAGGTCTATAAAGCCTAAAACCCTCAAAAATGTCTTGAGCCTCTGGAGAGGAAGAGGGCTTTTCTCCCGAGTGAGTCGTCATGCTAAATTGCCTACCTTTTCTCCCTCCCAGAAACTTGAACTGAGGTTTGCTCTGCTTGCATCATCCATCCATTCTGTAAATACACGGGTATATTGATTGAAAACAGTCAGAGTGAGGACTCATCCCTTGATCTCTCCGCCGCTCTCCTATGCAGTACACCCCCCCCCCCGCCACCACAGTCAGGTCATTAATCTTTCCGTTATTGGAGAAACTCACTGACATCCCTCCATAAAATGGCACTTAATTTATGCATTATTTATGCCTCATTTATGTGCTCAGGTCCTCCAACTATTTATCAAATGTCCCCTCTTATGTCAAAACATGGAAATTGAGCGCCGTAACTCATGATGCTCGCAGCGAACACATCAGTGGACAGGAAGTCACCGGGGACCTCCACTCAGTGTCACAAGACAACTCTCACCCAGACGACTGCGTGGCAGGAAGAGCTGCTCTTTAGCTACCCGGCAATGTCTCCTCTACAATTAAAAATGTTGCGCTTCATCTTGGACGCAAATGCATTTTTTGTTTCACTTAGAGTACTGTTTGTATGCGATCGTTTTCGGACGAGGCTAAATAATGAATAAGTCATGCAGTGGAAACACTTTTAACTCCTTAAATGGTCCATACATGAAGAGACCGTCCTGCTGACTGTGCGCAACAGTGCAGAGGTGTGTGACAAGCCGGAAGGCGAAGCTGCTCCATCCTCACCGCTCCGTTTCTCCCCCCCTACCCTCCCCTATCTTCCCCGCATCGCCCCGGAGGCAAGGTGCGTCACACTCCACAGAGCACCCAGATGCACTCACCTGCGCTGCCACTGCAGCCACTGCAGCCACGCATCACCAGCCAGCA
Source organism: Cebidichthys violaceus (assembly GCF_023349555.1). Classification (NCBI taxonomy): domain Eukaryota; kingdom Metazoa; phylum Chordata; class Actinopteri; order Perciformes; family Stichaeidae; genus Cebidichthys; species Cebidichthys violaceus. Next base: position 4,352,936 of record NW_027176285.1, read on the forward strand.
TCCCGAAAAAAACCCCTCCCGGATAACCTCTGCAACCTCAGTTGTCGTTTCTTCACCGTCAGTCAGAGCTCCACTCCGACTGAAAGCCAGCTACCGACACGTTTCACTCGGGCTTCGTCATAAGGCCTCGGCATAAAGCTCAGGAATTTGTCCTCTGGAGATGGCGGGGAAATAACTTGAAATGGAGGCTAAAGGAAGGGGACAGACATTTTTTGAGGGCAGATTGATAAATATATCCTCGCAGGGTTTTTGAACAAACGTTTTTTTATTGCATATTTCATTCTGCAGCGCAGTGAGAGGCAGAGAACGGCAGCACTCATATGCCTCTTTTTTTTCCAGTTGCTGGAATTTAATAACTTCTGATCGACTTCTGAACTCACCATGACCTCCTTCATTAACATCCTGTGTGCTGAAGCATTTTCTTGTTTTGCACGTCATTTGGTTGTTGTATCGTTTGTGTAATCTCTTGTTTTTTTTTCCTCGCCCTGTTTTGCGGTGTGGTTTATTCCCAATTGGCTACGCTGCTATATCCTCCGGTACACCATTTAATTTCTTACTGCTAATTTTAGCTCCCGCTTCAAAAATGCTTCTCAGGGCTTGGAGGTTTAAAACTTGCTGTTTTCATTACAGGTGAGGTGGTAAATGGTACTTATTAATCTGGATTTGTTGTAGTCGTCTTTGTTGCGATGTGACAGCACTGCTAGCAACACCTGACGTGATCTGGAACCTGGAAACATAATTGCTATTCGCAAATTGAGGATACATTTTCAAGTCCTGCACAGCAGTATTGATTAGTGAAATATGTTGACAAAACAAGAAATAAAACAAGAAATGACCCCATGTTAGACAATAGCAGATTGTAGGCTTCAGATTTGGAGAAACAGGGCATTATAATGGCTTGACATTGCATTTTGTTACTATAGCGAATAGCTGTGCCAGACAATTCCTAACATACATATTTTTTTGTGTTTCTCTGTGTTTGTTGTTTGATTTGGAAAAACTAAAAAGCTGAAAGAAATCCCTTGAGTAAAATACTATACACTGAGCACTGACGTGCGTTTGTTCATGTTTCTTTACCCCAACCCAATGACGCTGCCTGACTGAGCCCCATTTGTGAGCAAGACTTGATACTCCACAGACTTGACTGTGAGCTTTGACCCACCTCTCCTCCCCACATAGACGGATCCATAAGGTCCTTTTAAAATTTGTCTGCTTCCCCCAGGAGCATGAATCAATGATGAGAAAACTTAACTCTGCCATGGGGGTCTCTTCCTCAGCAGATGATGCATCTGCATCTTATATAAACTGCAGCAGATGTGGGAGCACTTACAGCACTTGCCCGGCATAAAAATGACATAAAGCAGAGGGAAGCAAGGGCACAGATGGCCGCTTTTTGAAGGAAGAAAGCATCTGTTTATCTGTTCGTTATCCTGCACGTTAAGATAGATGTGAAATGTACATACAAGGAAGTTGCTTGCTTTTCACTCTATCGGTTAGGAATCCAAACTAGAGGATTATGTTCATACCATCATGCGATCCCAAATTATATTTTTTAATCCTATTTATATCTGATGTATAATAATGTGCTGATTTGAGAAAAATTGGTGTCCATTGAAATTCAAATGTTTAGCTGTTACTTAAATTTAAATGTATATCATTTTGTATTACTAATGTCAAGAGTAGCCATTGGACAGCCACAGCTGTGATACTAAGAACATAATTATAAGAGTTGTGAGCATGTATTGTTTTTGAGATTTTATTTGCAAGGCTTTACTGTGCTATATGATGGTGTTTCCTTACATTCCAGCTTTTTGTGTTGCAACATGCAGGGTCGGGATTACATGCAGTTTTGTTAATCAGCTCTTCACCAACAGTGTTGCGATGATGACTACAATTTGACCAGTTTAGGGTTATACCATAGCCTCTATGAAAGAAGTTGACATCTTCACCGTGATGTCTCCCAATAGTTTGTGGACTACAGTTTTGAAAACTCAAGTTCGTCATTTTGGGCGTTGCCATCTTGGTCTTTGGCCATTGCCATCTTGGAGCTAAGTACAACCGACCACTGAATACTGAAAACGTACTGTGAAAGGGTTAAAGTTCTTGGGGGAAAACACCCAGACCGGACAACACCATGGTGACGATCTATTAATGACAATAATTTCTTATAATGAACAACATGCCAATATAACATGCAACAAAATAAATCAAGTGAGAAGTTTTTCTCATAGACTTCTATGCAATCAGACTTCTTTTTGCAGTCAGAGGAGTCACCCCCTGCTGGCCATTAGAGATAATGCAAGTTTAAGGCACTTCCGCATTGGCTTCAGACCTAGAGGTTGTGGCCTGGGGTTTTACACAGAATGCATCCAGTTGGAAATATTATTGAGCAGTGTAAGGATGATGATGATAATGATGACAGCAATTGAGATTAGACAGAAGAAAAAAAAATTACAAAGATAAAGGCAGGACTCTGGAAATGTGTGGGAAATCTGTCGTAAGGGATAGAAATTTGGTAATGGCATAACTGAAAAAAAAATACTGTATCAGTAAAAGGAACAATCAAATAATTAATCAGTTTGAAATATGTTGGCCGCTATAGTAATTCACAAGAGCAGCGTTGGCAAGATAAAAAGGCCCCTAAGTGTTGGTTTGGCCATACATTTATTGTTAGGTGTCTCCTTGATGAAAGCATGGAGAAATACGACTGGACTCAATGAGCTTGTGCCCTCTGGCCTTGGGCCTATTTATTAATATGCATTACTTTTTAATGTCTCATAGTAAATAATGTATTGGAATTGTGACAATATGCAACTTGGCCATTACCTGACGGCCATCAGATTTATGGCGCAGACCTTGGCCCCTTGATGACAACATTACGCTATAAATTAAAGCTTAGATGCTAACTGGGAGAATTTATAATGCAAGCAACATGGGTGCACCGTATGCAGCTTCTTTGGCATGGGGCTGAGGTGGAAACTGAACTTACCGTACGTCTCCATTTACGCCTGATGTTGCTTCCGTTTCACTCCTGATTTTATCCAATTCATTCAGAAGTATTTTTTACAAGAATTCATGGGAAATACAGTGCAGTTTGTCAGACATCATTCAAAAGCACGACCATTTTCCCTAAACCACTTACTGGCCAAATGTATTTCGTAATGTTATTTCACACACTATAGTCACATATCTACAGTATTAACATGCAACATCACAGTAAGACTGTCTAAGTTGTCAAAAAAGAACATATTTTTGCTTTTTATAACAACAGGATATATAAAATGCAGGCAATGTTGGATGCCAATCAAACTGTGACTTTGAAGTGTTTCATTTCACAAATAGAAAGCAATAACTCTCTTCTTAAGTTCTATTGAATTTTAATTAATGTAAGTTGTTTTAAACTTGATTTACAACTGACAGTAATTTACCAGCTCCTTTGTCCATCACATAATTACTTCATCAATTACTTTGGTCTGAACAATGTTATCATAACTGATAGAGATGATGGCCTGAAAAATAAGACCAAAGTTGTAATAAACCGGAATGATCCACTAATATTTATTTTAAAATGACTTAATTGCACAAACAGACCAGAAATTCTAGTATTACTTTAAATTCCACATTCAACATGACTCAGCCGCTCACCTATTCTGTAGACTCTGGTACATTTCTACTGAGGTCAATTCATTTTCATATTCAACCTGACCTTATTTTGTTATTGACTGCTGGTGCCCTGCTCCACATCAAAACCTTGCCAGCTTTCAAATCTCATATTTGAATACTCGAGCAGAACACAATGTGGGTGCGACTCTGGGAAAAATGAAAAAAGGTGCCATGAACAAGTGTGGGCTGGCATCGGATATTGTGTGGAATAATTACATGTGAGAGACACAGCGTGAGAGGAAAGACAGACCTCTGATCTTTTTTTTAATATATAAATATACAAAACCCAAGAAACTGTGATTTCAATAAGAATGTGAGAAGAAAAATTAACATGTGGCAGCCAAGTGTGGGCAGCCTTGGCATTGAGCACTGAGCTTAAAATCAGGAAAGAGGCAAGAGATCTGTATGTATGTATTTGCTGCGCATCAAGGCAGGCTGGCAGGGGTTGGTAAGAGCATCTGTTGTCAGTGTAATGAGTGTGCCCCCTCTCCTCTTACACACTCTCATCATTACCCGTGTTTAATTATAGACGTCCCACCCTGGTAGTTCTGAGACTGCTCAAGTCAGATAGGTAGGGGGGTGGGATGGATAAAGAATGTGGGGGAAGGACCGAGCAGAATGTGGGCGGACATGACCTCTTTGTGCGCAGATGATCTCACGAGCCACACGATGGCAGTGAACCAGCTCTGGGAAAACAGCGAGGTGAAGATGAACTCCCGCACGAAAAAAAAAGCAAAGATGTGAGGCTGCAAATTCTTTCAGCTTAAAATGCATTATTTATTAGAATAAAAGCAAGAGTCTGACATGGCTGCCCGGTCTTTGTGATGAAGACAGCCTTGTAGCGAAATACTGCATCCAAAAGAGCCAAAACGAGTGTGACACTTCACCCGTGTAATATGTTCTAGTTCTTCGTCTGTCACACTGCTTTAACATCTACACATGTGACATTTAAATATTTGGCGTATTTCTTTTGTTCTTGAAGTACAATTCTGTGCAGACAATGGCTGAGGATATAGTCCTTTTTTCAAACATTATTAAAGTCTATGAAATAATGATTATATTCTATTGAATGCATTTTCTTTGCACACTTAATTGTACTTTGTATTGTATTGTAACCTCTTTGCACAGCAATATAACTTTAATTGTATAACTCTTCAAATTATTTTGTTTTGTTCCGTGCGTAAAGTTTGTGTTCTTTCTTTAAACATTCATACATTATTCCTAGAGTAAACATGAACAACTCCCTCGCAAATCCATGCGATAGAGTTCTAAATGTGATGTCATCAAGTATAAAGTGTGGAACTGCTCCATAAACAAATAATTCAGAGAGATGTAATGGACGACACTGAAAGCACCCAGGGGAGCATATACATGAGTACATTTTTCTGCTTCAGAACTGACAGCACTACAGTCCCATTAATCATCTGTGGAGAAACTCTAAACTTAATTTTTTTATGGCATCACAAGTTTGAGTCTTACTTGTCTGGTTTCTGGCTTTGAGAGAGAGAGAGTCACTCATGTTCACAGGTAGTGATTAGACTTTCTTAGGTCGTGGAAATAACATACTGGGAATTTTAGTGACTTTTTTTACCCTTTAACGTCTTCAATTTTAGTAATTACTGCCAGACATTTTTGTAAGCCCCAACATGAAACAGTTTCAAATGTTAAGCAAGCAGACTAACATTTTCTTCATACAATTTTTCCTTTTTTTCGAGTTATTATATTTCCTGACTAAAACTGTGAGATTATACTTGTGAGTCATTTTTATTTCTCATGTTTTCTTTATTCTTTTTGAGACATTACAGCTCATTATCTTCATATACTGAGTCAAATCATGCAAACACTGTAAAAATCAATTCATTGGTAAGACTGTACACTCTTTAAGCAAACAGATGCTAATATGGTGATCAATATAGTTTCATCTTATGTCATATACACAGCTGTACTGCTTTTACAGGGAATCCACTAACAATGGCATGTGGCGATTTTATTATTTTAAATCTTTCACCAAGCTTCATTACTCAGCCTGACTATTATTTACTAGTGGTAATTTTCCACATCATTGCCTGTCTTTTATTACAAGCAGACAACCGCTGTCCCAGGCAGAACATCTATATTGGCGTCATGGGATTTAAAGTGATCTTCACTGGCTTTGAGACAGCGTGTGCTTAATATGGACAATTTGAGATCCTCGCGGGTTGAACTTCCAGGATGCCCGGGGCAAAGTGACACAGGATAATTGCACAGGCATGAAGGAGGGCATCTATGGATTTATCATGGGGAATAACTGTTGGGTCAGAGAGGACATATTATCTTAGAGCCGCTTGGCTCATCAGTCTGAGTAAAGGACTGTTCACATGTTGCGTCTAAAAACGTGTGCGTCATTTTATCCAAGGTATTCGGGAGGTTGCGCTCTTGTCGCTCCTGTCGCTACTAACAAACCAAAACCCGTTTCCTGCGATGATGATGATGACGTTGCAGTTATTTAGCAGTAAGCCTCACTGACTAAACTAGAAGTCAAAATGGATTAATGGACTTCCAGCACTGTGAATCCCTCACAGTAACTTTACTGCTCTATTTGTCTGTGTCAGTTTGGCTGACCTTTCAACCGGATGCGGGTAAAATAGAAAATATATCTGCCAACTCTGATTTGTTGTTCCTCGACTCATTTACTCAGGGCCCTGCAATTGCACTTTGAAAAATAGCTGCTTGGGAATGCTTGCACGCCCGACGGTTTCACTCTTGCTTGTGAGCCTGCCTGCTGCTCATCTACATTGACAACAATAGATTTGACGGCACAAAATACGAGGCATGTGAACTAAAATCAAACGTATTCTGGTTCTTATCTTGACGGAACGACTCACCTCTCTTCATACAGCGTCCCGTCTGACAAGCAGCAGAATTGGAAGTTTTATCATCCTTGTTAAAAATTCACCCCTTGACCCCTTCGACGTCCCGTGTGCCTGACCGGGCCTTGTTCCTTGAGGACAGTTAAAGAGACGCTGAGTCAGGCGGGCGTTAGAGGTGACAAATGTTTCTCCATTGATGTTGTGCAGATGATTTACAAGCCCAGTTAACCGGGGAGGTCTGCCAGACAGGGACTGGATGTAAGCGAGTGAGTGTGTGTGTGTGTGTGTGTGTGTGTGTGTGTGTGTGTGCGCACACACAGTGGAAAGATGCAGTTGGGAGTAAACAAAGTCTGTCCACTTTTTGTTTGAAATTGAGCTCTCTCAATTTTTTTAAGTGACACTATGTCAGAAATACTGTATAAGCACTTTCTGCAGATGCAAACTAGTTAATAATTTAACAAACACACAAACACAAGCCCAAACCCTCTCTTTTGTTATTCATATAAACCCGAAGATACTTCAGAAGATGGTGATCTGTCTGGTCAGGTGGAAAGAAAAAGTGTCAAAATACTTCACCTGAAGCACTCTGGATTTGCTAAAACTCCCCAAAAAATACATCCTAAACAATTGGGCAAATTTACTCTGTAGAATCCTATCTGTTGCAGTCCAGCCTACTAATGCTCACATTTACCCACTCAGAGGATTCCATGACTCATACTTGTTCTACCACACAGCTCAACACCCACTTGTTTCACTGTCTTGGCTTCAGTAATAATACAATATTATAAACCACTTGTCTGCATATAGTGCATCTAAAAAAAGTATGTGGGGCCTGATTTTCCTCATCCAGTAAGCGTGGTTTTATTGATTTCCAGGTGGAAAAACAAGTCTGGTTATATTAAGGTTATATATATATTGCAGTTTTTTTCTTCACAATGCTGTATGTCAATATATGTTTCATGTTCCATTTAAATGCCTGCATTTCACTGTAGACAACACATTCTCTTTCCCAACTCGTCCAAAGGCGACACTTGGACAGTGGCCCGATGCTTTTACACATGTGCGCTTGTTACATGCATACAGTGTCTTTTAAAAATTCCATTTTTACTTAGTTTTCAGGTTTATTCAATAAGGATTTGGAAAAGATCGTCTGTCCATCCATTATCATCACCTTATCTGGGTCTCACGGGGGCTGTGTTGTTGATCTATGTGTTGGAATGTGAGCCATGGTGGGCAATGAATGATAACCATCATCCCTGGAGTATTTTTGTTAGCTTCCGAGCGGGGACGGCCCAACCCTGCGGTCAAGCTAGCAATGCTGCGGGGATTGAGTGGAATGATAGCAGAGATCTAGTCAAACTCACCAGAGTTTCAGTCAAGGCATGGATCCTTTTTTTGTGTTAGCAATGAAGGCATTTAGCATATGGCGTGGCCAGTCAGACGTTGATATAGCCACAAGGCTTAATGGCAATTAACCCTCTGGACCAACAGGACAAACAGCAAATCATTACCAGTGAGAGCAAGCAAAACTCCTGCAAAACTTTGGGTCCTATTGACTGACGTACTCATGGGAGAAGTTACTATGAAGGAACCTTACATCATGGATTGAGGAAGGATTGATGGATGGATCAAAAATGAGCACCACAATTCGTAACAAAAATCTCTTCAATAGGAAAGTTTAACGATCAGTCCATGACACCTCTAAAGATACCAACCGAATTCCTCAGTCTTTCACTTGCAACAGCATCATAGCATTATATAAGAATCTGCTCTTTAGTAAAGCAGAAATGAAACCAAGCACTAGCCAGAGTATGAATTCAAAAGGAGATGATCGCTGAAGGGTTGTTTTTTGTCGATCATTGCCAAAATGTTTTTATGTTCCTACCACTTCAAGACAACCTTTTGATGCCACTTTCTTCCTTTAGTAGCTAAAGGAGCAAGTCTTTAGCTACTAAGAATTCTAGATTGAGAGGGGGTTTAACACTTTTTAAAAGTTTCTTCCTTTTTTTTCCAACAGAGAAGAATTCACTTTTAACGGAGCAAGCTGGGGTTGATAGCCTCCAAAATGTCACTGAAGCAAGTGGGAATATCTCTGGGGCTGGAGGGTGGTGTTTAATGACAAAATATTAATACAAAGACTGATAACTCCCTGATGATCAATGAGCTAATCCCAGATGTCTGTGGGGGAGGTCATGGGGAGCATCACAACAGACAAATGTCTTTACATGCATGAATAATAGAGATGATTAATTAAAGGCGGTCCACTCCAAAACACCTCAGCCTTTTTTAAGTAGTGCGTTGGACAGCAGTTTGGTGGGATGGTTCAGATATTAGGGCTTGTGTGTATGTACAGAGTTGAAAAATAAAACGTGCGGTACCTGTTTACATCCAAAGTTTTATAAACTTTTCCAATAAATTAGCATAATACAATGACATGCAAATCCATCAACTGTAGCAAATAGACCATATGAATTATGCAAAGATACTTAAGAAAATGTGATCAGTTTAAATAATGAATCAAGTACCAGTAACTTTGATATGTTTTGGCATTTACTTGCCGTTTCCCACCGAAGACGACGATTGAACTCTTTAATGACTGAATTTGTCTCTTCAGGATAGGTTGCACCAGGTATTTGTAAATTCTAATTCACTGTTTTTTGCACCATGAAAAGAAATGTCTTGGTAAATGATAATGATTTTGCTGACCTGTACAAGACCAGAATGTATCGAGACAAAACTAAGACCAAGGCAGGGGGAGACCAAGTCAAGACCAAGACCAGACCAAGGCGAGTCCCACACTGCATGACACCCATGTGATTAAATGTGAAACATGCAAACCATAGGCAATCCTTAAATTGATCTGAAAAATCCACACTCATAAAAACACACACGGAAAAAAAGAAGATTCTTCCTCATTCACCTCTCTAATTGCCAAATATATACTGTGTATATGTATCCGTGTACCATGAGAAATGTCTTGATAAGATCATCAAAAAGAATTGTAGAGGTGCAATTTAGTTTTCTATGAGCAATCACTTTAAAGGTGTTAACACATAAATGAGACAATGGGAATTTAGTAATATCACAGCAGTTTTGGTCTTGACTGGTCTTGAAATAAAATCCAGAGGTGTCTTTGTCAGAGTACGAGACATGACCAAGTACAATGAGGTCGAGTCCGAGAAGAGTCCTCCAAAAAGTCTGATCTGGAGTACTACAGCCCTGCCAGTGATGTTGCCATAATGCATCCCACAACGTTGGAGTACCTGACTTATCAGGTTCTTTTTGTTGGAGCATAAGCATGTAACAGGAAATAGAATGCACTAACTAAACTTAAACTAAAACGAAATAACTTACTCAGTTTCAAGCAAAGTGTAAAAGTATATGGTAGGAAGAATTTGGAGCGAAAAAAAAGTTTTTTGCAGCACTTTTGCTTTTTTATTTTCAATCACCATTTCTATGCAAATTGAAAATGTAAATAAAGCAGGAGAAGGGGAATGTACACACTGTCAGGATTTGTCCCTTTCATTGGAAGTCATTGATTGATGATAGTTTTAGTGGACAGGGTCTCAGTAGAAATAAAGTGTTTGTCGTCCTGGAAGTGCAGCAGTGTAGTTTTGTGGCCCCGAGACCTCAAAAAGCCCCAGTGGACCAAAGCTTTATTCAGGTCTGTTGGCAGATCTCCCAAAGCCGCTGCATAGTTGATATAAGGCCTGACATTTCCTTATTAACATCTACCGTGTTAGTCCTTTTCTCCCTCCCCTGCTCTATGTCTGTCTTTACGTTCCCCTCTGCTCCCTATACCACCTTGTGTAACCTTACGCGGAGGGGTGTTTCACTTATTGGAGAGGACATAAATCCACAAAGCTGCTCCAGGCAAGGTCTTCATCACAAGCTCATTCCTCATCCCTTTATATAAAGTCAGCAGTCTTAACTTCATAATTACACAGGACATCAGTGCATGCGGCTAAAGAAAATGCTTTGTGCAGGAGTGAGTGCTTCAAAAGGCACATTATAACGCTCAAAGTACATTTACTCATTTGGTAAACAGAGGCCTAATCCAACACTCATTATGATTATCTTAGTAGCAATATTATTGCAAATACATACTGAGAATCTTTATTTTTCCCCATTGGCAAAAATGATGAGTTAACAGCTATCATTTCATGTTTTCCAGATATGGTAATGTCTGCTATAATCTGTGCTGTGATGACAGTTTAAACACAGTGGCTATAGTGTTTCCAAAGAGCAAAGTCAGACTCAAGACACATTTATGACAATTGCATTTTCTTTTACCTCTTTTACATCTCTAACTTATAGCCTTACTGCTATTACTCAACCAATAAACCATAAGTCATTCATCCGCCCACAAACACTACTTGTGTAGCATTTGCCAGGTTTGCTTCAGCTTCCCGGAGGAGGCATAGTAATGTGACATTTCAACTAGGTGGAGATTTTTTTCTTTTCCTGTATGGATTCAAGCGTGCCATCAGAACCAGCGTCTACCTGGTTCTGATGGCATTCTGGTCCCAATGTGTTCTACATGCGTTTGCACCTTGTATCAACATGAATGAATACAGATACAGGTTGCATTTCAGTGCCAGGTGTAAATGGGGCATTAGTCTTTGAGAACACACTCCTAAGTCTTTCCAAGGATATATAATGTTCGTACAGTCCTTGTAAACATTGCCTTAGATAGGCATCTTTAATGCATTGGTGCCTTGTTGCAAAACCCATTGAATGTGGTTCACGTATGAGGTGGGTAATCTAAAACACTTTGATCCGAAACCCCTCCCTTGGTAAAAAAAAGAAAAAGAAAAAGCTGTTCAATGGTAACCTCACGCAAGCCTGAAGGTTTTCCTATTTCCTAACCTTACATTTAATTGGATACAACTTAAATCATACTATGTATGTGTGTGTGTGTGTGTGTGTGTGTGTGTGTGTGTGTCATAGACGAGATAGCAGCAGAAATGTCTGCTTCATGTAGTTCAGCAGTGGATGCTTATAGTAAAGTAAGACTTTGTCTCACCTCAGACAAATGTCCTCAGGTCATTTTCAAATGTTTGCAAAACTGGAGGAGAGTAGGCAATATATATATATATATATATATATATATATATAAAAATTTGTTTCATATGCAGGTTTAATAGCTGGCCTGCGCTGGATTGCTTTTACTTGTTATTGTTTCGCAAAATAAATCTGTTTGTCCGACAGCAATAACACAATCGGTGAGTGAGAGCTCAGTGCTAACGGTAGAAATAATGTGGGATGAGAAACAGAGAAAGAGACAAAAGGGGAGAGGACAGAGAAAGAGACGAGTGAAAAATATCTGGACCTCTTTTTCTTTTTGTGATGATTCTGCACTACTGTGTGCTTAATTACTCCATTAATTATCCTGCCAGGAAAAAATTGGGGGATATTTAACAAGTAGTCATTAGTTAATCTTCAGTTACAATTCACAGGCACGAAGGTCAATACTATAAGTCATTCTAAATGAAATACATGTTCAGATACAACGGCTTTTGAGGGTATGTGTAAAGGGATAAGTGCAACATTTGTCATTTTCGTGCAGGAACAGCAAAGGTCTACTGAGCAATTTCCCATTTTCTCGACTGCAAAAACCCTTTCGGGTTTTCTCACCACTCTGTCCTGTGTATGTGCTAAAAACACTACGACACTTTTTATTCCTTTAAAATGTGTGACTGGAAGTGCACACAGTTGCGTGCTAGTCTATGGATGCATGGCGCACACCTCTTGCGTTCACATCTGCATGCACGTGTGCATCCGTATGTGTGTTGTATAGCATTTTGTGGTGATTAATGTCCCGTGTCCCCATTCGGTGATCGGAGATGATATCCTGTAATGGCCTCTGTGTTGTAATTTAGCGCTTGCACCCAGAGGGTGTAAACAACCAGCACCGGCTCTGAGCGCGACGAGAAGAAGCACTGTGCAATGGGAATCTTTTGTCAGTGGAAGCCTTTCACAGAACATGAACTCAGAAGGTATCGGATGTGATTTGTGACGTATAGCTACAGGGTCGAAGCTCACTGGGCAAACTAGTGCGGTGCCCGTTCAGGGTGTGGACGTTGGGAGCACATGCCCATTTGGGATAGGCCTGTTGCTTGGCTGCCAGTACCAGCAGGGATTGCTTGAACCCGAGACACATATTAAAAAAGGAAGGGTTTGTTCCGTCATCCGAACGCTTGTCCACACTTCGACACTGCAAGTCCTTGGGTCGCTAGCAATCCACCCATAAAGTGTGAAGTAGTAATGTTGCACATAGTTGAAAGAAAACGCGTTTGTTGTTGCTTGATACATGATACATGACCTATTTAAGTTGACTATTAGACTATCAATGATGCTGTATAATAACTCATGTGCTTTCAATCAACATCCTTGTATCACAACGTAAACTAAGTTTACGTTGTGATAATCAGATCTTGGCGATAGCCTCAGAAAGGCAAAATAGCTACTGCTTCAAAATCAAAGAAAACATTTATTGATCAGACGACTCGTATACAAACCAAGCGCTGTGAGAGCACTAGTTATTTATTTTAAAATTCATAAATGATTCTCTACAATCAGCAGGGAGGGAGGCAAGTAGAAACAGCAGTTTCACTTCCCTTTTGATATCAATGGGGTGGAAACGGCATTGTTCACTACATTACTTTTTACAATCATTTTATTCCCTTTGAAATTACTGTACACCTGTTTACCATTATTTATATTATTATATTTTAAATATTAATATTTAATCCCATTTTAACTTTAGCACTATTTTATATCTTAGAAAACTTTACATGAGGGATTAATACATATGTAAAGAGCATTGCTGGAGGGAACCTGAGATCGAAGATTTTCATAGTCAACCACTGCTTCTCTGTAATTATTTTGCACATTGAATTTGCTATTTTTGGAGCCTTAAAATGGTTACACCTTGTATACACAATGTCAGGGTTAACATCCAGCTGGTTCCTGTGACCACCAGTTCAGAAGACAGATCACGTCACATTCCAAATTCAGAAAACATACAGCATGTGGCCTCTTTAGCCACAACCTGTGTATACTCAGAATCATAAAATGTATAGATTTTCTAGCCTCTATGAAGCTCTAGTGAGTCGCTCTTTCTCATACAGTGAAGGGTAAAGCATGGTTTCAGCCCAGGGGATTCAGATGAACCTTCAACTTTCACTAAAATGGGAAATATATATGAGACTTTTAACATTGGAATAACAAAATGTTGCATCCAACTTTAACATTTTGCTAACTAATAGATTCTGCACCACCAGTGTCCTGGAAGGTACAGGTCAGCTGACTTTAAGGGTGTTGCTTTTTGTTGTATCAAAAATCCCATACACATGCAAAATTACCTCTTTTGTGTTTCTTGAATGCCACCACAAGTTATTTCCCTCTCCCGTTCACTGTAATCCAATCATGAGTTTAGTTAAAGGGTAATTAAGACAGCTGCTGGGATCAGCTGTTCTCCAAGTGTCTGCCGTACCTTGTGTTCGCCATTCAGCTTGATTCGCGTATACTCTGTGTATGCTCTGTGTGTATTTGTACTGTCAGCTGAATATTGCTCAGTCCCTGCAGCAAATCCTATTGTTTGTTGCCGTTGCCCGACGTATGTAGCTTCCTGCAGCTGCTTGTTGTTGCTGATCTGCCACTGCAGGATATCTGTAGGCTTAGTGCTCACTGGCATCTGCTCAACTCATGCAAGCAGCGATTCATTTCAACTTCCTGAGAACTGAGCCATAGGAATTTGTAGGTAGTGGTAAGGAGGTAGCCAGATGGCATCCAGGTTGGCTTGTTTACTAATGTAGTCCGCAAATTAAGCTTTGTCTACTCTTTGTATTGGAGGGCTGCAACGAGATAGACACCCAATGCAAATGTGGTGAAACATCTTTTTTTTTAAACTTTAATGCAGGTGGGGGTTGGCCTGAATCCACTGACAAGGGAAGTTTTCAATTCATTTCCTGCCTCTTTTTGACAAAACATTAAAAGATAAAAGATTATGGATTAAAACGTGCTAAACCAGAGTTTGATCTGGGCTGAATACTATTTATATTTTGAGGAATAGAAGCATGTTTTTCACCATAATGTGCACATATTAAATGTTAAACACAAGTGACCCCACTAAAACGTTTGGCTAAATAAAATATTCTCAAATTTGTAAAATATTTAATACAGAAACTACCTGATCAAAGAACAATTAAAGAACCGCTTAATGTTGGCTTTAACTTAAGTACATAATATTTCTAACTTTAATACTCACATTTTGCGTGAATACAAAAAAACCTTTTATTCCCATCCATGTTCATGATCCATCACATTTGCACTTGTTTCAGCCTTATTTCGTTGTTTTGTGTAATGACCTTGAAGCTTTGCTCTCGAGTCCTTCACTAAACCTGCAGTACAGAAAATCAGTTTGCAATTTTCTTTACTTCTTTTTATTTGTACGCCTACATCCCAGCTTTAATGATCTCAATAAACCCAAACAACGGGACAAAAGTCTCCTTTCTTTGTTCCTTGATCTCTGTTTCTCTCTTTCCTTCTTACATGATCGACCTCTTGACAGATTTCACAAGATTTAATGTTATAATTAATCCATTCTGTTTGTGAAGCGGTGGAGTACATAATAAGGTCCCCGATGTTAGATCAAAATGTCGAGGCAGTGTTCGGGAGAGTTCAGAACGAGGTGACAGCAGAAGAAAATATGAAAATTTAACCCATTTGTCTCAAAGTGCTGCACGGAGATAAGTGGGCAAAACAAAGCAGAAATAAATAATGAAAAGTAAAGAGGGAAAAACAAGGACGTAGCCGCGTCTGTGCGGGCTAATGTGTGAGTGTGCACACAGGCGTACACCTGTGAGTGGATATAAGTGCCTGAGGCAACACAAGAACAGTCAGTAGGAAAAACGAGTAAATTATGGATGCAGGGAGGTACAAATGGAGTGTGTGGTGCAGCGAGAGTTAATGTAGCCTGCGTTCTGAATTCCTGTCTGTGGAATTCTTAATTATGGACACACAAACAGTGACAGGTCCATTAACGCCAAATCCTTCCATTCTCGTGGATATCTACTTTTTGACAAGTATTCTAGCTATACTTTTTTTTTTTTTTTTTTACATATAAGGGGCTTATTATTTATATTTTTTTGTTGAAAAAGTAAAGCAGTAAACCCTATAAATATTCTTATTCTTCAACACCATCTGTCAGGGTTTAGTGACTAAACACTGAGCAGAACATATTTACATAGTACCCACAGTATAATATTTTTAAATATTCCCATAGTAACTTATATTTCTTCATCATTAGTATTGTATTCATGCCTCCTGACTTTATTGCACAGTATAGTGTGTTTATGATATGTTTCTCATTGAAAAACCTCTTCTGCTGTAGTGCACCTGTCGAACAATAACTGTCACGTTCATCATGAACTTTATAAGCTGGCCACTATTAGAGTGTGTCCCACTATATACACAGGTGCTTTTCTATCAACGGAAAACTCATTTTAGGACCCTAACTTTCCATTGTGAAGAAGCAAATTACTCTTAACATCGAGCTCCAGAAAACAGCGCTTCAATGTGCTGATCATGCGTATTTCTGATAAGTTGGAGGTGCAAGACACATGTAATGAAGGGCGAGGATAATATCCGACTCCGGAGGTGTGTTCGAGTCCCAATTCTCTGATGTGGTTTTTGCCTTACAATAATCTGTTTGTAGTATCTCTGTGGAAATGTCAATAATTCGATTTATGCAAATGGTTCTTTCGATTTGCAGTTAACCTGCATATTGTTCTCCTTTATAGTCCGAATCAACTTCCTCCTCCTCTCCTCCTTTATTCTTCTGCACGAACATCTAAGGTGCCTAGAAAGCTTTTTCTGACAGAAGGCGGGCTGCTTTTGGCTGACCTTCAAGTTTTCAAGGCTTTTAAGTGCAAGAAACTACTGTGGGCGTGGCTTCAGTGTTAGCTTCAAATTTTCAAAGCAAGTTTACTTTGAAAAAGGGACACATTTTCTTGTATTGCTGTTTTTGTACACATCATTTGGAAGGTCATCCTCAATCTTGGAAATAACAGAAAAAAAAAATGTAATCAACTCAAGATTCACATATGTGTTTTCAAGAGCCTTGAATGAACAAGTCAAATAAAGATCTGGCCAATAAGGGGAAATGGAATCATTATGCGGTCCATTTTTTAGCGTCTATCGTGTGTTTGTATTGTGTAAAAGTCAAATCATTGTCATGGACAGATTTACAATGCTGAGACACCAAAGCAAAAAAGAAAAAAGTAGCTTCTCCTCAGTCATGTTTGTTATTAATGTCTTGTCATGGCTTTATTTTGATGACAAGCAGCTGACATGGTTGCATTGTGTGATGCATGTTGCATTAATGTTGTATTTGTGTCGTTCTTGACTCATCTCTCATCATCCATCCGGTGGGGTTTTTTCCAGTCATAACCAGACGCTACGGTTCCAAACATCATCTGTTCATTCATGTCGTACATAAGCAAAGCTGCAGTGTTACCACACAAAGACATGCTCGTGTTGCCCTACATAAACATTGGCTGAATTACTTTGCTACAGTGCATAACTGCTGTATAAACATTGAGGGAATTACATAAGATCTCCCACTGCTCATTCTGCCGAAAAAACACAACAAATGGGGAAATAAAGATATAAATCACGAGCTGATATTTTCCTCAGTGTCACATTTTTTACTCTTCTTTAGCTTCTTTATGTCGTGTGGACTGCTATAGTTAAGTGCCATTTATTTGGAGTAAAGTGCGCAGGTAATTGCAAATGATGAGCCTATTGTTACGGTGCGCGACGTTCTCCCTTCCCGGAATCCAGGAGATCGGAGGGGAATTCTCGCACAGCAATTACCTCATCAGGTACATTACGTTCCGTGGGAGATGGCGGATGGCAGGGAAGGTGGATGCGATGACAGAGCGGATGGGGTCTGGGTGAATGGCAGCAGGATCAGTTAACAGGCCGGCCTCGTCCTCCACGGTTTGAAGTTGCATGTACAGCAAATGAAATCGAACACTGACATCGTCTTGTTGCAGCCGTTTTGAGGGGCTAATGAGACTGGATAAACCACTCCATAAAGTTTGATACTGGTGCCTGATGCTTAATAAAGTCATTCTTCCACTTGCTGGATGACTGGATGAGACACTTGCCGGCGGAAACCACTCCGAACTGGTGCACACAAGTTTTATCTATTCATTTTTATTATTTTATATTGTTTGTACATCTCAGTTCCAGCAGGACAATAAACAAGTACTATTTTAAACCGGCCAATATATCCAGTTTTAAAATCACATAACGTGTACTTTCACCACCACAAATGTTATGTACAGTACAGTACAGTTTCCCGACAACGTCCTCCAGCTGGAGGAATCTTCTACCAGACCAGCTAGGCATATACTATATATACACACACACACACACACACACACACACACACACACACACACACGTGTACACATGTAAACACTGAATGCAATTTAATGATGCAACTTTTATGTTTGTGAATGTCAGTTATACTTTTCTCATTGCATAAGCAACGTGATCTCACAGAAATATGCGAAATGACTGCATCCTCTAAAACAGTGCATTACGTGGCGGCTGCACGCAATGAGAAAAACGACACGCCATAAACAAATAAATGTTAGGTTTAAAGAACAAAACTATCATTAAGTTTATGCAAACAAACTAACCACTTGGTTAGGTTTAGTAAAATCATCATGGTTGGGCTTAAAAACAGGTAAGTAAACTAAGTAAACTACGTTAACGCGTCACAAATGTCAAACATAACTTCACTATAACGTCTGTTGAAAGTCCTGCGTTTACATGTTACTTTTGTTAATGCAACACTAAGCAATTAGTTAGCAAAGTTTGCCCCCCTTTTTCATCAAAGTCACAAATACCGCTATCATAATTAGAATTTGACAAAAAGTATGTTCAAATGGAATTCAGAGTCGTTGATTTGACTGACACAAACGGGATGATAAAGTCACTCTGCAGAATAAGTAAAGACACCTGTGTGTGTTTTTATTTTTATTTATTTTTTTGGGGGGGGGGCTCCATGGGGGTGTGGGGCCTCTGATGTAAAATGACAGCTTCAATTCCACTGGAATCCAGAAGACAGCAATACATATCTGCAGGGGTTCGTCGGAGGTTTTTGATCAATAAGAGGGACTGAACCAACACTTGACTGTGTGCTGAAAGAAATAGAATCACAGAAACAATTTCCTGCCTGGATTTTTGTTTTTGAAGCAAGTATCGGAAGACCAGCGGGAGGATGTTTACTTCAAAAAGGGAGGAGGGGGGGGGGACTTGAAAGAAAATCAACATTTCTACACTTCAGCCCCTCGCAGATGACATCACTGACTTACATTTCAAGAAATATGAACACTTTTTCTTATTTATTCGATAGTTATTATATATATTGCCAATCAGTCTTTCAAAAACGCCCCATCTCACAATATACATGATTGATCATAAAAATAAAACACCATTAGCAGAACCATCCATGACCTGCAACCCTTTTACCGTCTCCATCCCCATTATGCTATGCCATGTGATATGCTTGCATAACTGTTTGGATACATATCTGTGATTCATCCTTGTTAAACGGCATAATGACACTTGCATATAACAGCATTTCATGAAACAATTGCGTTAAAATAAAATGCACTGCACTGTACGTAACCTGGATGTGCTTAATGAGGCCAAGATGCTGCCTCACACACGCTCGCTAACGCGCACAGTGGAACTCGTGGGGCACCCGACGTCACTTTCATAAATCACTTTTTTCCAGGTCTGGATTTAAGAGCAGATTCTAAAATCTATTCTGATTTCCATCGGGCCATGAGGTAATAAATCATTAAGCCCACTTCATCATGCATCCCCTTTAAGAGCAGTGAACACCGGCTTGTAAATATCCCGTGACTTTGCCAACCCCACTCTCTTTTGGTCTAGGGGTAAAAAACAAACCTACTCATCCTCGTTGCAGCATGATTCACCCTGGCATTTCTGGCCTTTTGATGTCTCAGGGAGCAGCTGTGTTGTACTGTAATCGAAACAAGACATGGAACAGCTTTTACGGACAGCAGGCTTTGATTCTCCCCTTCTGACTCATGTCTTATACGTTAGCATACAATAAGCCTTTGAAGGTTTCTGGGGGGGGGGAAAGCTGCTGCACCCCATTTAAAAAACAAACAAACACTGATTTAAGTGAGCAGAAGGAAAATGGAATTCATTGCTGCTTTAAACAGCAACCAATGTGAGCAAGAATGCTGTTGGTATAGAGGTAATGCACTGTGACGGACCTGTGTTTAGAGATGCAAAACAATCTTTAAGACAACACAAAAAATGCAAAATAACTTTTTTGTACTGGAATCAGACTTAAGTTGCAAAAATGAGGACCTTGAGAAATGTAATCTATTTGACACTTGACTCCCTTTTTACTTGCCTGTTTGCATATTTGTCAACTCTGCTCATCCGAACAAAAAAATACTGATATTACAGCTTTGAAAAGAGAATAATTAAATGTTGCATGTTGGTCAGCATTCAAAGACCTGAAAGACTTGATTTGACTGGCTTGAGATATGTTACCATTTCTGTTACCATTTCAGGGCTTGTCATTTATAAATTTCATTACTTAAATAACTTAAAATTCCTCAAATGTTCTGATAACACCGTCCGTCAAGCACACAAGAAGCCCTTTTTGTTTATTTTGAATATGTGATACCAATAATAACAACTCTAAAAAGTGCTCTGGTCTTAGAATCAGGTATTTGACATCTGAGTTGTCTGTGATGCAATGCCCTTATAGTAAGTTAATGACCAAGACTGTATGTGTGAAAACATATTGACTGATTATGACATTATACGCCGTGGCATTTATATGTTACCACAATTGAAGAACTTTATTTGAGGCATGACACTAAGAATGTGCCTCCAATTTGCCCGTGAAGTTAAGAATCTATAACTTTTCTATTGAGTTCATTCTGGGGCAAATCTGTTATGGTTTCAGATCAAAAGGTGGACAAAAACTCAAAGACACCACGCAGGTGGGTAAAATGAACAAAAGGCTAGCTTCAACAGGAAACAAAAACTGAGGGAGCGAGCTCAGGAAATACAAAGTACAAAGGAAAAAAACAAAACAAAACACAAGAACAAAATATGAAAAAAATAGGACATGGGGAAGACCGGGAAGAAACGCAGACAACCTGAAAAGACACTGAAAGAGGGGAAACACACACTAAATACACAAAGAGAACAGGGTGATGAGACACAGGTGGAACAAATCAGAGCAGTGCAGCGAATCAAAAAGGCGGGAAAAAGCAACCAAGACAGGAAGTAAAACGAGACATGACACAGCCAGGACCATGCCAAACAAAGACTAAAAGTAATCAGCTTTCCTTAAATTTGTTCTAAGTTCTACAAAATGCTGCTACTGAGAAGACAATGACCTCATAAATCTGACTTTAATGCGCTTTTCTTAATAGAGCAAGCATTACATGCACTTCATGCACATCATATTTATCTGACTTTTGTTATCTTGGATCAACGCATGTACCATCAGTGGGTTGGCCTCAGTCTCTGCGGTGAAAATTGTACGTACTGTGCATAAGTACAACCTTGAGGTATTTTTGTTTAACTATTTTTAGAGGAAATTTTCTCCTGTTTACTCCACTACATCAAAATACAGAAAAACTTTTGAAGACCAAGAAGAGAAAACAAAAAAAAGGTCAAACCTTAGTTTATATTCGGCGAAGTGAAGTGATTGCAGCAGAAAATGACGTAATCACGGGCGGCGTGTGGTGGCCGCAGACTCCACAAGTGGTCGCTGCGCTTGGTCGGGCACCTCTGAATTTTTGTATATTCAAAAATAGTTCACTGATAAAAGCACTATTTACATGTCTAGGGGTTATACAAAGAAGGCCAATTTGTTTTTAGATGCTTTAGAAAAAGGAGGTTCTAACAATCTTCATTTCATTATATATTTAGCAGCAAAATCAAATTCTTTACAGGATATTTCACCTTTGTTTCCTTATAATAAATGTAATACTTAACTTCTTTCTTTACAGGGCTTGTACAAAGGCAATACAGTAGTCCATGCCTATGAGTTTACGGATAATTACAATCCCTCCTCTACATTGCGGAGGTTGGTTTAGGGCTTTTTGGTGGTTACACCAAAAGTTTATGAGTTATACTTGTTGTCTTTTTGATTCCTCACAGTTTTCCTTCACATTTTGTTTGAAAGCCCTCTGGCGTTTCGGAGAATAATGCATCGAACAGCTCACAACGCCTCCGCATATACTCTTATAGCTCACGCATCATCTGCAGAGACTCGCTCTAAGGCTCCAAGCACGAGTATAAACAAAGCTTAAGGGTGCCCATGTGTTTTGCATAACAGAACACTAAAACATATAATAATAGATCAGTCACAGGGGCCACTTTTTTGTAATATTTACCTTTTAGTAAATTTAGCTGATAATACTCTTGACTTTTATCTGTAACATGTACTTTTTTCATTGTAGAATTGGCATTTCTCCTTAAGTGAAGGATCCCAATACTTCCACCACCAGTGGCTATGGGAGTGCGCCTACTCATGCCTTTATTTTAAAAAGATAGCACTGGCAGAAGTGCTGGAGACTATGTTATTCCATCACTAGGCAAGAACAAAGTAAACACCTAATACGCTTACTAATATTGTTAGGAAGATAAATACAGTAGGCATCATCTATTTCAGTCAACGCTCTTTATATTTACCATCTATTTTTCTCCTTTGGTGAAAAAACGGGATAGGAAAAGTGCTACCATCGCCAACTTGTCTTCCACTTTAATTGTGTGCAACAAATCTAAGACTAGAAAGGCCTCATTTCACTGTGCAGCAAGGAGAAGGTGCAATGAGTAAGGCATCTCTCTGCTCTGACTTGTACATTTTTAAACACAGAGTGCTAAGGGCTTTTCTACCAAGAAATGCAAGGTGCGCAGAGCGGATAAAAGGTGGAGGTGCTCAGGGTGTAGACTGAGCCATTATATGTCCCCATTTCCATACACCCCCCAGCAGCCCAATTCAATGTCATAAAGTTGTGCAGCATTTGCCTGGGAACAAGACAAATCTGCAAGCTCATGCTTTATTTGCTCTGGCATATGGGCCTGCCTGGTTCCTTTCCCCTTTGGACCAATTTAAAACAGAAATTTCGGTGAAGCTGCTATTGCATCAGTTAGAGAACTGTATATTTTCCAGGCCGCAACCTCCGGGTCTGAAAAGTGAAGTCAATGCAGAAGTGATTCATACCTGCATTCTCTCTAATGGCCATCAGGGGGCGACTCCTGGTTGCAAAAAAAACTAAATCAGATTGTATAGAAGTCTATGAGAAAATTACTCTACTTCTCTCTTGATTTATTACCTTAGTAAACATTGCAAACATGAGTTTATGGTCTCAATCTCTAGTTTCAAGTCTTCTTCAATTCAGCATGATGTTCATTTAGTAAATTATGGTCCATTTAGAGTCAAATAGACCATAAATCAGGTATGCATTAGGGTGGGGCTACTATGTGATTGACATGTCGCTACCGTGGAGTTTTCGGTTGTCCGTGTTGTCAGTTGTCCGTGTTTCCATCTTACAACTTTAACCCTTTCACAGTGTGTTTTCAGTTCATGAAAGTTAACTGTAACATTTCGGTCGCCTAAAAAATGTCTTATTCAGCATTTGGTTGTACTTAGCTCCACCCTCTCGTGTCACTTCTGGTTGCAAAAAAAACCAAAATGGCAACAAGCAAAATGTTACCTCAATGCTTCATCATGGTTCACAAACCAGTTGGTGTCGTCACGGCCATTTCTTATTTACAGTCTATGATATATTTGCTCGAAGAACAATCATATGCACTTTAAAGGTTTTTTTTAAGAATAAAGACGTGTTTGCAGTACTTCTGACAGGATTTGGCTAAAGTTATGAAGACCAGCTCATCTCTGTCCAGTCCATCTTTTTCCATTACGTAGGTGTTTCCCACTTGATTTGCGTCAAGTCATTCGCCCCAATGTGCTGTGATTGGATGGTACTACTGAGCTGTAATTGGCCATCTACACAAGGTGAACCTGGTCATTGGTCGCTCAGTGCTACGTCACATGTTACTAAACCATTAAAAAACAGAAAAGGAACTCAGGGGTTCCAGACTAATTCACATCTGCACTTTGGTCTGGCGATGCCAGGCTAATGCAGCATATTAAGTACGTTAAAACCTGGTATATCATAACTGATGCTTTTCTTGAGAGAACACCAAGTTTCATAATCAATATTACAAAATATAGTTTTGCTACCATGAAGGATTTTAGAAATACTCCAGTAAAGTACTTTTTAAAACATAAGAATCCACAAAAATCATGAATACGTTTACAATTCTTAATGATTCTTAAACTAGATTTTGGAAGGTGCATGTGTTCTAGCAAGGACAAGGTAAACTTTAAAATGTACTGATTTAAGGTTTCACTGTGTTTGCTTTGCTTCGTCTGTTCATCCTGTCACTCAGAGCAGCATAAACCACCCTGCCTCAGATGGGGAGGTATGACACATAAGACCTCTGCCAAATCTGCTAAGTGAAGGTTCAGTAGCATTGCAGTAGAGTCAGCATGGTGGCTAAGGTAGTTGGGGTCTTTTCTAGACACCTCTCAACATGTCTGCTCTCAGCAAGTCAAACTTCCAGCGACGTGCGAAGAGGCTCGTCTTCGGAGACATGTCTAGTGATCCTGCACTGGGAACAAGAGAGCAGAGTGCCCGCAAACCTTAATTATTCACAGCAGGGAGGTTATTGTCTGGCGCTAAGGACGGAGAAACGAGAACTAATCAGTAGGTGCCAGTCTCTTCGGGGCCTTTGGGATTCAGTATCCTGGAATTTGATTTCTCCTTCAGGCCCCTCTCCGTGGAAAATGTAACCTTCTGGGAAGGGCTTAATGGGGTTTTTGCTTTGGGGGGGAATCCATCATGGAAAACATGACATTTACGGCACCTTTTACAGTTGTTAATAAAAGGTATTCACAAACAAGCAGTTTGCCTCTCTCAGCGTGCTCACAGCTGAGCTGATGATCGAACAACACGGCGTGCCACAAGGAAATAACACGACGTGCGGCTCAAACAGCAAGCCGAGCCCAGCGCTGAACTGCATTGTGTATTGTGTAGCTATTTAGCCTTTGATACAGTGTCAGCATTTTTTTTCCCCAGCAATACAGGCATACTCCACATAAAAACAGCATTGTACAGATGTGAGAAATCTGTCTCGACTGCGTCTTCTTGGTTTGTGCATTTAAATGCTGAACCCTGCCGAAGTCTGTTTGTTGTTGATGCGGTAGGTGACGAGTCATGAATGATGTATGCTGTATACATTTTGACATAAACATATAACAAGCTGTAGAAAATATAATTTAAAGTAAGATGTTGTGTTTTGTTTCAATTCGATGGTTCCACCGATTGAAATGGATGAACATCCTGCAGCTGTCACACATGATTATCACCACTTACTAAAGGAATTAAGCATGGATTCAGATAGAAATGCAATACAGATGACAACACAGGTTTTTTAAACTGAACGCCAACGCTATCAAGATTCCTTAAAAGTTTTGTTGCTTATTTCAAATGTCTGCATTTTGTCACATCAGAGGTGCGAGATCTCAAAATCCTTAGTTCCTCGACGGAAACTTCTCTCTTGTCACATTTGCTTTTGTTTGTGAGGAGAACATTCGGTGTGACAAGTTATGCCTCGGAATGCAAATCCCTCCATTAAAGCAGCCGTGATGTTGGCAGAGACGCTGGCACAAAATGACAAAATGTTATGGCCCAATGAGCTGCGTCAGCTGCAGTCAATCTGAGTGAAACAGACGTAGCTGGTATCTATGACTTCATCTGCGGAAGAAATTAAAGTAGAAATACTGAAACAAAAGGGACAGACTTTTATGTAAATGTATTTTTAAACACTATAATAGTGGCGAGGCTTGGTTAAATGTAACGCCATTATGAATGGATTTAAAGACAATCGTATCAATCCGAGTCTATTAATCAGCTTTTACATGAACCCTGTCACAGAAGTCGGAGGGGGACAACATGACTGGTATTCCTCTTTGTATTAAAAACTATACAAACTGAATAACAATTGCACTAGCATCATCCCTGATGCACTTAATTCTCCCCCATGAATACTTGCATCCTGATGTGCTTCCTTTGAAATTAACTAATTGCAACAAATACTGTGACATTTATCATCATGTCACCAAGTTACTTTAGGCAGCAGAAGAGCTAATTTGTGTATACTTTGAGGGTGAGACATGTTAAAGAGTATTAATTCCAAACTGATATTATGTTAATATTGTTTGGTTAACCATGGCCATAGTGCTAAATTACGGGCTTAATGACCTTAAATGGGTCACTGTTCATTGATCTTTCGAAGCCAAAGATTGTTTGTTTGTTGAGATGTGTATTGTTACATTATTTAAAAAAGTTACAATGTTAGATTGCTTCTTTTTGCTGTTCAGAAAATGGTGGTTGTTCAGTGGTCAAAGAACTCAGCTTTAGCTAATTTAACAGCAGTCAAGTTGACTCCAATATTAGCAAATATTCAACATATTCTCTTTCCCAACTCGTCAAACACCTCATGAGTAGGATTGGGTACTGAAAACCGGTGCCAATATGAAACGCAACGCAGATTTCGGTGCTTCCTTTCGGTGCCTGAGCCGACTGAAATACGTTCGGTGCTTCCTTTCGGTGCCTTTCGGTGCCAAGGCAAATATGCTCATATTTCTGCAAAATAATTGCTGAAGTTTATTCATATTTATTTAAGTATACTGTAAACTGTTGTTAACAGTTAATATATTGTTCATAGTTTGAAGTTAAAACGTTTGAAGCTGTAGTTTGAAGCCAAGTGTTTTGTATTTATTTATATTTGTAGTATCCTTCAAACAGTTAATATATTGTTCAATTTGAAGAAAACAAATTGCCTTGGCAATACAAAAAAGCCTTTCTTTAATGTCGTCAATCGTCGTTTTGTGTGTTTGTTTTTTTAAAGTATCGGTTCAGGCACCGTTTAGACACCGGTATCGTTTTAAAAGTATCGTTTTAGCACCGGTATCGGAAAAAACCCAAATGATACCCATCCCTACTCATGAGCACATCATCAATCAATATCTTGCACCTTTGTCTTTGACAGTCTGATAAACTGTGTTAGTTACTTAGCACGTGTTAGCTTAGCAGCCAAAGTGAGACAGGGATGTCAACAGGATTCATTTAGATTATAAATAAAATTTAAATTAAACTTAAATTGAGATATTACCAGTAGTCAAACTGGCAGTTTGTTTACTCCCATGAGTAATAATGATATGTTTGAAAGTAATGATTCGTTTTGAGATTAGGTCAGTTTACACAGCCTAGCATTGTTGATAAATTGAAGAATATTTTAAAATGTGTGTTCTAAATGTGCAATCAAAACAATGGCATATATGTCCAATATTCATACTCATATCATTTTAATATAAAGTATGATAGTATAAAAAGTGCAAAAATAGTAGAAAGATCACAGACTGGAAAATCTATCAAAGAAAAGTCAGAATCTATTCATAAGCCCTTATTTATTTTGCAGGCCTTTCTATATGAATAACCTCAAATACCCCGCAAATACAAAATTACTCAGAAAAGGGGCTCACCTTGCCTTGAATCGTATCTCTCTTCATACCAAACTCTGGGCCCGCTCAGGATGCAGGATGGGTGTCAGTGTAAAAGGGTTACGCTGTAACCTGTGACCCACGAGGACGATTCACAGCATGGTGAGGTCTGGACCCACATGTGTAATACGGGTTAGAGGTGTGGAATGCTGTTTTATAAGACTGCACCTGCTGGCTCCTTGATAGCAGCAGAATTTCTGTAGATACAGAAACCTTTGCCAGATGGGAGCGGAATATTTATTTTGTATGTCTGTGAGTTTCTAGGGTTACATGACTTAAAACAACTAAAATTAAACAATCATAACAGTTGATACATTTTAGTTTACATTTTTTTTTAAATTACAAAAAACTGATCAAAGATTTACTCAACTGAAAGATAACACAGCTTTTGTCGCTCTTAGATCCCTGGCCTGAGGACACAAGAACACCTATGAGAGAAGACCCATTCCTTCATCATCAGAGATCAAGGACGACTTCATAATTCATGGCATTATAAAAGTGCAAATACTGGAAAGTTTTCTCTTTTCGTATAATATGACAGCTGTGGGAGGGAATTGCTTTGCTCGCTCACCTGTGAATTTGTCTTTTGGAAGAAGTCACTGTCACTTCTCTAACTTACAAAGTAAAGATTTGCCACAAGTTACAGCTCCAGAAAATGTCCTGAGTGCACATTACAATTCCAGCTTCAAAGTCATAACATGTTTACTTCACCACAGACAGCACACTATGTTCTGCACAATTTTACTGCAATATCTACCTCCATTTGGCTTTGCATTTATTTATGACAATGTCTCATCCTACTTTCCCTTTCTCAGTTTAATTTTCCCTGCCTGTCCGTCCACACTTTCCACTTGGATTCCTGAACCCGTTTGAATCAATTGAACAAGGCTTCAGGCAATGAAAAGAACAAATCAGTCTTGTCAGAGGATTCCTCTCACTTTCAATTTCCTCTCTGATGTTACAGGCAGTGTATCATCTATTTCAAGCCAGCTATGTTATGTTTGTTTTACAGAAAATTCAAACAACCTTCCCTTTTAAAAAAAAAGCAATATCTGAACTATCTGCATCTGCTTCTACTGCGTAATTCAAAAGCCATAGTTGGAATTATGAAGTCAATCATTAAAGGAGACTTTCTTCCACAGATGACTGCTGATATATATTCTCGTAGTCTATATTTCCCTTTCACGCCTGATCTATACTGGAAGTCTTTGAAAAATAACCTAAACAAGGCAAGCAAACTTTATTCAAATTGTATAAAATATATAAATAAACCAAAGCATTCACAAATACCATATCTGCACTAGGTGGCAAGCTCCTGAAACTTGCATTCTTTCTAATCAGGGGGGTGACTCCACTGATGTCATAAATAAGTGTGATTGTATTGAAGTCTATGAGAAAATTACCCTCAACATGAGTTTATGGTCTCAATTGCTAGTTTCAAATATTCTTCAATACAACATGATGTTCATTTAGAAATGATGGTCCCACATACAGTAAAATAGACCATAAAGCAGGGTATGCTTTAGGGCGTGGCCTGCTTGTGATTGACAGTTCAGTGTTATCCGGTCTGGGAGCTGATTGCCTTCACTTCTTAGATAGAGTCAATGGTCTACAGTTGTTAAGACATATGGATCTGAACCAGAATCTGCTATTGGGTACAGAGAAATACATCATTCATTCAAATATGTATTGGGATTCATACTCTGGGCAACATTTACTAAAATGTGTGCCAATCCATCTTTTAGATGTAGAAATGGTAAATGGGACTTGTACTTGTGTATTGCCTTTCTAGTCTTCCGATTACTCAAAACACTACATGTCATTCAGAACGACCCGCTCTACCTTGTGAGGCTCTCTGATGTGCAAAGTGAACTTCAACAAGCAAAGGTACAGGAGAAGACATGAAGTCTGTGTTTGTAAGTTAGACAAGAAGAAGACTTTAGGAGGAAAGCTAATGTGGGTGGAGCTACAAGAAAAGTCAGGGAAGTTGTCAGTGAAGTTATTGGGATTCATCCTCTGGGCACCATGAATGTATCTGCAAAAGTCTAGTGTGGATAAAAGTGGTAGACCGAATGACCAAACCAGAGACTGGCATTGCCATTCTGAGAGTCATGCCACAGCAAATTGCTGTGTGTTGGCGCGTTACTTCCACCACCTTTGTTGTGAACCATATAAAGGGCTTAGATAGGTAGTGTAACTACCAGTGTTTTTCTTATTGGTTGTTCGAGATGTATTTAACAAATTCTTAATAGAACTCTGATCCTTTCCCCATCAATTTAAAACTGAACAACAAAAAGTCTAAGTTTGAAACCTTCTGGAGGAAATTCCGGAATTTACTGTGTATTTACTACTTATTCCAATGTCTTATTGTATTTTGAGTGCAATATTGGAAGTACGATCTGTTTTATCTTCCTCTGAGTGTGCAGGTCAGCTTGCATGTTAGTTCGGCCTTCAGAGGCCTTAGATCAGATCATCCTCTCCTTTTCTCTCCCACACAGATCATTAGAAGACTCTGACTTGGCTCCGACTTGAGAGGAAGGGAGACACCCAGATTACTCTGACTTTAGAGGAGGGAAGGAGGATAAGACACCCAGGTGAACTTCTTAATGAAAGCTTGCATTGTTCAAACAGAAAGGATCCCTGTCTCTGGGAGACTGATCGATCTATGAAAGTTGACTGTAACTTCATTTCGTTGGTCTGCTTAAGAACAGCTGCATTACATTTATTTATCTTTATAACAGTAAATCACAGCACACCAATTTGACTTCACACTACTGACGTTACTTCTTGATCCTCATTGTCTACTGCCTTCAGTATCACGAACCAGCAGATGCTCTGTGCTGTTGTTAATGACATGTGGATGCCTGCAGGTCTAGATCCTTCAGCTTAGACTTCTACGTGACTGATGGCTGCTAGCAGGTATCCTGGAGGTGTCTTTCTCTTCACATACGGTCTAGAGATTGACCGATTGTTGCCTTGTCAAAAATGATTGGCAGCTGATCATATTCCCACTTGGATTAGCATCAGCGATATCCTAAATTGCTCCCCGTCTATGGCACGTGTCAGTACAGCACATATCTTTTCCAGCAGTTACTGTAAGACCGACCGTTTACTTCATTATGCTTTCGTCTCACGCAGCCAAGTTGGGGCCTAACTTAATTCCCCAGTTGGAAGTCTCCGCGCAGTCCCATCCCCAGCTTCGACAAAGCCGCAAGACAAGATCACATCATGATACACCGATGATTGCAATAATGAAACACCATTCCCAGGAGAGGTTCTTCGGCTCTCAAATTGTCGCTATTACGGTTGCCAATTCCTCGCTGATTCCCTGAACACGTCCTGCCATTCTCCCATACAAAGCGAGTTCACAGCTTCTGTCCTCATGAGTGAAAGAAAACATAGGCGACTTATACCAAACATGCTTGGATGCCATCTTACTTAAAAAGGTACCCAATGGAGCTGTCTTGTAAATAAGCAGTTATGTTTACATTCAATGTTTCTCCCAGAATGCATTGTTTATATTCTTGATGCCTAACAAATGAGTTGAATGCATTTCCTTCCAGATTACACACTTGCAAAGCCAAGCTTTCGAGTAAACGCTGCATTGTTTGTGTTGTGTCCATTGTTGCCAGCGGGCAGTCTTCTTCCGTGGTGTTTGCTGGTAAATTGCTGTTTGTTGACACATTACCTCCACCAGTCGTTTTGAGTGTGTTCATTTTTAACCTTGGTAATGGAAGTTTGTCTTTTGTTGAGTTTTTTGCATTGCCTTTCCAGCTGAGAAGAGAGGGAGAAATAAAAGTTCAGTTGCTTCACGATTTAGTCTTGGAGCTCCAGATCATTTCCAGGCAGAAGAAGAAGTAACAGAGGAAAAGTGCAAAACAAACAATACAGCCGCCATCGGCGCTCAGCAGGGTGCGAATAACTAATGAGAACGAAGGTGAAATATGTGAATCCACACATGCTGCATCCCAAACTTCGACTAAGATTAGATCAATGGGCTGGGAGGAGTTTGCGTGTGCTTTTTTTTTTTTAATATACACTGTGACACACAAAATCATGCAAATTTGCACTTTTATGTGTCAAGAAGCAAGAGTCCAAATAAATGTAAATGTCTCTGTTGGATCCAGTATGAGAAAGCTGCGTTTAAGCAGCAGAGTTAAAGTTTCTTTGTATTGAAAATATGTTATTGCCCATATACAGTATATCACCATATCACAGCATTTCCATTTGTCTCATTTAAAATAACTTACTTTACAATGACTTTTTTTGACGGACCAATATGCTGTTCTTTATCAGGGTCTACATGTGCAGCATGTCCAATGAGAGGAACATCAACAAAATAGCTAATGTAAGTATTTGATACACTGGATTTCATACAGTTATCACCATATCCAACAGAAACATTATTGCATGATTGCAGGGTTTTGATACACCCTCTGGATATACTTAACAAGTGAGTTCCCTCTCCCGGAGATGTGTTTGGAGTTTGTTTGTATCTTGAAGCCAATTACAACTCTTATTGCTGGTTTTATAAAATTGACTCCCTTAAATAAAGAAATCAGACTTTCCACCACCAGGCACATTTTCCCCTAACTTATTAAACACAGCCATGGGAACATTTCACCTCAGAACTGTTTGAGAGCATACGCTTTTTTCATGACCAGCAGATTGGCGCATGTATAAATCACCAAGTGGTTATGCGATGCTGCGTCTGTGTAGATACTTGTAAGCAATTAGAATCATGTTCGTGTGTGTCCTTAATTATAACCACTTAATACCAGCATGCAGCTGTATGTTTGTTGGGGAGAGAGGTTGAGCACTTTGGTATTTTAATTGTAGCATTCAATTAACTTTAAGAAGAGCTGGTCAGTCCCCTGTGACAGTCGGAGCTCTGTTTCTATTAGAGCAGGGGGGTTTAGGCAAAGCTCCAGTGGGGATTAGACACAAGATGAAGAGGAGTAAAAGAGACTTTGCCTACAATAAGCCGGGGATGTTGGCTCCTGCTTATCTAAAATCCCCAGTGTATTGGGTCCTTATAGCTATAAGGGACTCGGCAGGATTCCACAGACTGATTTAGATTGCATTTCAATCAGATATCGATTTGACGTATGCACACACACACACACACACACACACACACACACACACACACACACACACAAACATATAATAATATTCCCAGATATATATATATATATATATATATATATATATATGGGAATATGTTACCTCACTTGTGACAATGCATCTTAATATTCTTATATTACAATGTGCGCTACTAATTACAGCGCCAGAAAGTAGTAAGCCTGTAACATATTTTTTCATTGTTTTGGCACACTGAGTTTGTAATATAAATTCGCTGACTCATGGTGTAGACATCCATATCGGGTAAACAATGTGGGACCCACAGCAATTTGAATTCTTCGTTCCCCAACTTTAGGACAATGCACATTGATCCCAAATGTACAGCAAAGAGCAAAGAGCACAGCACAATGGAGTGTTATTGACTTGTCAAGTCAGTCATGTGACCTCAATGTATGAACCCAAAGGCCAACCATTTTCTGCTTCCCCAAACCTCTTGTGAAATAGTTTCACTTTATATGACATTTCATAGCCTAGGCAGCTAATCTGTTAATTAAAAGAATACTGACAGATACATCAATAATGAAAGTAATGATTCATTGCAGCCATTCCTCAATCAATCTGAGCATGCGTTTTATGAGCTAGAAAGCCCCCTAAACAAGCAACAAGTGCCGATGGCTGCAGTAACAGGCCTGGCAGAGCACTAACGGGACTGTCTGCTGACACTGGCTATAAATTAATTACAGCAGGACTCAAAGAATGTCTGCACACTGTTCGGCTCCAAATAGTTAGTTACTAATAGTAATAATTAGACAGCATTACGGATATCTGAACTAAAGCACGGTATCGGCCAAAATCAGTCACCGGAAAAAATGGTGGCCATGTACGTTTTTTGCAAACCACGGGATATGTTGAATGTCGAAATTTCTGAACCAAAAATACATTTCATATCAGCGTCATATCAGGCTTGCAGAAACGCACAATTTCACGTGGTTAAGGTTGGTTAGGTTTAGGTTAGAAAACTACTTGGTAAAAAAATAATTAAAAAAATAATCATGGTTTGTGTTTGTGTTTAAAAAAAAAAAAAATATCGTAAAAACGTAGCTATTGTAAAAATATAACAACCGCCCATAGCGGACTCTTACAAAATGTCATGTAACAAGTGTAACAACATTACGTAAGAAGCATAAAGTCAATTTGTAATTTTGGTTTCACACGATCAATACTCTCCTGAGTGAAAGTCCTGTGTTTGTTTTACCCACACGCCAACTGTCCCGTCCTTAGTGGACTTTCGTGGTCGTAATTATACCACAGAACTTTCAATAATAGACCCTATATACATACTACGTCACTTACTCTGCGTGTCGCTTGTGTAGTACCTCACGTGCTCTGACAGCAGAAAGGCTGTGGAACTTTTGGGATCTTTCTATGGGATTTGTTGGCAATCACAGCATAATGTCATCTCACTTATCCTTTTAACTAACTTTTTCCTATGACCTATAATTAGAAGGGTAATGTTCATCTGATGCAGATGTAAATGGACCCAATTGAAACCTAAAAGCCAGAACTTTACTGTTGAATACACTAGAAACACACATTACTTCAATATTCCAATTGATTTATATTATGTACAGGATATGCATAAAGAGAGCGTGGACTCTGGAGAAATGATAAGACCTGCATAAGATTCATAACAGATGGCATGCCATTACTATTTTGAATACATCAGAAATAAGATGATCTCAACAGGCTTATACGTTCAGAAAGCACCTTCTGGTATGAACAGTGAGCGCTTCATAAGGGCTTGGAAGAGTATACTCAACAGGTGTCCATTGGCCCTTATAGATATTACAATACAAACCGTAATTAAAGATGAGTACATGCTACAAGGGAATTAAAAGGAAAGAGATCATCCACAGAAACGTGAATGACAGACCTCGGTTTGTGACAGCCATGAAAATGATATCAAAGACATTAAACAGAAAAAAAGCCTTTGCTTTTAATGAAAAGAGATTTCCACAGTGGTAGCATCTAACTTCAGACCTTATAACTGCTCTAAGAAGTCTGCAGATACAAGTATGTGTATATATATATATATATATATATATATATATATATATATATATATATATATATATATTATGTATCGGCTTAAATCTGACACTCATGTGGATTTCAATTATGCTTGAGGTGGTGCTTTATTTTCTAAACTTGACTCGAGTGTGCTCCTTCCTGAGGAGACGTTTACGAATCTGCATCGCAGTAATCTGCTTTTCCTGGCTCCCTGCTTCTACAATCACAACAGTTTTTGGACTGTTAGCTGTCAGCTGATGCCCCGTTTAGAAATATCAAATGCCAATGAAGGAATTTCATTATCACATGGTGACTGAATATCAGTCTGTATAGTAGCTAGCATTTCATTTAATTAAATTTTTTTAAATTTAAAAAGGGCACAGTGCACATTAATCAACATGAAAACAACTGTAAAAGTACCCGGATTACATCGGCAGTCTTTGACCCTGATGTTGCGTCCTGGGATAATAAAAACGCCACAAGCTGCAAAAGCACGACTTTCCTCACACGTTCGTATTACATGGAATATATGACTAATGGTTGAACACTTTCACTTTGTTCTTTGGGGGCTGCTGCGTGCTGCAGAGATTGTGAGATTGTAAAAAAAAAAAAATCAATTTTCTCATATGGGGGTTCCATATTCACTGTGATGTTTACAAATGAAGGGATGGAAAAACAGGCTCTGAATTGAGAATGAAGATGAATAGATCTGTCTGGCATTAAGAGCTGCAGCAGACAGAGTTTCTAAGTGTATGTAACCCCAACCACTATGCCTTATCCCCTAAAATGAGCTGTTTGAGTAGACACCCACTTTGACCATGCAGCGCTGCAGGGAACCAAAACAGAGCAAATTCCTGCAAACAAGAACATTGATTCATTCCATGTGTCCAGAGGGTCAAAATCTCTTTACCGAGGTTTTCTTTCATGGAGGAGGAAGTCTTCTGCTTGCGGCGCCAAAGATGGACTTACTGGAACATCAAATCTCAACTGTGAGGAAAGTGGCCGTTTGATCTTTGAACTAAATGGCCTAATCACCGCACAGCAAACATACATGTAAAACGTTGAGCCTTTTGGCTCAAGGCTTTGCTTCAATGCGAACATCTTGCTGGGGAGACTATTGCATGTGTAGTTCTGTAATCCTCCTCCGTCTTCAACACCGCTTTCTTTTTGCTTTTGGCGTCTTCCCGTCCAAGCTCATCGGGTCTATGTTAGATTTTTTTTTGTAATTCTGTGAAATATTTTCACCAATAAATCTTGTTACACAATACACCTTGTTTGAAAAATGATAACACTTGAAGCACAGCAAGGAAGTTTTGATCCACCGGCTTTACTTGTTTCCCCACAAAAAAACGATATTAGCACTACAGACGAACAGCAAGGCTCCTCACTCATGTTCTTTATAATGAATAGATAATAGATAACACAGGAATCAACCTTGTTATTATTTTGTTCCCGAGGCTATTACAGCAAGAGTCTATTGTTGGAACATAGAATTGACTGAAAAGGAATGCAACACTGTCAAGTTTGTCAAAAATAAAAAAAAAATAAAAAAAAGGAGAGAGTGCTGGAGTTGACAGTTCAATCAAATTGTGGGTAATAGTTCATTTTATCTGTGTTCGCGTTCCTGGGGCCGTATCATGACCAGACACCTGCAACCCAGAGAAAATGTGAGCACAGTGAGGGGGCATGCAACTTCAAACAGGGCCGGGAATCGAGTCAAAGATTTCAATCGGCGCTGGCATTATCCTGGCCTGCAGGCATGGATCTGTGGAACTGTTCTGTCTATCTGCGGTCAGACTCGGGTCTCTGCAACACAAGCTAGATAGCTCTTTGAGTCTGTGAGATTTACTGTCAGGAATATATTTAACACTCCCATCAAAATGTTTCTGTCGCAGCAAAATGCATTTTAATTTTGGCAGAGTGACTCTGCTCATGTGATGGGACAAAATCTGAGCATACTTGACACCCCCTCCCCTGCCAGCTGAGCCTGATCCATTTAATGAGCATGCACTTGTGCTAAACATTGAAAATTCATGTATGGTTAATTGCTAATACAGGCTGGGGAGGAGGAGGGAGTTACATGTTTGATAGCAGGCAGCAGTGCGGCAGTGAGGGTACAGAGCTCAGCGTTGTTGAATGCAGACTGAATGAGTGTTTATCTGAGGAACACTGAATCATCCTTTCAATTATGACCTGGTTTATTTTAAGCTGCATTTGATCTATTTTGACTTGGGGACTCATGAGGTGGGAGAAGAACTCCACAACAACCTCACATATTTTAATCTTAGGAAGTTGTTACAGAGCTGTTGTTTAAACAATTGCTGATTACGTATCCAGCAGATTAGGGGTACATCCCAAGTCTCTTAATTGCATCCACGTTTCCCTCACTTTGCGTCTTAGTCCCTCCCACCAGGGATGCATGGAGAGAGAAAGAAAACCATGCAGGGAGAGAGGATACGAGGAAATATGTTTTAGGAGAATTGAGACGTCCTTTCTTCTGTAGCGTCACGTGAAGCGACGTCTGTTTCTGACGAAGGCGGCGGCCGCTGATCACAGCTGGATCAGCTGTCAGTTGGCTTCAAATGTGTTTGTCTTATTTATTGATTATTTGTGTCTGTATGTATGTATGTATGTCCGTCGATGTGTCCTTGAGCAAGACAGTCAACCCCAAAATTGCTCCGGTAGCTGTGCCTACGGTGTATGAATGTGATAGTCTGATAGGCAGGTGACACTTAGACCCCCTTGCCATCAGTGTGTGAATGGTATGAATGATGACAAGTAGTGTGAAAGCACTTTGAGTGGTCGGAAAGACTAGAAAAGCGCTCTACAAGTACAGTCGATTTGCCATTTACTATTTATGCATTCATAGAAAATGTTACGATGGCTTAGCTGTATTGCATGATGTTTATTTCCTTCTATTTGAGAGTCTGAGACTTGAAACATAGCTATCCAAGCTATGCTAAACTAAACCTCTAGTGCCTATACCCACAAAGACATTAGTCTTCAGCAAAGATAGCATCTCAGCCTGTACTTGCAAAGCAGCATTTTGACCTAAATGCTAACATGCTCAAAATGCCTATGGTAACATGATGTTTAGCAGATATAATATTTACCACGGTAACAATCTTAGTTTAGCATGTTAGCATGCTAATAATTGCTTCATAGCACTAAACTAAATGTTGTCATTTGTTTCGCAGGTATTCAAAAGTTCTGGATAATTTTAAATTTTGACCTGATGGGGGCGCTAGATAAAAACTTACGGGATAAGCAAAGCCATTAGGGTTTATCCTTTAGGAAGCATGAATATCTCCAGAATTTGTTATAGCAATTCTTCCAAGAGTTATGAGTCAAGACATATCACTAAAAGCCCAAAATGTCAGCTGATGCAATGCTGCATACTGTACATTCCTCTCTGAGAAACCATGTCTGTGGTAATTCTACGAAAAAACGAATTGCAGCTTGCAACGTTTTTGTGTGTGCAAGAATTCACAGAGGCGGGATCTCATTTTGTCGAGTTATTAATATATGCTGATACACATCGGTAAGCAGCAATACTATTTTTTTTATTTATTTCTGGAGAAATTACTCATTTGTTTGCTATTGCTGGTTTCATAGGTTCATTTATAGCTTGGTTTAAATTTAAAGTTTTATGTAATTATGAAATGAATTCACATTTTCTACGTCATTTTTATTTAATGTTTTTTTTGGTTGTTTTTTTTGGTAATGGCCTTTCATCAGTTCTTATCAGTTGCAGTAACACTGTAGCTGCTTGAGGGAACTTTTTGTATGACTTTTAAACGCTCTTGTGTGGATTGGGGACCAAATCAGAGTTTGGTCAGGGTTTAACTCCAGGGGATCGTGTGCAATTATGTGCTAAAACTCTCTAGCATCACCTGGCATTACCTGAGTCCCTTCTGGGCCAGACTTCGCTCCGGTGTAAGAGGGGAAAGTCTAAAAAGAGCTGATGGGGCATGAGGACTCGGTATAGCTGGGATGAAATAAGAGAACTGGGGCATATGTAATATTCTGAAATCTAAATGCAAATTGGAAAACCTCCACCACACAAATGTACATTAGCGGTTGTTGGTAAGTTTGCACACATGCGTGTACCCCCATGTGTATTAATTTATTCGGGAGCATTCCGAAATATGTTTAGCAAGCCTCTGAGGGGCTGGCTGGAGCATCCTGATAAGGACTGTTAGGTGTAGTGCAGGTGTGTATTGTGTAGTTGGTGGTTTGGTATTGGTGTTCTCTCCTGCCTCACCTGTTACAGTGTTATCTGAAGGGACCCAGGGAGCTCCTTAGGGGTGGGTCTCAGTAATGACAATTACGCTTATCACAGCAGCGGGATAGACAGCCCTCCGTCTCAAAGGCTGTTTCATGGACAGGGTTGACTCAAAAATTACATAAACAATGGAAAGTGATGTTTTCTATATTTTAATTAAGTCTATAGTTCAGTCAACAATAGGGTGAATGCATTTATCACTGCCAAATTTCACACAGAATCCATTCCTGCTAAATAGAATTGTCGCGATCAATATTCGCTTACAGCAGTCAAGGAAATCTGCCTGGCGGACTTACCTCAGTTTCACCTTGATAAATATCCACATTCGTGCTGCTAACCAGGAGCAAAATATCGTAACAGTGATGACCATAAGGCATGGTGACACAATAAAGTAAAATAACCAAATAGAAAAAGCTCATTCAGCAGATATTTAACTCTTCCTTTATAGGTTATTGGTTATACAAACAGCACTAGCTCCAAGCTTTTTAAATAAATGCTTCTTTTTTTGTCTGCCTTTTCAAAAGTTTATTACGGTAATTTAGAACACCTCTTTCACATGTATCCGGTTGTACCAATCAGAAAGCAGCATTCTTTATAGTATGAATTCAAGAGATAGAGGGAGAGAAGCATCAGGCCCTCAAAAAACCTCTGAACATAAAGTGCCAAAGAGACATCTTGTGTGAGAGATAATTCATGAACTAGCGAATAAATAAGGGATTCCGTGAACAAGATGAATTGAACACAATGAGTGGGCTGAATAAAACATTCAAAGACAAATTGGGGTCTATCTGTCTTCTCTTTTGACTCCAACACTGACTGCGCTCTAGGTAATGTTTCCAATAACTTTAAAATGTCTCAAATTCTGAGCTTGTGAAACACACCCATGTGAAACTTGTATGTGCGTGATCATCTGAACAAAATGAGAAACAGTCTTTTAAACAAGTCAGCTGAGCTGCTTCTTGGGTGTAAGTTTAGGTCGAAAAGCGTGGTTGACGTTAACTTGATTGACCAATGACTCACATGACTCACGGCTCATGTGACTAAAGACTGACTGGACAAACGTCAACTTTACTTGTAGTTTTCCATGGGCCACGAATATTCATCTCATTGTGCATGTGTAATAAATAATTGTTCCACTCTAAATCAAGTCTCCTGATGATATATATATATATATATATATATATATATATATATATATATATATATATATATTGTCCAAACCTGGTCAGGAATTCAACATCTGCGCTGTAAATCCACCGAGAGATTATAAAACTGAAATGACTATGACACAATCTGAACTGGGCACTAAGTGGTTATTTACCATATGCCTGGATATGCTCAAGATAGGACTTAATGTATTATGCATATAGGTACACACACATGTATATCTACATAGGTCTGTCTGTGTCATGATGTCAGTGTCTATGTTGTGTAATTGTTTGAATAAAACCTGATCAATTAAAGATTAAATGGATCAGTGATTTATATCAACTGTTGATTCCTTTTTTTTGCACCTGTGATAGCACACATTTCAAATATGGAGAATTTAAAAAGACTATGTAAGTAACTAGTAGCAATTCGGTAAAATTAAATAATCAGGATAGATAAGATGGAGGTGTTGTTTGGTGTTCCCGCCATAAACTGCAATGTCTCTTTGTCAAGAAGAAGGCAACAAGAAGACTTCTCTCTCTGGTCTTCTACACTGGACTTCGACTCTGGAAGTTGACACTGAAGGGTGTCAGCCCTCAACGAAGAAGGCGACCAGGTTCCGAAGATATCAGAGAAAGCCGGAATAACTGCCGCTGAGCGAAGGATGGAAGAGTGCATTTCAACAAACTACAATCATTCAACCAGATGGAGATTTCCAAAGAGCAACAGCCGCCATTGCCATCTGCCCACTAAACGATACCAATTACAGGTGTAAATTAATTTGATGTTTGTAGGCCAAATAAATTTAAGTCAGCATAGTAAATTAATCTGAGATAGAAATATTTTTAACCTAAAGATCTAAATTAAATACAAATTAAAGTAATATAAAGGTGCTTCACAATCTTCCCTGGTGCTTCTCAAACTATCAGCTGCTGAACGTTGCATAAATGTGTTGAGCTAAACTTAATGTAAAACGTCAAATATAATTATTCAGTCAATGATGCGAGTCACTGATTCTACTTGGTCACATGTAATTCTTTTCATTTGGTTGTGGTATATTGATATTCATTGTACTCTACATCATATTCTTTATTCATTCTGTTTATTTGATCCTTTATTCATTTGTTTTCTGTTTAGTAGTTTAGTTATGTAGTAAATCAAATAAATATTTCATTTATAAAGAACTTGATCATTGGATTTATGTGTATATGAAATAGTATGTCCCTGTACACCTTGAGAAGAACTCAGTAGCAACCCTGAGATTAACATTTAATTGATTAATATCAAATTTTGTAGTTTTCCTAATTTGTGTCCAAAATTGAATCTTATGTTAAATTCTGTTAGTCAAACTAATGGTGGCTTATGGTGTAAGCTAAGTACCATCATTCTTTAATACTAATTTAAGTGTATGAATCATAATTGAATTAATAATAATAGTTAGGTAAATTGACTTTAATCATTATTTAATAAATCTGCTACCAGCAACAACGCTACACCGCCAAGCATTGTCCATTTGCCTGATTAATGGATCTTTTTGAGCCATTTTGCGATTTCTCGATGCAACGCCAACATGATGAAAACCCATTTTGCACGTTTGTTGAATACAATATTTGATATCACATCTCTTACTCCATGCCCAAGTGCTCCTGGCAGGAGCCTTGGTGTGAAGCAATATTACCATGGTAACAGCTCTCAAAGCAGCCGTTATGTAGTTATATGTGTCCATGAAGAACACTCAATTTGCGTGCATCCACTTGTTGAGTGCCGGGGCCTGGCAGTGGGCTGCTGGCCTGCACCCACGGTGAACATGCTGCTAAAAGTATAAGATTCCCTGTGGGGCAGCGTTACAATAGAGGGGCATCAACATTTCATCTAACACATCTAACGGGAGGGGTATTTCGATTGTCTAACTGAAATGATAAGCAAGAAAGAGTGCCTAAATGCCGCTTTTGTTTTACAACATTATCTTGGCTCCTTTCCTGGAATGTGAACGTGGTCCTGGGATAATGGAGGCATCATTATCATACAAGAGGGCCCCTCTCATGGGAATACACTGTCAGACAAACGGCATAAAGCAGTTAAAAGGAAACATTAAATTGTAAACAATAAAAGGACAGAGAAAGCGGGGTGAGAAAAAAAATAAAGAGACATTAAGAAAATCTCTGCTAGGCAGAACTTGTATTTTCACTTGTCACATCTTTTCTTTACTCCCTCCTCTTCCTGGAGAGTGAAGTGTGAAAAACGTTGGTGGGAGGATCGCTGTCAGTGCATCAATGTGGTGTCCAAGTCCAGCAATAAAAGCTAAAACTATAAATGAAAACATTTGTACATTTTCAAAGGAGTGTTATGGATATTTCTTTTCCCAATGAGGCATATGCCACTTGGAGTTCGACCACACAGACACAAGATGACAAACTGAATGACAAGGACCCGTCCCCATCAATCACAATTTCGAAACCTAGCTGTGGAACAAACAAATGGAGGAGGTTCAAACTACACTCTGCGCTAACAAAGATTGTGACCAAAGTGCAAAGAACATAGAGATTAGACACCAAATCAAATTCATTGAATTTCAACATGTTATCCAACCTAAAAAACAACATGTTTGTTCGTCATTGGCTTCCAAAAAAACCCACACAGGATATGAACCCCAATCTGCAGGCTAACATTGTTTACTGCCACCTTCAGCAACGCCATGTGACTGTTCCACCACTCTGGAAAAGGTTTGATCAAGTTAAGGCAACTAAACTACTTGGATAAAGATACCCTGAGGAGTTTAGGACAACTAGTGGTGCTATGGAGCAATGTTGTTATGAGTGGATCCCTGTTTTTTTTGTATCATGTATGAGTTCCAGATTGTGGGTGTGGGTTCTCTGGTGGTGGTGCGTGATTCTGCTGACCAACAGTTGGCAGCTGTAACGCTCAAAGAGGAAAAGCAATGCACCAGTGCACGCAGCGAATTAGAGGACTACTAGCTTGTTACTTAAATGTAAGGAATGCACAATTTAAAAAAAAAAAAAAAAAAATTCAACATGTGTGTCATGCCTCAGGGATACACATCATGCGTTTTGGTGATCAACACTTAATGAAATTGTTGAGTAATGGCAATGGCTTGACAGAGGAAGGGGCCACAAGACATTAAGCTGTCTTTATTGAGCTTAAAAAATGTTTATTTAGATTTTATGTGATATGGTATTATATGTCTGCACCATCGCAGCCATGAGATCAATGCCACAATAAAAGCCATACAATCCATCACAATTTGCCTGGGACAGAGGCTCGTCCAGGGAGAGCACAACAAGTAAATCAGTCAGCAGGCCTCGACCCACAATGCTGCAGAGGAGTGAGTGCACCGTAGAATAAAATATGTCCTCGTTTTGGATAGTTGGCTAGCTAGCCTTTCAGTTTCAATCAAGGAGTTCGCTGCGAAGAAGACCAGGAGAGACCACTTTTGAAGGTAAGACAATACCAGTTTTTATACTTGTTTGTTGCTTGTGATGAGTGCAGGTTATTCATTAAAAAGACTGATCTTCTTGGCTGGTAACCTAGCTTTGTATTTACTTGGGGCTGTACCAAGTTTTTTTTTTTTCTCTTTTTTTTTACATTCAAAGCTTCTATTTAGGCTTTTGGATAAAGCTTTGAATGTCTGTTGCCATATGTTATGCATTCACAATCCTAAAAAATAAAAAATAAAAAATATATCTTGAGTTTTATAAACTTAGTTCAGGAATATGGACCATCCTGAACACAGCTCATTTCCTCCACACAAAGTATTAAAGTACAACAAACCTGTTCACTTCCTCTTTAACTCTGCTTTGACATGACATACGTTCTCCTGACCGCTAGGCGCTCGAATGATGGGTGAAACCACCGCTACCCTCATTCACCATTTCAACGCTCCGACAGTCTCTACATATCCCACTTATCTGAGTGGTCTCTCAACCGAAGAATGCAATCATCCAACACAACACGCGTTAATCGTGACTCGTCTTGAAGAGGATCGATTCAAGACCTTAGTACCGGCCTCATTACCCTAATCGGGTACCTTTCGACTGTAAATATCTTACATTCATCCCTCCATCCCAGCATCCTTTCCTTTTCTCTTACTTCTACCTTATATGTCCCACCCACTTTGGCTAACTCCTCCCACCTCTACTGGCTACCCCAGCTGCACAGACCGCTCCAACAGGGAACAGGTAGGTAAATAGCACAGCTACGGTAGCAACTCTGAAGCTGAACCACGCCCTACGCCTAAACGTCTGCCCCTCACTTCGGAGCTCATCACCCGCTGCATCCGTACACTCTGCTCAGGCTATCTGTCTCCCTTCATGGACAAAGTATTAAAGTCCACGTTCTTGCTGGCTTTTATTCAGCTTCCTGCACTGCTCCGAGTTGTTCACCACCTCGAACTCCACCCACCATCCGTCGCGACATGCCACCGCACCCGACATCTCCCGTCGCCTATCACCCCAAATGCAGCAAGACCAACCAATACGGTCCACTCCAGCCCATCTACCTTTCCGACTAGACTCATACCCAAGTCTGTACGAACCCATCCGCGACTACTCAAGCCCAAGCTCATGTTCAGCCAGCCGAACTTCCCCGCAAGATCCCCTGTTCATCACAGGCAAAGGGGCCACCTGGTCCCGGGTTCACCACCACTTTCGCCATATCTGGAATACCCATCCTTTCCGCATCGGCGCCGCCTCCACCGCTTTGAGCCAAGGCATTCTCAGGCGTGTGCCTCCCTTTGCGGCCAGCGGGAGAGCAAACTGTCACAGAGGTCATTTTTGAAAGGCT
Source organism: Cebidichthys violaceus (assembly GCF_023349555.1). NCBI lineage: Eukaryota > Metazoa > Chordata > Actinopteri > Perciformes > Stichaeidae > Cebidichthys > Cebidichthys violaceus. The sequence goes on from NW_027176285.1 coordinate 4,397,556, forward strand.
GAAAGCCAACAAAAGTGGGATTGAAGCAGATATTTAATTTGATTTAAAAAACATTGAGAATTTTGGAAATGATTACATTTATCTTTTTTCAATTAATTGGAAATGTTTTCATCACAAGAGTCAAACAATGTTACGCAGCCACCTGCAGTGGGTGGTGGCCACAAATGGTATAACAAGTGTTTTCTCCAACTGTGCAACCTGGTTTAGACAGAATGAATAGACACACAAAAAAAAGGTATTGAAGCTATGCAGTATTCTAAGGTTGACTTAGAATTTGGATGTCAACAATATATATGAAGCTTCCAACTATTCGGTATAGCCCTAGAACTGTCTTATATTGATTATTATTGATGATTTATTGTGTTTACTGATAAGGAAGGCACTCTGTTCGCACTTTGTTGCCGTCTATGAACGCAATGTTGATGTGGCATATTGTAGAGGGCGGTAAGGGCCTCCAAAACATCTGTAGCCCCAGGGCCTCTAGTAAACTAGAGGCATTTCTGGTAAAGACAGCAGTCTTTGTACACAATCCACAACTTCAGTCGATGCCTGATGATTGAAAAGGCTTTGTGAATCTCTTTAACCTCCCGCCCCCCCACATTCCCCTCTTACCATGCAGGTTGGTGCCAACTCTGAGAGTAGAAAATAGTAGCCTGGAGGAAAATACTTGGTCGTCCTGACTGAACAAAAGATCTTTACAAGGGCACCCAAGTCTTTAGCTGTCCAGATTACTTGAGTGAAAAAGAAAAAAAAGGAGGGAATATGAGAATCAAAAAGGATATCAAATCCACTGGGATCTAAGGAAGCCCTTTTGTGGCCTGCCAAGCTCTGAGTTGCCTGAAATGACAAAATTAATTCCCTCACCTCTTCAGCAGCAGCAGCAGCAGAAAGCTGAATCAAAGAACTTCTGAATACCAGCTTCACCGGCCTCTCAAACCTCTCAGAGTAATGACCCAGTATATGAGTTTGTGACAAAGAAATCAGTATAATAACATCACCAGAGAAGCTATTGAATATATATATATATATTCCCCACTTAAAATTGCCTATAAAACGAGTATCGTCTACCATAGGCATACAGGGTTTGACTGTGCTTGGCATTTAGAGAGTAATTCAAGGTCTTCTTGGCAGAATTGTAACAAGGCAAAGATGATTCTATCATTTATCTGTTGGGCTTACATAACATGTGGCAAACTAATTGCATTGAGCGCAGCCATGGAAGCAAACTGAGTTTGTAAAGTGCAGAAATATTGCTTCAAGCAACAACATAAAAAATAAAAGAAAATCTTCATGAATTGGTGTTAAAAGAGATTTGCACTCCTCAGCCCTACAGAGAGATATTCAGTTTGTTGAGCACAGACCACAAGAACATCTTTTGTAATATAGTGTCCTTCCTTTACGCATACACATCTTTATTACCATAGTTTTTGATGAAGAACTATTATTCTTCTTAATATCACAGGGCCAGAATACACTTAACACATTTGATGAATTATTATGAGCTCTTGAGAAGCAGCAGAGGATATTAAAACAAACACGCAACAGGTTGTGTTCTGCCACTTCGACAACACAAAGCACAATGGAAGATTCTGAAGAAAAAAAAAGCATTTTTTCACTGATCAACTGATTAGGTAACGACACCAGCAGAAATATATCTCCTCTCTTTAAAATATCTGCTCCTCTTTCATCCGTTGCAGCTTACGCCCACTCCTGTGCACCGTGTGCAGCACAGTGGCAGAGGGCCTGCCTCTCTTTTCCCTTTGACACTCTTCCATTTTTTTTTTTCACACTGGGAAGACCCCTCCGTTTAAGAGAATGTGATGGAGATGGCTGCGGGGTCGATTGAGGACACAGCGGGGCCGTGTGGGTTAAAGTGCCGTGATCAATCGCGGGATTATGGATCAAAGAGCCTAGCCGAATTCCGACTGTGAAATGGGGATCACTCCTGCATGAGCAAACACAATGGCGACACCCGTATCACACAAAAACGTTGTATTTCAGTCACTCCCAATGGATTAGTTGCATGCACAGCACATAATACAGTGTAGAGTAGTGTGCAAAGATTACAGTATTAGCATTCCTGACATTCTGCACAGTAGGTTCTAAATCATTTTAGGCGTTACGTGAAGGAATACATTGCATTTGTCTCGCATGTCTCTCTAAAACATCTCTTGTATTATCGTTTGGCACGCTGCTCTACTAGAGGCATCGCATGATATTCTTCCAAAAGATTCATTCCCTTTTGGTGTTTTGATAAAGCTGGTGAAGAGTGTCTTTGAGATATGGTGGCTAAGACAGTCATAGCATATTATTCTTATAATTTTCACTCACCATCCATTTACCCCTGCGCCCTGTATGGAAGCAGATCTTTTCATTTTCTTTAACGTGTCAAACACCGACAGTCCTTGCTGCTTTGAAACCCTAACTATTTTTTAAAGTGTATTTTCTTTTCACTTGTGCATGTGAGTACATGGATGGTATATTGGGCAGTTACCAGTGGTGGAAGTCAAATCAAATAATTTACTTAAGTAGCAATACCGCGGTATAAAAATACTCTGATGCAAGAAAAAATCCTGCAATAAAATTAATTTTTTTTCAGTTAAAATGAAGAAGAATTGGCATCAAATCTTACTTAAGGGATTACATTTGACATTCAGAGCACTAATATAGCAGCAAACAACTATTTTCTATATGGATACATGTAGGGGAGTAATGTCTGCCTCAGCAGAGAATGAAGTCAATCTCCCTCTGCGGGTGTCAAAAGTAGAAGTATCCAACATGCAGAGTTTGTACTTTTATATTATTGGATAGTTATTATTGATGTTTTAATATCCAAGCACTACTTCTAATGTTGTATTTGGTTAAGGTGGGGTTAATTTGGACTACTTTTCTATACTTTGTTAGTTTTATCTGTAACAATGGATACTATTTGTGAACTAATCATATGTTGTAAAATCTTGATTTGATAAGTAACTGTAAGTCTATAAATGTAGTGAAGTGAAAAGTACAATATCTCTTGAGAAATATAAATCAGCATGACATGGAAATACTCAAGTAAAGTACCTCACAATTGTATTTAAGTACAATACTCAAGCAAATTTACTTCATTAATTACCACTGAAGCTGCTAAAACCCATTTCACAGCAGCCCCATGTCTAAATGCACCTGGTGTGGACACTGATGGAGAACTGCAGCTGCTGCTAATGGGCTGCTGCTCACATGCTGCTTTGGTTACATGGCTGATGACAAGGTGCGAGATTCATACTGCGGCATCATTCCAGCCAGCGACCTTCCTTTTCTTCCCATGTTGTCTACCTCGGATAATGGCAAGATGCCAAAAAAAAGGAGAGGGAGAGAGAAAACGTATCATTGCTGCATACATTGGCAATATTGGTAGTTGTTTAGGTATAGGCTGCACGCACAGATCAGCATTACATCTGTTATTGGCTATACATAGCATGCACAGTGATGTTTTGTGTGATTGAATGGAGGGGAGGCGTGTATGGCCTGTGTGTTTTGCACACTAACGCAGGTGTCAATATAGCATTACATTTGGGCAGGAGTAAAGTGAACAAATAAGGGAAATGGACACACACACACACAAGATACCTTTTCTACATTATTGATTTTCTATTTTCTTGAAGAAAATTGCTTTTAAGCACCGGTCCACTGCTACTCTTAAGTACCTGCTCTTGGTCATGGAAGCTCTTTCCTTCACTGACATGCTGTACTTAATAATTCGAGAGGATTGCTGACCGGACACATTTGCACTCCTGTCAACTCATCACATGCCCCATTAAAACCAACAGCTCTGAATTAAAATCATTAATGAAGCCAATCATGGGGGTACAATAAACTACTGGCTTTCTGACACGAGGAATGCAAAAACAGCAGATTGAAGATGCTTCACTTACAAGATAACTCCAGTCACTGTTGCTTGCTCACAATAAGGCCTGTACTTGACCATGTTGGGGGCAAGTACATGCAAATTGAAAGGTTTTAATGGGTGCGTTTATGATGTTCTAAGGTACCCATGCCCAAAGAGTTTTGATTAGGTGCCACTACTCATTTGGAATTTGAAAAACAATCCTATACCCCCCAGACATTTTTCTATACTCCGATAACTTTTCACAACTTTCAGTTCACTCATCTGTCCACTAGAGGGCCCTGCATTGCATTTTGTTCACTTAAACTGCCCCCGAGAGGAACCTGCATTGGGTTTTTTACACTTGAGGGTGCTCATCACCTTGTCTTGCATATTGGACTACGGTAGAGGGCTTTTAATCCTGTTTTATCTACCATTGTGGCATCCAAGAGGGCACTTATTGTATACAGTGGTTAATTAAAGATGAGGGCACCCTTTAGAGCCCTGCATTGCATTTTGTCCTCTGAGTGGGCACCCTTGAGGCATAGGTCCTGGATTGTGTTTGTCCAATGGAAAGACCTAGAGGGCCCTGCATTGCATTTTATCCACCTAAAGGGCGCCACATTACATTTTGTTCACTGAAACGGCACATTAGAGGACCCTGCATTGGGTTTTGTTCATTGAAGGACATCCTAGAGCCCTCCATTGGGTTTGGTCCACTGGAAGGGCACCTTAGAGGACCTTGTGTTTTGTTTTGTCCACAATAAGTTTACCCTAGAGAGTGCTCATCAGCTTGTCTTGCATTTTGGACTACCATAGAGAGCGTCTTGTACTGTTTTATTTATCATTGTGGCATCCACGAGGGCACTAACTGTATACAGCCGTTTCTTAAACATGAGGGCCCCTGACTACAATAATGTACTAATTTATGAATTCATAAATGACAACATTTCAAGTCTAAATTATTTATGTACTGTCAGAATTGTTGCTAAGACGATACGTTTGACAGAAGCATGATTATGATCTGTTTTTAGAAAACAAACATGCTGTTGACTTTCATTTTTTACCCAGGTCTGCAAGTTTCAGTCTGTGATTTGTGATATTGGGTTATAGTAATAAACTGAACTGACAACATTCTGATCCCACTGTCTAAATGTTGTTACAGTAACATATGGGTTTGAGTTGTTGACCTTTCAGTGCACCTGGCATTAATTAAGAAA
>NW_027176285.1:4407640-4580140 GCF_023349555.1 Cebidichthys violaceus
TGCAATCCACATGGCAGAAGTCATACAGCACCTGGCAACACTGGGTTTTGCCACAAACTGACAGAAGAGCTCTCCGCTCCCTGCCCAGTCATCAGTTTAACTGGTTGTGCATATCTCGCAGCCCACAGAGTGGTAACGCCGCTGTCAGTGATGCGCCTGCTAGGTACAAAGTCTGCAAGCCATATGGTGGTCCCCTTGGAACTTCTCCACATGATATGAATCCACAATACAATTAGACACAAAACGGTGAAGGTTGATGCCTCCCTCACTGCAGTCAGACCTGTGGAAAACATCCCAGTGTTCTGTTGCAGGGGGTTCCCCTTGGGAGCGTGACATCACAGTTATTGTTTAAAGACGGGTCCCTCTCTGGATGGGGTGAAATGTACAAGTCCCAGTGGTGGGGGGGAAATGGAAGAATCTCATTTCTCCGTATAAAGTGTCTGTAGCTGTCAGACATGGTGAGAACAGACATGTCAGCGGTAGCGTACATCAACCCTCAGGGCAGTGTGCAGCTACTGGTGATAGCACTGATCCTTCTGCTGTGGTCTCAAAAGCCCCTACTCCCTCAGAGCGGTGTACACCTGAAGAACAGTACCGCGCTGCAGACTTACTGTCTCGCGGGAGTCCATCCCACGAGTGGAAACTGAATCCTGTGATTCTAAAGATGATGTGGGACAGGTTTGGATCTGTTCTCCACAGGAGTGAATGTACAATGTGATTTTCCATGAACACACGAGACCTACCACCACTAGGAGTGGTTACATTCTCCCACTGGCCGTGGCTTGGAGCTCATCTTTCGCATTTACCAAGCAAGAGTGTGTCATGGTTCCCAGCCATGCTGCAGCTGCTGCAGGGAAACCGCAGCAGCTCCCATGGCGCAAAGATCCCCTGTCACAGCTGGACGGAGCGACCCTCCACCTCCCCAAGACAAGCCAGAGACTGTGGGACACCAGAGACAATCCAGGGCGCTAGAGAGGCCTCTACTACAGTGTCTTGATGGTGCCCTTTTCAGCACCGGTGTGTGGAGAGAGGCTCAGATCACATTTCATGTCCCTTGCCTTCAGTCTAACATTGGTCCATAACAGTTTGGCCGTAAAAGAAGTCAAAACGTAACCTGCAGCCATTTTCTTCCTGCCATGAAGGCTATGGAGAGAGATATTTCTTAGCGCCACCCTTGGTGAAGCACTGAGTGTTGTGCCAAAGTTCAGCTTTTTGGAATTTTGGCAACAATGTGTGCTGCAATGCGAGCACACTGCAGACCAAGTCCTGTGTGAAAGGTACACAACCTTTTCTTTTAAAAGGGTTGAAGAAAATGAAGAAAATATGAAACGATTGCATGAGAGTATATGGACCAGATAGTTGTCGAACCAGTGTTGTTGGTAATTGCAATTCATCCTTTTAGGAGCATAAGTGTGTTCCAAATTGAATGGCAATCTATCCAACAGTTTTTGAGACATTATCATTATATTATTATCATTACATTAAGAGGATTGACCAAAGTCAATAACATCCTTTCTCTGGAGACCATAAATATCAGCACAAAATTGTAAGGCAAATTGTAGTTATTAAGGTACGATAAGTCAGGACTGACTGACGTTGACATCCCTAGAGCAAAGCACGCTGCTAGCGTGGCTTAAAATAAATACAAAATATGAAGATTTTGTAGTGAATAAACCTCCAAACTTGAATATGAGTTTTCTGCATGTATAGACTGAATATACAGTTTTTAAAAGGTTCCTTTAGAATTCAACTCAACAGTATGACACCAGTACACACAGAGTGAACTGAATTAATTACTCCAAAACAGATCGCTGCATGTATATAATCATGAGGTGACTTTCACTCTTCCGTTGGAGTCAGTAAGTGTGAATACAAATGCTACGTCTGGTGATTCTTAAAGGTTGCCCTTTACAGAGCCAAGCGTCAGCGCACCTATTCAGCTGTGATACGACTCTCAGTGTGATGCTTCAGAAGTGGCACCTTGTGCCCAGGGACTTTTGAAAGGTGAAAACTTTCACAGCACTTAATAGTAAACCATCACACCAACAGATCAGGGCAGCAGGACGGAGAAGTGAGTAAGGAGAAGCAAGGCCTGAAAGAAATCCTCCATCAGAAACCATCCAGGTGTCCTTGAGCTAGATACCGAATCCTTAGCAGCTGCAGAAGCCCTGCTCTGCTGCTGATTCTTACCTCTTAGTGGCTCACAGAGGAGGAAGCAGAAAGAAAATTACCCAACAGGGATCAATAAAGTATGGTGTCATTTCTTTTCTTTTTTTTTGTAGTCAAGAGCTATTTTTCTCTTGCTGAAGTGTTCCTGAATTCTCAGAGAATTGGTCCATTGAGATAATGAAAAGTAACTATTGTTTCTCATTTAGTTAATCAGGAAGAATGGCAGTAGGACTGATAGATCCACGCTTCCCGTACGCATGCACGGTCTTCCATCTACCTGAGACATCAAGGGCCAAGGGTACGGCCAATCAAATTGATGAATTCCCCCCCTCCTTGATGTTTCGCTCTGTATCAAATGCATATTCACAGGCCTAAACACAACCACATGAAAAGCCCTTGATACGAGAGTCCCCCCTTTGATTAGCGTGATGGCTCGAGGAGCTTGTGACATGAGGTAAGAAGTGGATACAGATATCTTTCACACACAGTTAAGCTTCCAGGTCAGTTACGCCTTCTTCAAACGCAGCTGGAGACGTTTTACATCAGGCTCCTTGATTTCGCTCTGGAGGATCCTTCAAAAACGTGCTGAAGCAGCCACGCGAAGCTTCTGTCAGGATTTGTTTGCTTTGCCAAGGTGTGATGGAGTGGCCCGGGTCCCTCCTGTGTCCTCGTCATTGTGTCATTCACTGACGGCCTCCCGTTGAGTCACTAAGTTATTCCACCGCAGGGAGCAACAGTTTCACATATACGTCCTCATAAAATTTGTCACTCATCCATGTTGCTGTCCTGAGGGCTGCCGTCTTTCCCCTGCTTTTATGTTTCTAAACGGTAACTTGAGAGTTACACGTTTGCCTTTGTTTAACTTTTCTGTAGAAGTCACAATGGCGATTTTACCGGGTCAGACTGAGTTGAATTTCTGTAACACTCCTGCAATTTGTGACTTCAGTACCATCAAAATGATGGAAAATCTACACAGACAAGGTTAAATATTCAGTGACATATTAAATGCACGTCCTTTTCCACCTCTTGAATAGTAATAAATGTGTTATTTGAATATCGTTTCTTATGCACAAAGAAAATAAAACGTATTTGATAAACTGTTGAGTTTGAGCAGTTTTGTCATATTTAGGCACTACATAAAAAGTTAGGGGATCAACAACATCATAATACAAAATCTGATGAAATTTTGTTCAATGGGACTACAGACAGACCGTGTTACATGGCTATCCCTGGAGCCATGCTGCTAGCATGGCTAAAAACATTTCAACAACACGAGTAATTACTAAGCAGTCCTCTCGAATCCAGCGAAAGGCTTTTTCTACACCACATGAGGCAAACACGTTCTCAATCAGGACAGAGTTTGAGGACAAAGTTGATAAAATGAGAATCACAAACCCAACATATTTACATTTTTTTTAACAATGCTTGAACACTGTTGGGCTGTGTAATATAGGCAGCTGAATGTTGTGGTCTATCCAGTAAATTATATGAATGGAATTCATAAGGGGACCAACTATTGAGAGGTGGAAACTGCTCACGATGGTCATTAAGCTGCACAATAAGTTTGAAAAGCCATCACTGATGCAGCCTGTGAGAAAATGGAGAATATTCTTCCTACAAGTCAGCTTGCCACTGATCTCCAGCAGTGCCAGCGCTTCCTCTCACACACCATGGTGCCCCATATTGCATGAGCCCTACACATCTGAAACAACGCTGTCATTTTTCTATACAACCACTTCAAAACAAAACATAAGGAAGAGCTACGTTTGAAAGGCCAAGAGACGGTATTTTAGATAATCTGAAGCCAGCAGAGTTATATATTAAATGTCTGAAAAGATTTTATTTTTTACAGTACATGTTACCAATAGCAACATCTGCAATGAAAAAGAGAAAAAGTAGTTTAAAGGCTTAAAAGGAGAAAATGACTCATACCATGGCAATCAGCGCTGATATCAGTCCTGCTTTTTAAGTCCCAGTGAGGGGTCTTCTCCAGCTTTTTTAAAAGGATAATTATCATAACTTGTGGATAATATAATGATTTACAGAGATTGTGAATACAAGATTCTATGATAGGGTAATTTTTCATTTGACATATCGATAATGATACTCAATGACGAGGACCCAAAATGACCACAAGAAACGGCCTCCATGCTCTTACATAGTGGTTTCAGAAGGAGGTTGGCGGAATAAAAATATTGATTTAGTCGCATAGCCTTCTTCACCTGAGTTAATGAATCATTATTTTCACGTCTGTACCCGGAGGACAGATAAAGTATTGTCTGACTGGTCCAGCGCATTGGATGATTAGCACTCTCATTAAGAGTGGAGCTGGAGTGTGTAAATCTCAAGAGAGATGGAACATCGAGAGCGGTTGTACAAGCAGAGTGTGCAGCCGTGGCACACACTGTCTGCACTGTCCCTCTCTACTGTTTATTGCCTGGCAACTGGCACCACCGTGAGACACTTTAATTCCTTTTGTCAACAGCTATAAGTAAGCTTTTATTTTTTTCATTTTTAATTGTCTACACATCAATCTTCTTTTAAACTTTTTAAGTCTACAGTCACACTAATGATATAACAATATAACAGATTTTGAATGCCACAAAGTTGTTTTGATAGTTGGTCATATTTGTCCAAATAAAGAAAGAAAAAAAAACATACCAATCTGACCTGACAGCTTTGTCAGAAAGACGTGCATGCACAGCATAAGAATGACAAGATGTCACATCCATCCTGCAGTCTTCCTCGCTCACTGACTTGGCAGTGCTGATATGAATTAGGATGTGAGCTTCATGATGCAGTCATATGTAGGTCACAGGCTTCAGGACCTGATGACTTTATGCTGAAACTTCACAACACAGGAAGATGTAATACTGTTCCGTGTGTCTGTAGTCGCGTCACTTCCACAAAGACAGTGACACATAACTTAACACATGTATATCATAAAGCTGTCCTCCCCCTCAACAGAAGGAAACCACTCAAAATCAAGGCTTTTCACAGCCGCTGCTGTTGTACAACTGAATGCGTTCTGCTGATGAGGACAAACTAAACTCCTCTTTTTTTAACGACTGGACCGCATCGATCATTGATGTTTTACAGCCGGAAAGACATATGTGCAGTTTAGTCATTGCATGGTGCGCGTCAACGTTTACTCAACAGTCCTGAGCAGAATTCTGAGTCAGTATGAATGAATGTGTGCCTGTTTGTGCTTGTGCAAGCTCAAAAGTTTTAAAGTGATTATAAATTGGGATATGAAGATTGCAAAATTAAATATTTATACACAGGACATTAGCAGGACACTGCGAGGACATGTTCAGTCTGTCCCACCCCAGGTACAACAGTGTAATCATGCCCAAAGCCTTGTTCTACCTGTGGCACAAAGAGGATCTGGCAATTGGTCTCCAGGGTGGGACAGGATGTTGTTGTACTTTCCAGATTTTGTGGAGGTCCAAATACCCCAAAATACCCAATGACCATCAGCAAAGGCCGTGGCTGCTGCAATCACAGTTGTTTTGTCAGATGTGTTGTCAAGACAATAAATGGGGACATCAGATACAACCACCTGGGAATGCTGATATACGACATGGGATGTTGGAGAAATGTATCATACCGTTCTCTTAGTTAACTTGTATTGCTCAAAACCTGCAGAAATGCAGACGAGGCCAACCAGACTAATTTAAGAACTAATAAGAAATGATCTCATATCAAAGGTGTTTTAGCATGTCTGGCTTGCAGTAGTGTCATCCTGATCTCACCACCTAACCCTCTTCCCACCAAAAGGCTGGAATCTGGCCTTGGTGGGTGCATCGGCAGACAGAGGAGGACGACATCTGCCAAGGGGGGGGGGTGAAGGGAGAGGAGAGATAATGTGTCTCGGTTTTGTCTATTCATTGTTGTTAGACCTCTGAACCATCCGTGGGGAAAGAGCTCTATCTATTCAGTGGAATTATTACAAACTGTCTGTTCATTAAATGTTTTTTATATTTAAGAGTTTTCTCATCTCAGTTATTTCTCACAGGGAGGTTAAAAAGATTTTGTTCCACCACATTGGAGAAATAGACATTTTATATGCTGGTGTTCATCTGTTGTGTTTTCAGTTGTTTTAATAGCCTGTTGAAGAGCCTCCAGAAGAAGATGCTGCAGATGTGTCAAGCAATTCATTGTTAAAAAAAGAAAGAAAAGAAACCCTCCCCCTCGAAACGTCTGAGTGAGTGAGTAAGGCTACATCCATACGACTCCGTTTCTATTTGAAAACGCTTTGCTACGTTTACACTGAGCGTCCACACTACGCCGGCGTTTTCAAGCACCGAAAACTAAGGACTTTAGAAATGCTCCCGAAGACGGATACGTTTGAAAACTCCGGGTAGCGTATTCGTCTGGACGGACATAAACACATACGTTTGGAAACAATGACGTAGACACCCGCGATCGACTACCAGGTTAATTTAACATGGATAACTGATTACAGGCGTTGCTGACCTTGCTGTCTTTACTAGCAGCTGTTGTCCAGTTAAAGTGTGCATGTCTGCCGAGGAAACAGCTGTTATTGAAGCGATCAGTGAGCGGAGATAGAGAGAGAGAGAGAGAGAGAGAGAGAGAGAGAGAGAGAGAGAGACGCAGCGCTGTTACTAACGTTAAGTCTGAAAAATAAAACTTCTAAAACTTTCCATGAACTGCATCTGTTTGACTTTATAGAGGACAATTTTAGAGAAGATCTTAAGTATCAAACACGTACTTAAGATCATTAAAGACTACTTTATTACTCTGGTTGCTTAGTTACAAAAAATATGACAATCTACTTCCTGTTTACATCGGCGCATGCCCAGCCAGTGTACGTGAAGGGTCACGTGATATTCGTTCTCAGGCGTCTAGTCTGGACGGAGATCATTTCGAAAACGATGGCTGAAGCGCTGTGTGGACAGAGATCATTTTGGACATACGGAGTAGTATGGACATGGCCTAAGTCTGCAAGATTCACAATAGTCGTCAAACCACAGCATTATGTTATGTTTTTGGTTGAAAGCGACATTTGAACTTTATTATCTTCACGCTGAGAGAGGCTCTCTGAATCTGGTATGTAACCACAGATCAAAACAGACAAATAACCACAGAACACTAAACAAAGCATTACAGGAAGCCATCTGGAAAGCTTTGGCTTCTCGCAATATCCAAAACAAAAGAAACCAGCAGATGTGGGGTGTAACAACAGAATAAATACAATAGCCAAAATTCACCTAAGCCACCTGGATGTGGAGGTGCTGCAGCACCAACGTCAACCAATCTAATTTTCTCTTTTTACTTAAAATGGATTTTGGGAGGTGCTGGAGGTGTGCATAATGAGGGGCACGTGAAAGACCATAGGCGGGTATTGCGACCTAAAGCCCTCCCTTCCTCTGGATAGAGAAGTCTAATATATTGTACTTGCTTGACAAACCTTTATGAGACAGCTCTTGTGAGAGCGAGTATATGAGATAGATTGAGAGAGAGTGTGGAGGGAAAGAGGGAAAAGAGGGAGAAATCTCATCAAGGCAAGTCCTCATATTTCACTTGGGAGAGAGTGGGTTGAAGAGAGTGAAATGATGAAGAGCAAACCTGTGCGGTTAACCAAAACGACTTTGATCATCTTCGGTGACCTGCTTCAGCATTGAACTTTACCCTCTCTTTTAAAACATCCATCATTCACAGCACCGGGTCGAGGACAGGGCAACCCCATTTTCCCTCACTTGCACAACTCAGGAACACCTGCTTAGTTACCCAAGTGGAGAAAGGGGCAGGTGGGGCTGGACATTGAGGCTGGAGATATTTCATGCATTCAGCCAACTTTCCATAGAAGTGACTTTTAACCTCCACAAACTTTATACTTATACTCGGTTGTCCTCTTTTTGGGTTTAGGCCAACATTTAGGTGAAGCTCCCGAGTGAAAGTATGTTTTAGGAGGATGCATATACCTGTGGTATTAAAGCAAATATTTGTGCTGTGGTTTGAAGCCTCATGAATATAGACTGAAGACAAAAACATTATTGATCAATTTTAATGCTAGAAATTCATGGCTGAGATGTAAATGCAATTATGTTTAATTTAGCCAGATGCTGCATTTCCAGTAGGTTATTTATATTTGTATTGATTTGCATTTTAATTATTCATTGTTACATCCTAATGCAGTAAAAACTGAATAAATGTGTGCAAATTTCAGAAAGAAGCTCAACAACTCACTAAGACTTGAGAAGTTAAAAGTAAACTTAACAACTCGCTTGGAGATGAAAGCCATTACTTTTTTTTATCATAACATGGTTTGGAAACCTTTTGATGCATGACAAGAACATGTTGCGTAACAGTAAAAGAGGCCAGTAGGAACACTGGTGTTAAACTGCCTGCGCTGGCTCACATTCTAACCATGAGAATTATTACACAGGCTTAAAATATTTCTGAGTGTCCTTTTCATCTCCGGAGAGCAGAGGCTTCAGAGGGGGAGAAGGTCAGGGATTGCCTTCTCTTTCATGCAGCTGATGAATTTTCATATAAAAATTGACGGGTTAACGGTCATGTGAGATGATGTTTTAACTGTTGATGTTTTAACTGTTGATGAATGGGTCTGATGGTAGTTGAATGCACTTCATTTTTCAATGTCATGCTGTGAGGTTTTGAGCTGTATTTTATGGAGGTAGCTTTGGCATTTCTTTTATACATACATTTCCTTTGAGCTTCTTTGTATTCACATTGTAGATGATATTTAATTTATTCAGGTTTTCCTGTCGTCGTTATTTAGGAACATTAAAGTAGAAGGCACTGTAGGCTAATGCACTCTCTTCTAGGATGATAAAATATTTTTTATATTAACAAGGAATCAAATGAAAGTGTGATATATAGCTTACATCAGCTTAGAGTGATGAACCCACAGATAATCATGAAACTGAAGGTCTCACATATTTTGTCATGCATAAACGGTATAGTTTGGTCTTATACAAGTAAAAGTCCTGCATTCAGAAAATGACCCAAGTAAAAGTACAACGGTATTAGCATGAACTTAAAGTAACAAATGTAAAAGTACTGCTGCTGAATGGCCCATTTCCCCACATAACAAAGAAAGTGGATATAGCTTGCATGCTAGCAATGAGCTGCCAACATAACCATTTATTTGCAGCCGTGTTTCTGGACCAATCTAACATTCACTCTCCCTTTAGCTCCAACTACTGAGGGAAATATTTGGCTCTGTAACAGCTTAATGCTCCTCGATGTTCACCGGCTCATTGCTAACTCTGTCCGTTTGCTGACGGGCAGATACCATAGAGGGAACTTTATCCCTGAAAAAGAGCCGTCTGCTGAGGGTGGTGAGACTGAACCAGATCGGTCTGGTTCAGCCTCACCATGGGCCATAAAAACAAAACAATGAGCTGAGAGACATTAAAACTACCCAGTGAGCTGAGGGGAACTGCAAAGTACGATGATAATTCTCAGAGTTCATCACTTTGGGCACCCCTTCCACATTATGCATAGTTTCTTGATCCATTTTTTTTATATAAATCTATAAATTGGGGCAGCTTTAAAGACCAACTAATTGTCAAATCACAAACGACTATCTCTGAAATCGATGCCTGTGGTATGATGTTCTTGCCTGCTTCATCTTTGAGAACTTTTCTAGTCGTTTTTCGACATTCATGTGTCTCAACAGTAGGTTCAGGCAAGCGCAACCCTGTTCTTCCTCCCACGCATGGCAGCAATAAAAAAAAAAAAAATGTATAAAAAAAATGGGTGGGTGAAGTGAACGGCTGGCCCGCTGCATAGCGTTTGAGTTCCCTGATCAAAGTAAGATTTCATCTCTGGCTCCTCTGATCCTTTTGAATCTCTCCCTTGCACACTAAGAACAGGGACACCACGGCACCTGTCTTAATTAAGCGCAATCATGTAATTTTCCTGCCTCTCGGTCTAAAGGTCACAACTCATTGATTTCGAATGGCACTTGAGTAACACCTTGCATGTCAAACTGAAAAGAAACAGCATTCAATTGTGTCTAGACTATTGATTTTTAATTTTTACAAA
The DNA here is from genome assembly GCF_023349555.1 of Cebidichthys violaceus. NCBI lineage: Eukaryota > Metazoa > Chordata > Actinopteri > Perciformes > Stichaeidae > Cebidichthys > Cebidichthys violaceus. Next base: position 4,417,847 of record NW_027176285.1, read on the forward strand.
TAAGTCATTTTAGAACATTATTAACTGAGTATAGAAAATGTAACAAATTTGCTTAAAATTTGTTAAAACAAACCATGAAGGGTTAATGCATGGCCAGAAAAAGAGAAGAATTGAAGAAAGTTTAAGAAAGTTATGTCAGATATGCATCCCAGAGTAAGGTTCTCTGGGACCGTTCGGGATTTGGAACCGAGTGATTAATCCTTTTCCAAATGTCGCCGCTTCGTCAACCTCACTCCCGTTCCAGATAAATCAGTGCGGGTCAGTCTTTAACAAGGGGGACTAATGCTACAGTCTCCTTTCCGAACACCATTAGCCTGTCTGTGTAAAAAGGACACAGGAAGGAGACCATCGATTGTGCTTTAATCTCTCACTTGCAACCTGCATCCTAGCAGTTAGCCTAATTGAACTGATAGGTTTCCATTGGCGTCAGCATCAATCGGGTTGTTCAAACACATGCTGTGCTTTCACCGCATGCGCTCACATCAAATTCAGAATGTGAAAAGCAGGTCAGGTGATATAAACTTCAATGTCCCTCAAAATGCACAGAGCAACCTTCCAATAACAAATGGCAGTTTGCAAAACGCCTCTCAGCAAACTTTCCTTCAGTATCACTGTTAGCAACCTGATGTCTCCTCGCAGATTACACCAGAAAATTGATGGAAACATGCTGCCATCAAATGGTATTTTCTGTTTTTTTTCAGTTCAATGTGTCGACCATAAGGCTTGTGATGGTATGGGCTCTCTTTTTTTTTTTCCCCAGCTAAAATCCAAAGTAGAGTTGCAAATGTTGCAAGTAAGTGAGAGAGCAAGAAAATCAAAGAACGCAAGCAGCATTGGGCCATTCTTGTTGCTATGCAACAGAAGTTTTTTGACAGAAAAGTGCAAAGCACCATCTAGATTAACATTAGCTTGCTAACCTGAATCAAAATGGGGACATGTTGAGAATAAAGAGCTGATGAGTGATCTGAGCTATGGTGGAACTGAGGCTATTCCTTACATGGTATCTACATGCACAGAGCAGTAACCATAATCTTGTGTAAGAGCTGGATAATGACTTTGAAATAGTCTGCTTTTTTATAGATCTAGGGTGCTGGGACCCTCCAAGCTTTAGTATCGCCACTATGCAATGAAGATTGCAATGTTCTTTTTGGTTGCGTTGGCTGAATGCAACAAAAAAAAAGTTGAAACTTTTGCTCATCTACATTTAATGGGACATTTTAATCAGGATCGCTCTGGTTTGTAGTGCTAATGGTCACCATTGTTTTCATTAGCTAAGTTACGTAGTATGGTTCTGCCATAGGATTTTAAACCACTCAGTGTTACAAGACAGGCAGGCTCTGTCCTGAGGGTCTGGGGTTTGCTCTGAATAATGATGGGATGCCAGATGGTCTTCGTCAGGCAGGCTTGTTTTTGTTTTTTTCCCCACGTAGAGCTGGATTGTGCCCTGTACAACATCATCCGCCTGTCACAACAAACTAATAGTCGGGGAAATAAGATGGACGGGAAAGAAATACATCATATGGTATGTAGCTTATTTTCGCTCTCTCGCTCTGTGGGTGGACCTCACTGGTGCTGCATCAAAAGGTGTGGTGGTGAGCTCCTCTGTTCTACCCCCCCCACAGCTTTACAGAATCTACTACCTGTCACACACATACCTGCAGAGTCATCATGGTGGGGACCGTGTTGTACTGACTAAAGTAAACAAGGGCTATACTATACAAACTTCCTTTGGTGTACAGATTTACAATGAGCTAGAAAAAGGATTGGGAGGCTGAAACTAGCATGCATCCACTGGTCCACTGTCTGGCCACATCACCGGCACTAACGAGGTTAAAAGTTGTGAGGCAGTTTAAAATTTCAGACTATTCAAACTCTGTTTGGGGGCGTGGAGCATACGAAAAAAAAAAGTTTATCAAGTAATCTTCTATGATGTTTTAATGGAATATAGTACTGATAAAATGCACACATCATTTTGAATATGGACTTATGTATGTATTTATCCATACTTATGCAATAGCATATAGATGTGGGACATAGGGGGGCTGAGGCACCTCTTTAAACCAGGATGGGGAAGTAGTTTTGTAGGAAGATGATGTCCCCATACTTAATCTTGCCTACAAAGCTCTGGTTGGTCAACTCTTTCTCCATTGGGCAAAACACTAAACATATTGGAATGACTGAATCACCACCCACATCTCTGTCATCTAGGTTCTACATCTATTGTTTATATAAAAACAGCAGATATTTGAAATCTGTTGTTTTCTCTTGCAAAATAATTTCCTTTGGGTTTAAAAAAATATATATTGTAGGGTAGGCCAGGACATTGTTTTATTATAACTGCATATTCATACACATTTGCATTTTGTACCCATTGGCATTATCACACATCGCATCGCTCAGATATCTGCAGTGCCACCACTTCTGATAAAAATCCATCAAGGGGCCAACAGTCAACGGCAGGTCCTGCGATAGGAAAAGGGGATAAGGTTTGTCGGCCCCTTGCTGCCACCAATCTGTCCCAGCCGGGAGGAAGTGCCCACAGGGGGCCAGAGATGAAAAGGCCACTGCAGAATAATACCCACACACATGGCTTGGGTGCTGCGGGAGAGATATCTCTCCCAGAGGTGCCCAGGCATGGCCCAGATAGCTACCTCTCATGAGAGAGGAAGGCGGAGGAAGCAGCGAGTGGTTGTGCAGAAGATTGTTCTTTAGCAGTGTGGATATCTCCAAAAGTTTGTCATTTAGGGAGCCAGGGGTACAAACCCTGCCATCTAATCCCATTCATCAACTCTTTTGATCCGGTCCAGGATTAACCCGAATAAACAACAGATCACAAATTGTGTTGTATAATGTAGGGAATGATGATATATTTATTCAGCAAGGAATTGTATTCCCTTTACAGGTATATACAGTTTAGCCGCACACCCTTCAACAAACATACACACACACACACACACACACACACGTCATCTGGAGGAAGTGAAAGACCACGATTTGAAAGAATATCATCGTTGTAGAGTGAGTCATTTCTTGCTCACAGGATGTTAACATTTTTAACTTGACATTAACAATTAAGTCCCTAATCAAGAGTGTCATACTGTGACATGGCAGCAGCTGGAGCTGTGATCATCCAAAATCCAAGGTGACGGCAACACAACAACACCATAAACGTTATCCACGGCTGTAACATCTGGTCACAGGTCAGTCGTTGCTTTGTTCCAGCAAAGGTTGTTTTTAATTGGAATATTTCTCAACACATTTTTAAATGAGTTATAGTAGTGAACTTCAAATAGATGTATTTAGCATTATTTAAAAAATATATATTTTATAAAAAGGAGACGTCCTTCTCCTCAGCCCTGGGGAATCCCAAGAGGTTCCTGGGCCAGAAAGAGCACAATCCCTCCAGCTTGTACCGAGTCTAGCCTGGGGTCTTTTCCCAGTTGCACATGCCTGAAATACCTCTGTAGGAAGACTTCCAGAAGGCATCTCCAATTGCCTCATCTGTCTCTTCGCAGCACAACTGGAGCAGCGGTTCAATTCAGAGTTCCCCCCCGGATGTCTGAGCTCCTCGCCCTGTCCCTGAGGGCGAGCCCTAGACACGCCACTGAGGAAACGTACGTTTGCTATTTCCGGTGGTTGAAACATACAGTCGGTAAAGCTCGAGCCTCACTTTTCAGGCTCAACTCCTTCTTCGCCATATTGTTCTGCAGTTCACGGTCTGGTGATTCTAGTAGAGCTTCACCAGTGGCGAAAAGTATAGATCTAGATGTAACTCGAAGCTCATCGATTGATTTTCTGTGTCCTCTAGTATTTCACTTACATTATAAAATGTGACTGCACTGTTCATTAGGTACCGCAGTCTGTCCCAGGGGTTGAGATTTACATTCTTTTGACTCGCAGTTCAGGCGAAGCCATCTTATTTAAATCCAAGCAACTCATTTATTGAGATCCCGTAGCAACTTAACCTCGAGAACAGCGGAGCTGCAATCCCTAACAGCCCTGAGTGTAGAAGCTGACGGACTTGGCCCAGTTACAAGGCCTAGTTTTTCACTGAGGCTGCATGCTCTGAAACCAGTGAGTCAGGAAATATCCCCAAAAAATGCTGTTAATGTGAGAGAATCTTGAATAAGTAAACAGCAGGAGGAGGTGGCTTGTGACACACCAATTCTGGTCCGCTGAGGAGATTGTTCGTTACTCAACGATGTAAAAAAAAGCAGCCCACATCACATCTTATTAATCCCACGATTAGTTCCTCAATTCAGGCTGTCATGGGTTTAATGTCTCAGCAGTAGGCTGGAAAATTATCGTCTAGACATTGTCAATAAGTTAAAGTCTCTCTCCTCTCCCTCTCGAGCAATTGTTTTGACAAATATTACAGGAAAAAAAATCATCTCTACAAAGATTCAGTTGATAGAATATGTTTTTGCCAGATGGAATGGGTGCAGCAGTCAAAACTCAGCACACTTATCAATTGAGTTCCTGTTCATCATAACAATTATCTCACTCAATTGTATGACTACAGACATCCACATCATTAAACTCATGCAACTAATCAATTTTTGTAGGAAATGTAAATTTAAAAAAAGACATCCCTTTTATCTGCAATGTAATTAAGTACATGATTCGCTTTGATTTGTATACTTACACTTAAACTGTTTCTGTAAGCGAGACATACTAATGGACAATTTCACTTTAATACATGTGTACGATTAGCTACCATTATCACAAGGACAGAGGAAACAAATAATTATGTATTGAGACAGTTACACTATGGGAGGGGTAAAGATTGTGTGTGCGTCTCTGAGAAACGGATGGATTTACACCTTTTTAACATCTGGCCAATTGCTTATTGGATACATTTACGCTTGGCTTTTTGAGATCGGATAGACACACCATCTGCTCAAGATGCATACAAACACACATGTTGACTGACTTTAAAGGTGTTGTTGTGTTCTGACAAATTCATGTTTTTTCTTTTCAAGTAATGATTAAAAATAAAAATGTATAATGTAAAGTCAATGAAAACATTTTTTAAACGCAAATGCAATTTTTTCATTACTAGCTGCTTACTAGCGACACCGCTCGAGGGATTTACAAATCTGGTATGTTGGTCCTTTAATTACCTCAAATCTCAACAGCTTTATGGATTTGCATGGAACTTGATATAGATGTCCATGGTGCGCAGAGGATGAATCTGAATTTGGGTGTGAGTAAAATGTCTCAACTACTATTGGATGGACTGTCATAACCTCAAGTTCCCCTCAGAATGATTTAGATTTGTTGGTCTTTGGTGATCGCCTTACTTTTCATTTAGCACCGATACGTACATTTTTTAATTGGTCGAGCACTTAACGGTGCTACTTTTTGATTTTGAGAACATTAATGTAGCAGTAAACAACTATTTGCTGGGTAAGATGAATGAAATCACTCTCGCTCTGAATGTGTTGTAATACAAACTTCTCCTTGATTTGTTGACATAGCTGGGCCGGCAGCCCGTGATTTCATTGCATATTTGTTCATGTGACTGGGCCCCACGGGCTAGCTAAGCTGTGGTTGCAGAAGCACAGCACCCCCTCAGGTAATCACTGTTGACACTATCAGCACTGTTGCCGTCGTTTTCACTGTTAGCTGCGAGCAGCCTGCTCAGCCGTGACCATGTTGAAAGCAGATGAGCTGCAATAGAAACGCTCCAAATCTCGTATTTAGCCCCTTTTAGGTTTATGAATTCTACTTCCAGTAAACCAAGATGGTGATATGGTTATTGTGCCTACTAATCAGAAACATGTTGTTATTGTCATTGTGAGCATGCTGAAGTTAGCATTTACCTCAAAGCTGTGCTTAAGTACAGCCTTACAGAGCTGCTAGTGTGACGTGCTAGCATCAGTCTTGATTCTGCAATGCATGAACATGGCTACGGTGCGGCTATGGTCAGAGAAAGATCATGGTTATGACAGAAAGAACTATGGTTATGGTTACATACTAAAATATTTCGCTTAGGTGAAGGTTAGGCAACTAAATCTTTTGAATTAGGATAGGGTCATAAAAGGTCTGTGATGGGGTGCAAACTCCAGTGTCTTGCAAAAAAGGACCTCTACACATTTACTATCTGCTTCCTGGGCATACCTACTTCCTGAGTTGGCATTTAATATTGGCACATGACCTGCAAATCGTCCGATATGAATACAAGACTTGGCTGACAGCTGACTCAGGTGTATTTTTTTAATACATATCGTAACTTTGGATCTTTAATTCTCCGTCACCTCACTCTCTGCAGGCCTATCAAAGGTGAAGGGGCCTGGGATTGCTCTCACACACACACACACACACACACACACACACACACACACACACACACACACACAAACACATACATACCATACATGCACAGACTGTCAATGGATTTATGCACAGTATTAAAAAGCTAATAAGTCAGACAAAGCTGTACACCAGTGCACACGGCTGAACAAAGGGACTCACTTGAACGGGCTAATATTCAATCATTTCCTGCCATTTTGATAAGTTTGAAAACACTGCTGTAATAGCCTTTTCAACATATTTCTTCACACCGTTTGCACAAGCAATCTCTGGAATTAATAGAGTAACAGGCACAGCTGTTCCTTCTCGCTTTCGTGGTTGGGCATCATAGACCAGACCTGCAAACATTTTTCACAATGACTTATACTTTCACACCAGATAGGTGCTTTCAGTTTGAAAAACAAAAAGAAAACAATAACCTTATCAAAACCAACTTAAATATATAGAGGTTTTTTTGTGCAGAGGGAAATTAAATGGTGTAATTAAAAAAAATGACATTTATTTCAGTGAAAAAAGACTTATTCACAGATATATAAATCACAAATGTCAAATGTGATTCATGTCAAATGTCAAGGAATTATGGGTGCTGTTGAAAATTATACATCATTCCTAAACAACAATTAATTCATTTTTTTTATCATTTTCGCAAGACCTGGAAACCTGACAATATGTTTAGAGTACTCTCCATCACGGCTGCCCAATCCAGGTTTGATTTATTTTTTTCCTGGAACATGAGCGCTTGCTTTGTGAAAAGGATGACACAAAAAGCAATGTGAGTGAGAATCATTATCTTGGAGATTTGGACAAAAAAAAAAAACATCATGCCACTGCAGGACCACTTTAAATCAAATGGTACCAAATTGAAAAAAAGGTATTGCCAGGTTTGTCATTTCAACTACAAAAAAATGCAGCTGAAATTAGATGTTGTTTATATAGTATGAAAGTGTGTCATCAAAAATCCAGTTGCAAAGGCACAAGAATTTGGCTCATTCAAATACGGGACTGTGTATATGAACCAGATTTGGTGGGGAAAAAAGAGAAAATTCAAAATGTCTGAAATGTTTTCAGGCAGATGTGGATATGGCCTATACAGCAAACATTTGGCTTCAAATTAGGAAAACACTACTGGAAAAAACAGAGAAAGAGCTACAAAAAAATATGTATTCCATGCACCAGGATATACAATTAAAATACAACATGTTTTCCAAATATTCTGACGCCCTAAAGGTATAGCAAATTTGTATGAGATCTGTTTTTCAGATGCCCTGCTGGCAAACAAAAAAGAAACCAAAAACATAACCTTTTCGGCGAATTCCCAAATCTGAATGACAGCAATGCAAAAGTGCTTTTCATTTGGTGTATTTTCTCTTCTTGTGCTGTAAAAAGAGTGCTTAATAGTATTCACATGTTCTGCATTGGATGAAGCTCAATCCATATTTCATTGTGCTCACATATAATAAGAAAAGACCAAAGACTGTCTCAGATTGATCATTCCTTTTCCCCCCCAATTAAATAGAGGGACCTGCAGGGGATAGGAGTCTAATGAACTGATGAAAAAAAAAGGTCTGCCTGTGACTGACTAATGCTGCAAGTAATCACTTCTCAATATCAGACCCATCAATGTCTTTGTGTTATCTTCATTGGCCTATGCCATTGTGCTCTCAGGCTGATAAATCGGGTTGTCACTATACGGGGAGCAGTGGAGCTATAAAAAAGGAGGCCAAACGTATTGAAATTTTAACAGGCCATATTCTTAATAGGGCTTTAGCCACCCCAAGGATACTGAATATTTATATAGGGATAACACGCACATAGTTTTGTTGTTTGTTTTCTTTTCAAACATTTTTTTGTGTAACTATGAAACCTTTTAACCCTTGTAATTAAGAGATGCAGTGTTCTACAGTCCAACGTAAATAATAGATTAGCTCCTACATTGTATTTTTTAAATGTATGAATAAAACAAAAAAGTGTGCTGAAGTTCCAGTTGTTGTTTGCATTTACTTTCACACTTTTGATAGCAGAATGCACACAAGGACACTAGAAACAGATTAACTATACTAGGGGAAGCATGAATAGTAGATGGGCAGAAAGCAGGCAGAGAAAGACAAACGTAGTGGAACAATTTAACAGAAAGCAGAAGGGCTCTATATAGACTATGCATGGACTTAACGGGCTGATGAGATACAGCTGGTGAGGCAGGCATCAGGGCACATGGCTGATGGGGAAATCAGCAACAGGTGAGCTTCATACAAATAGTATGCAGCAAGTTACTATACAGTTACTATACAATAGATTCATCTACTTAAATATTTGGTATAAGAAATGCTATATATGGGACAAATCATTACATGCAGCAATGTAAATTATACTAAAGCTACTTCTATTTAACAAAGAGCTATCACCGTCCTTGACTTTTGCTCAAGTGTGATAAGTGGGGGCCAAAAGCTTGGTGAAAGTGACTCCCAGAGCTTGTGATGAACCGCGGTAGCTGGCGAGCTAACTTTTAGCTGCTGTCTAATTTCTCTTTATTGTTGAGTTTACTTTTCCCTGGCTTTTTTGTTCACCAATGTGCACCATTTTCCCCTTACTTTTCAATATTACGGTCAGTTATTTAGGTCAGGTAGTTTGTCAGCTCGTTAGCTTAGCTTAGTCGCTAATGGGACAATCAGTTCACATAGTTTATTTGCATGCAGACATACTCCAGCAAACCATTGCTCTTTTGTAGAATGACATCTACTCTGATGAGAAAGTTGAATAAAAGTGGAAGGTGCAGCACAGCTAATAAGCTAAGATAGCTTCCTCTATTTTTGACTCTCTGGTGCATCTTTCCATGAAAGGTCGACATTGTCAAGACAGCTTGCTATTGGTCAACGGCACTAATTTGCATGTCATGCACAGCGCCATCAAAATTCTAGCCAATTCAAATGCAATTGTTCTTTCACATTTCTAAAGTGAATTCATGACTCAAACTCTAACTTTAAAGAAGTAAGTTGGATACAGACCAGGTCCACATATAGGTTGGGAGAATCAGGTATAATATGACAGTGGAGAAGCAGGAAGTTTTTGGGAAGGACACCTGTGAGTCCTGGAGGAGACGGGCAGAGCAGGGATGACAAAGAACCAGACGGCACAGCCTCGCCAAAACCGAGCAGCCCGGGAGCTGCAGCAACAATCTGGACATGCAGGCAGAGACAGTGTGCAGGAGGAACTCAGGTGGAGTCACAGGACACAGGCCTCAAGGTTTTTACTGCCGAGGCAAAGCATGGAGAAAGCTGTATTATTTGCGTAATAATGTGCGTTTTAATTTGTTTTATTTAATTCATTATTCATATTTTTTTATTACATAAAAGGAAGAAAAAAGGTCTTTTTAGAAACAATAAAAGTATATTTTCTATAAATCTGAATTCATAGTATGTTGTCTTTTATCATTGTGGTTGTGATGCGACAGTGCATGTAGACACCATTGTAGTATTATATTTATATTTGGCCTCTGGGCATATCTGGCCTGCAGTGGTTCAGCGGCCTGGTATTTTGTAGACATAATACTCTTTCGGTATTGGCAAACATCCGTTTTATACAACAGGTTTTCTTCTGTTTGCAACAAACCAAAACAAAATATTAAAGAAAATAGTGTGCATTCCAATTTCTGTAAAAACAGTTTTAGCAAGTGAGAACAATTTTCCTTACTAATGTGCCAACATTTTCTTTGCTGTAATGATGTGCGCCATTGAGTGGTGAGGGTGTAATCCTTGCCAACAGAAAACAAATTGACCCAATTGTTACACATATCATTTGGTTTTCCAAATTATCCTGGCATGTTCACAATATGGCCAGTAGCCAAATGGATGCTTAGAATTACTCAACATTATCATTCACTGTTTTCTATTTAATATCAAAATTGACAAATTATTTAAGACTTATGTTTTTGCTTATTCCAGTGTTTTGTGCCATGCAAGAGGAGTTCCCTCCTGCGAAATGTTACACATATTTCTCTTGTTTTGTTTTGGAAGGTTTTCTGCATTTTGAATGCTGCAAATACCAACGTCGACCTGCTGAACTGGAGGCCAATGAATTGTCCAATTGTGTTTCCTCCACAACCTATTTCACAAAACCACTTAGTAGTATCTGATACTTATATGCACAACCTTTAGCTTTTTATACCCTAAACCCTGAACTACCTGAATATATATGTATCATTGGTGGATTTACACAGTGAGTGTGGCAGCTCCTCCTATTTAGCTTATTTTAGCCCAAATGTCAATATACCCTCACATCGCCTGAATGCATTATGCAAATGTTCTTTTGGCTCACTGTACTGCATAAGCTACAAAACTATTCATGAAATGTATGCAGCTCATTGTGCCCTCTGCAGCCCCCAACAACTGTGGAAAAATATGCACAACTCCGCTGTCACAGCCACTTTCCCTCAATCCCAGAGGAGCACACAGCAAGTACACAACATCAACTGATGGAATAGTAGTAGCCTTCTCTGTGCAAGGGTCAACCTAAATCAAGACAGCAATGAATGAACGCTAGTCATAGGCAGGGCGAGAGTTGATTTCAGGGGTGGCACAGCCCACAAAAAAACCCCAAAGCGATGCAAAGACAAAAGACACAATATCGCAAAACAGCGAGAAAGAGACGCAAAACAACAACAAAGTGATGCAAATCAAACACAAAAGTATGTAAAAGGATCACAAAGTGACATGCATTTTCACAATGTAACGGAAAATGACTAGAAAGAGAGATTACTGGTGTCCTGTAAAAAAAAAAACTTCCTACGTAATAGAAAGTTAGGTTTTAGCGAAAAAACAACAACTTATAGTTATATTTATGAAAGGAGCGTGGTTGACGTTAACTTGACTAATTAGCAACTTATTCACTAGTGAGTGACAAACAAGTCATAAGTCCTGAGTTTCTTTCTCACTCCCAACTCGTGAAATGGTTACACGTGGTCACTGATGCTATGCTTCAAACTTTGAAGCTAGGTATCCCTCTAGTGTCAGTTTTGGACGTGTCAGGGCCATTTTCATACTAACAAATCAAATAAAAACTAATAAGTAAGGGATAAGAAAAGATCGTGGTTGAAGCTAACTTCACTGAAGAACAGCTCACGAGTAGCAACTCAGGTGACTAATAATACTAACAAATCACGTGACTAACAACTGACGTAACAAAAAGAGTAAACGTCGGGACACTAACAGCGGTTTCCTCGGTCAAAGTCATGTCTTTGTTTAACTTATCCAACAATACTCCAACCCACCTTATGCAGACTTTCTTCCTCTTTATACTACGTCAGGTGGTGAGACCGCCGATCAATGACATGGGTGGGCTTACATTGGAGTTGCTTGAAAACCTGGTAGGTCTCAAACAGACGCTAAAGGGTGCCTCTGTTCGTCAGTATCCAAGCAAAGGTATTTGACGAGTCGGGAGTGAGAACGGGTTAATCACTGAGTTATGCTTTTAAGAACGTACGCCTCTAAAAGAGCACCCAGTGATTGTTTCAATATTCCAGTTGTGTTTGTCATACTTGTCTTGATTGCATCTCTATCACTTGCCTGCTGAAATAAGACAGCTGAAGGGGGAAATTTGTCAGATCGCCCACTGTACAGTGTCATCAACTCAGTCACAGCTGCTACTCCATCAATGTCATTGTTGTTTACCATTGTGCTGCACTGCGTCTCACTTACGTGCAGAGCTCTGGCCTGTGAGACTCATCTCACAACTGTGTTTTATCAACTCCATAAAACTTAACTTCACATGCGGTATCTGACACAGAGGTCACAATTCCCAGTGAGACCAGTGGAATCCATTTTCTTCTGCAAAAGAAAACAACAACAATAAGACCCTCATCCTGCAACTCACAGCACCAGATACAGTTCTCTTTGGTGTAAAAACGGAGCAGTAGTATTCATGCTTGATTGAGGCAGCAGGGCAGACTTTCTTTCCTGAAATTTACTCGGAGCTCTCTGTTGATCCTCCATCATACATCTGCTAAAAGGTCAGATCAATCTTTGGTGTTGCCGTCTACCTGTGGACAAGCAAAATTTGATTTCATGACAGTGGTTATCCATACTGCTCTTCTGTTGAACTTCGAGAAAATCTTCGGCATTTTGTCAACAACATTGTGGCCTGCAGGCTAATATACGATGTGAGGTGATTTAGAACACTTGATAAACTGAGAACCCGATCTTTGGGGATTGTAATCAACACCTGCCAGCCAATCAGAAACAAGTATTTTCTGTGGCAATGGCATGATTGTGTTGAACAGACCCTCTGTCATTTAGACCTTAGATAGGATGATATCAACCAGTGTGTCTACTAACTTAACTAATGTCAGCCTTGGTCATATTGTAAATGTAGATGTATGTTGAAAAGGCTTCAATCATTTACAGCATCTAGTTGCAATATGTAACACTTAGTTGTTTTCCTTAATCACAAATGCCCCAAAACCCAAACAAGCATCTGCGATACTGAAACTGTACATCAATAGTCATTCAAATTGATTAGATTCAAAATACATTATGTTAAAAATAACAGCGTATGTATGATTTAAATTAGGCTTTACAGTAGTCCTGGGGTACACTGCCATTATATCAGTAATTGAAAAAAGATAATGGGACAATTAGCTTTCAGTTAATAAATGAGTTATTAAAGTACCAGATATGATCATTGCTTTTCTCATTGCTGAAAATAGCTGTACAAATTAAAGATTCTTCCAGTAGCACAGCTATAAAACGGTTTATGATATGATATATAACAGCGTTCTTAGCTTATTTGGGGTGTTTTTTTAAGAACAGGGACCCTTGTGGCGAAATATCCAATGCCAGTGCACAGAGGGAGATGCAAAACTGAGGCTACTCAGTTCCATATTTCAAAGCTTTTCTTTTCGAATGATGGGGGGGGGGGGCTCTACTGCTTTTTTACTATATCAGGCGTCGGGAAACATTTTCTATTCCACCCAAAAAAATCCTTTGAGCTGACTTCTGTGGGTGGGGTTGGACCTCAAGCATTTGAAATGATGGGGAAATATCAATGGAATATGTAATATATATAGAAACATTAATATATAATTAGCGAGCCACATGATAAATGCGTCTTTGAATACTGAAAGGCAGAATTTTCTCAAGAAAACCCTGAACATTTGACAATTCATTTAAAATCTTATCTTAACTTTGACATGAATATGTATTTTGTAAATACGGTCCATTGATTGATTATGAGCTTAGAATAACATGCAGCAAACATCTGTTTTGACACAATTGAATGTTTTCTGGTCTCTGAAATCCTTAAATCATGAATGAATCATGAATTATATCTGAGGTCTGTGTTTTTCTCCAGTCTCGACGGAGACCTTTTCCAGGCCAGGGCGGCACACATTTACGTCAAGCTGTGCTTCACACTCCATTGTATTTTCTGTCTCCCTGCTGTCTGCGAAGTCACAAGTTCACCTACTCTTTCCCTCTTTAGAAAACTACAGGCAATGGATTCAGTCACACAGACTGTTGACTTCATTTCTCACACCGAGAGAGGTGCCTGAGCTGTTGTTTGTCACTGCTATCCACCATATAATCCCAGTGTAATTGTATTGGCAACAATTGCACTGCTAGTTAATACTTTCCACGTTGCGTTTTAGACTCATGGTGTTCAGGCTTTGCTGAACACCATGAGAAAGAAACTGAGAAATGTTGCTGTCCTGTAGCTGTTGTACCATCTCTGGAACACTAATTGCACCCATTTTCACTGGACATGTTCCCGTTGCTGTCTCCTCAGATAGAGCAGTGTTTCTCTTTGGCTTTAGACGGATTCTCTGGTGAAGGCATAGTTAGGGTGAAGGATGAGAGAAAAAGAGACTGTAGAGAACGACAAAAACTCGGCAGAAAATGGGGAACTGAGATAAATAGACCCTTCAAATCTCTTAAAATAGTGTCACCGTAATGATGGCGAGTCACAAATTGGTTTAAGACTTGCTATTTCTGGCAAATGGCCATGGAAGTGTCCTAGCACTGCAGATAGAGAGAATTTTCCTTTCAGCCTTTAAATCATGTGTTCATCTAGTTCCACATCAACAACTATTTAACCATATATGAGGACCTGAAAGAGGCAACTGAACAGTTTGCGTGGCGCGAAACAAAAGGGGATAAACCTCATGAAGTCAGCTGAGAGAGGGCGAAGCCTATACAAAATAGAATATTTCACTTTTCTGCACCTGCACACATTTTCATATAGGCCTACATTTGTGTGTTTAAATGAGAAAGGACTCAAGTACTACGTTTTTCCTCCTAATTTCTACCGTTATGTACCTCCTCTCCAACAAATCTGGTCCCTCAGATTTCAAAATTAAATTATTCAGTGTGGTTAATTGAGGGCAGGAAATGCTCAAAATATGTAGATGGTCTGAGGCTATGTGTAAGGTGGCCGTGGCTAAATGCAGAGACATCAAAGTAAAGAAAGCAAAGAAAAAACTGAAACAACCTAAAAAAAAATGATTTGCTTTCATTTGGTTTGCATATTTGGCAGCTTTTCTTTCCACAACAGAGTTTACATCCTGTGGGCAGCATCATGTGAAAGTGTCTTTGGAATATGCTGTACAGTAAAGTGCACATTAGTAATGCAGTCCAAATCCCTCTCCATAAAGTGCATAATGAGGTACTCCGGGTTCAGCCGAGACAAAACCTCCTCTTCCCTTTTTTCTCGAGTCTGGATCATAACCTGCCACACTGATAATTTCATGCAGACTTTTTTTCTCCCTCTTTGCTCACTGAGGTGTTTGACGATGTGATGAGCACCATGAGAAGTGTGGGAAGGCTGCCAGTCTTTTTGATGTCGGGGAGATGCCAGCGTGCGGAGGTGCACAGCAGAGCGGCATTTGAATTCACAAAGGCAGCTTACTCTTTCAGGGCTGGAGGATGGTGAACCCCTCTCTTTCGGGTTTATGTCTGTTGTTTTTTCTGGCTTCGGGGCCACATGGCGCCACTTCCTCGCTGCTCATTACTGAACATTACGAGGGAGGAGCTTTTGTTAGAGTGCATTATTTGGTCAACATTCAAACTATCTTGGACTATACCGTTGCTCCAATATATACATCCGATGCCATCGTTTAGTGGCCAACGCAGGTGATAGTGCTACTTTATGTTGCAAGAGGGAATGTCAAACATCCCTAGTAATTTCCATGCACAACATGAAATGGAACATGCTGCTTTGGCACACATGGTTACTATGGCAATAAAACAGAACACCACAGGTACTAACAGCATGGTAAACAATTGAGCCATAATTCACATGGCCTCACATAGTTTAATACAAATGGATACAAATGACACAAACACAAACAGCCTTTCCCGTAGTGTCACCAGCAGAGTCATGTTTTCACTCACCCAGTGAAATAACCCAACATTTCCTGGATGTATCAACACAACATTCTGCACAGACATTCATGATTCCTAAAAGATGAGTCCAAAGGACTTTGGTGATCTCCTGATTTTTCCTCTAGCGCCACCATGGGGTGTGTGGTTTTGAGTAAAACGTCTCATCAACTGTTGATGGATGGCCATGAAAGACTTGCATCAGAAGTCGACGCACTAGGCAACACTCTAGCGCCTAGATGTGTCAATATATGCTAGTTACATACATGGAGTCGTTTTCAGAATAAACATTCGTCTTCACAGGAAGTTAGGTTTCAGGCAACAAAACAACTTAGTTCAGGAAAAGAGTGTGGTTGACGTCAACCACACTCTAGTAACAGCTCACATCACCACCGAGTGACAACTCCCGTGACTGACGACGCCAAGTGACTCACGTCACTGACAACTCAGGTGACAAAATGTCAACTTTTACTTTTAGCTTAGCAAAGGGACACAAACAACGGTCTCCTGTCTTTGTTTGACCAATCTACCTCCCCTCCCATTCATCCTAAGCAGACTTTCACTCACTTTAAACTACCCTTTACCTTCCACTTATGCCACAGTAGGGTTTACATTGGAGTTATTGGAAAGCCACTACCATACAGTCTTCAAAGAGGGCCTCCGATGCCGAGGAGCACTGACAAACCAACGGTATTTGACGAGTTGGGAGTGACACCAGGTTGCGAGATCTGCTGCCGACATTCATGCTCTCCATGAGATGGACTATGATCATTTTGGTGATACCTTAGCGTTTTATGTAGCATCACCACCGCGCCAAGATTTTCTTTGTTTTGCAATTGTTAAGGCTTTACACACTGGGCATGTTACAACTATAAGAGACAGAAATGCAAAATATTTGCCTGCAAATATATATTTAGGGATTTTATTGTGAAAACGAGTTGACCTGGTATGCGCTGTCTTTGATAAGGTTGAAAGGAGTAATACAGTTTGTAGTCTTGTTTCAGACTACTGAGCCTTCAAGTTCTTGTTTCATAAATATGTGCAATGTGATTGGCATATTTTTGTTTTGGCCGAAAATCAGCCTCACTCTTAAAAAAAAGTGTTACTTTTTCCCTGCATAATAATTGCATTCTGTGTGAAAGTTTTCATGTCACGGAAGGTGAATGCAAGGCAGCAAGGGAAGGAGCCAGCGCTGACAATCATTAAGGATGGAGACAGTTCAATGACACAGCTATAAATCAAATAACATTTGTATCTGCCTCAGCTGAACTCTGGGTTTAGCAGTAATTAGAAAATGTTACCATGCCAACATGCTAAACTTAGCAGATAAACCGCTGAAACTGCTAAACACCTGCGTTTTAATCGTGAGCATGATGGTGTTGTCAGCACTGAGCTCAAAGAACCGCTGTGCTTAAAGTACAGCCTCATGAAGTTGCTAGCATGGCTTTATAGGCTTGTAACTGCAGGTATACCATTGGCAGCTTCACACTTGTCTGGTCTGTCTCACAGATCTGAGGAAAGGCATTTGATTTAGATTCAAACTTTTGAGGCCCCTTTTTGATTTCATGCCTTGTTAATTTTTACCCTTCTGTTCCGACAGAACACTTGAATCTGGAGCTAGTCTTGTAAAAAGAAAGTAATTATGATGTCACCATATTCAGGAGTGGCTTTGTTCACTACACCCTGAGTGGCATCTGCCATTTTTATTATATTGAATCTGTGTGAGATCTGATAGAATTGCGTATATAGCTCACATCCATGCATCTGTCCTCATTTAACTTACTCGTGTCAAGAAACAAGTTTTCCTTGTGTAGATCACCACCGTGTGACATTCTCTCAACAACACTTTGTGAAGTTGTTTCTCAGCGCGCTGCTCAGTTACACTGCTTTCTTTACTCTATATAAAGCCAAATGGCTTTGCCTCGTACTATATGTCTGTGCTTTTGAAGAAACACGGCAGGGCGTATCACCACAAGGTGTCTCTTGCCTTGTTGCTGGCTGTGTCACTCCTTTGTGTATTCATTATAGTTTGAAAACCAGAACTTCCATGTCCCCCTGCTAGCACTTGGACTCAGCTGAACTATTCGTACATTTTCTTTTTTCTTTAAAACAAGCATCGCAGGGAGAAATGGTTAGTTTTTCCTTCAAGTTCGACCGTACATTTGTCCGTATAATATATATAATGTATTTTTTTTGCCAGATTTGCATTACTCTGGTGCAATATGAGTAAAACTGAAGCTGAACACTGTCAGCTCTTATCATTTGTGATGCTGGAATAAAACAACCCAAATGTATTGTGATGTAAAAGTCACTGTGAAAGTAACAAATACACACTCAGAAGCACTCTTCGTACTTTCATGCTGAAATAATGGTGCTTTATCACTTTCTTGGTAATAAAAAAAAAGCTAAAATTAATTGTTTCCCTTAAATGTAGTGAATGTGCATACAAAACTCAGAAAATGTATGTTAAAAAAATGCATTGTAGACTTCAGAGCATAAAAAACCCCCAGAAAATGTATTAAATGTTAAGAAAAATCAACAATGATGTTCCAAAGTAGCAGTTTGATTGATGTCCATCAGCACAGGTCTTGTACCATTTGCTGACACAAAATAAGTATATTATAAAAATAACTGCAGTATATAGTACATATTGCAATGCATAGTGATTGAAGATGAGAAAAGTGTAGAATAATCTATTGTCTGTGATTGCTCCCCAGAACTATAAATGTATTCTAATCTTAACGCCCTGATGACAACGTCACCTGTCAGTGCCTTCTAAACGCAAAACTGCAACAAATCACTCTTCAATCAAACCATTAAACCTTTATAAACTGACACCAATATGAAATATGATGGTTTGAATGTAATAACTACTTGGTAAAGGTTAGGGAATGATCAAGGTCATAGTTAAAATTCATGTTTACTGTTTACCCAGGAAGTGAATCGCGAGAGGCAATATTCCATGTGGATGTGCTGCTTTTGGCCATTTGTTGTTGTTTTTCTTGGGTCTGAGTCTCAGAAAAACCTGCACCCAGAAGACCACAACATGTTGTATTCTATTGCGCTACAATATCTTTTCCTACAGGGGAATGTGGTATCATCTCAGACATAAACAAGAGTTAAAAGCAACCCCTGTGGCTTTACAGAGATATACTTCTTGGAAAAGGAAAGGCCAGATTCGTTGAATAGAGACTTTGGTGATGCAGCCTCCTGGGAGTCTCGGTGGGGAGGTGGACGTGGAAAGTCCTTTAATGACAAGAGGCTGTGAACAGCAGTATGAGTTTAAGCTGTGTCACATAATTTGCTGCAGTCTGATGGCGACAGGCAACTGGTGTGCAAGTTGAGTCTCCCTGCTAGAACTTACAGTATGTTCCTACTCAAATTGATATATTGGTTTTGGAGTCACTTCCTTTAATAGTGTCTCAGTCAGCTGTGAAATGTTTTCCAGTTGGCTTTGGAGCTAAAAGTGACAGATGCTACAAGTTTAAAACGCAGGCCGGGAGTGGGCTGAGACTTCTCTGCGGATGATTGATGGTTCTCTGCTTGCAACCCTCCTGTTGAGTTTCATTGAAAGCCACGCTGATATTCAACAGCTCAATATTTCTTCACGACTTGGTATCGATCATCACGGGACCATATTTAACGGTCCTTTTGAATGTGTGACTCTCCGTCTGCAGTGACTAGATGCAAAGGTTTTCCTCCATCACAGCTGTTCTAGTGGTTGCTAGTAATGTGCCCTTTCAATTCACGGTTACTTCCCGCCTGCGTATGAACCCTGTAATCTATCTATGACTCATCTTCCTTCCACGCTTCCTCGTTTTTTTGCAGACTCAAACAGCAGTCCCTTTCGTTAATCGTTCCTTTGAAAAAAGTCAGATTACTGATGGAAATATTTCGGATGTAACCTACACTTTTACTTTTAAGGAAAAAAATGTTATTCAAAGTTTACTTTAAAAGATGATTTTTGATGCAAATAATACTTTAGATTTCAATTTGCGTCCTGCATCGTGTTCTTTTCATTTGTACGATTACTTATCAAACTAGCGACAGCCATTTGGCCACAGCAATCAACTGTTTTATATGTATCATTCATCACTTTGATTAGATTTGTCAGCAGACTGCATGGCCCTCAAGTGCAATGAGCCATTGAAAACAGACAAGTTTGACAGACAAATATATCGACTTCATGACAAATCAAGGCTGCTAAGCTTCAAACTATTCAATGTATATCACACATCATAAAACGGGTCGCTCAAATTAAGTAATCTGATTGGTTCATAGCATATTGCAATGAACAAAAACAAAACAAAACAATGGTATGTGCCACAAAGTAATGATGGTAAGGATTGTCTAAATGTAAACATCTAGCCTACTGTTTAACATCTTATTTAAATTGAATGAATCCTAATTTTGAGGCATTTCACATTACAAATCCATTATCATATGATAATGTTTGGTATCAGGGCTAATCCAGGAACATTTTAATGGAGCGTATTGGTTAAAATATTGCAGATCCTTAAGTTTCTTTACTGTACTCTGCTGTGATTTATTCACCTCAGCCTGCCGGTGTTCTGGCGCTGCAAGAGCATTTCTCTTCATACTGTAGTGGAAATTAGCAATGTGTGACTGTCACCAATTATTTGGACGAACAGATCCACTTAACTCCCACACGAAGAAATCTGTTTTCTTTCGAATTAGCAAGGAGCAGTTGGAGGAGCTGGCAACTAGTTTCTTCAACAGCTGATCGTGTCTCGTAATGTTCTGGAGTCGAATTCACCCAGTAGAACTTTCTCCAACATAGCAGATCAATAATGTGAGCTTAATAAGTTGATAGTTTTGAACCAGGACCTTCAGTATTTGGATCAAACAGCTCATGAAAAATAGGTTGGCTGGATAGATAAGCAATCCACAGTAAGGTAAATATATTAGAATATTAGATTATAACTACAGAAATGGAGACTCAATATTAAAGGAACTCAAATCGGGGGTGATTGATTGGGCTATCAGTAGTTTTCATACCAGCCATGGTCATAATAGTTATAATGTTCATTGGAAAATGTTCTTAATGCATGTGTAGGTATCTGCACAATACAAAGATGTCACAGAAAGGGGTTATGGATATTTATGGTAACTGAAGCTCTGTTGCTCAAGTCTGAGGTTTGGACTTAAAAAGAGTTCCTGTGTTGCTGGAATTAGTAGAGGTTGCTTCGCTCCGCTCAGGAGATTTATCAAGAACGCTGTGATCAAAAAACAAACAGTGTTTGCCTTATCTTTAACCAAAACTCAGCACTCAGACTTCAAGGGGATCATTGTTTTATTAGATAGCTTAATTTTCTCTTTCAAAATGGCTGGATCAAAAGGCATAGTCAAGTTATTATCTGGGATTTTGGAGGAAATGCACATCCAATGAAGCGTGGAGGGAGGCAGCAAAAGAAGAATAACAAAATGTTTGATTGTTATTCTGTACGTGATGAGACGATATAGGCCTAATCAATATTCAACAGCCACAGTTTTGTTTGAGAGAGAAGTCCATTCCACTCTTTGTCATGAAGTTCCCTGGAGTTGGCCTCGAGCAATATTAATAGCATGAGTTAGAATTGAAAGGTTGGCAGCGGTTGCCATCGAGCCGTTACATTTCACATGAGTGGATGAACACTTAGTGACAGGAGTTGGCTATTGCTCCCTTGGTTGCAGCAATTATACTGTTCAACTGGCACGCAATACATAATGAGGGAGACTTCACCACATCTCTATGTATGCTTCACCCCGATATATCCTCGCCGCGGAGCAGTATTGTTACGCTCGGGAGGATTAACATGGCATCCATATTAATGCAGGGCTTTCATATGCGGGGTTCGAGTCCGGTGCGAGATTTCAGTAATGAGTGATGTCTCGAAATCACATTATCGAAAGATAACAGCCGGCGCTCCCATTTACAATGCAAACTATGTGGGTAGGATTCCTCACAGTGGTGTGATACCCAAGAGGGCATTCTTTACTGTGGTCATGAGTGAAAGCGGTGTAAAGTACAGAATCACCACAATCACAACACACACACACATAGATGTGATACAACTTTTGACTTTAATAACTATTTTAATTTTGGTTCATCCTTATTATATCATTCTTTTGAATTAGTTAATAATTTCCTGTGATGTATTAATGATCCTGTAGGATACTTGTGGACCCCACACAGACAAGCTCATAGTAGTTTTTTGTTACTGCAGATCTCTTAAATAAACAGTCAGCAAACAATAGAGCATGTTTCACTTGAAATGACTCCTTAAAGAGCAGTTGGAACTTTGGGAGTGTTATTAAACTCAGACATCTGCTTTGAATAACAGGGTGAAAGGATTACAGCTTTCCTATCTGTCTTTGTTCATTCATCATCAGAAATAACTAATGCCTTTTAGTTCCTTGTGTCTGGTCTTGCGTTATTCTCTGTGATGAACAATCAATCCTGTGTCAATAAAGATGCCCTTCTTTGTGTTTCTTACAATAACTTTCTATTTGGAATCAAACTGATCTTTTTTTGGATAAACTCTGACTTGTCTGTGTCTGTTATTTCTAATAATGTGCACTACTTTATGCATATAAATACCATTTAACAACACATACATATATGTTTATGTTGCATATACATAACATTTACTGTAATATTTACATTCATTTCTATAATATGGGCACATAGCATGTCAATCAACAGAGCTGTGTGGGTGATGAGGTGCCCTTGTAGTAGAGAACGTGACGAAGTGCTAGGGTGTCCTCCCAGTGGAGGAAACATGAGGAAATGCCTTCTAGGGTGCCCTTCGGATGAATATAAACATGATGAAAAGCCATCTTTGGTGCCCCTACAGTGGAGAAAACATGATGTGCCCTACATAATGCCCCTTCAGTAGAAAAAAAACAGGATGATGTGCCCTCTATGGTGCACCTCCAGTGGAAAAAACACAATGAAATGCCTCTAGGGTTTCCTTCCAGGGAAGAAAACATGATAAAGTGCCCTACAGGGTGCCCAGTAGAGAGAGCGTAATGAAGTGCCCCAGGTAAGTGAGGTAAGTGACGCAACTTTAGAACTGAAATTCTAAATCTGATATTTAAGGAACACTTCTCAATATTTATGGTATGGAGGTTGTTGGCCAAAAAATAAGGAGCAATAGTGCCCTCTTGGATTCCCCTATTGTAGATAAAACATGATAAAGTGCCCCCTAAGGCGGCCTAATGTGCTAGAAAATGTGATAAAGTGAAAAAATGTGCCCTCTTATGAGGCCTCTATGTTGGGAAAATGCCCTCCTGGTGCCTCTGTTGCCGTTGGTTTTTTTTGCATTCTACTGCCTCATCTCATGCTTCTTTATTTTTACGCCCCTGCCCCTCACACAGCCTGAATCCAGCACGTCTATGACAAATTTAAATTATGCGATGCGACGGTACAACATTATAAGGCTTATCAATGTCAAAAATCTCAGAAAGACACAGAGTAAAATGTTGAGCAGTAGGAAATAGAAAATGAGAGAACGAAGCGGCGGTTTTTGAGACAGCCAACGTTATCATCAGCACAATATTAATCCTGCAATTCCTTTTGATCAGACACCATCAGGACACCTGTACAGCCTGCATCATCACTCAGCTGTCAGGTTAAGTCTTCACCAGGGCCATGTCTGTTCGGGAGCAGCCAGCTCAGCTGTGTGCTAATTACTCCTTGTTTACAGCCGAGGTGATGGAGGTCTCTGATCAGCCAGTCTCTGCGAGAGAGGTGACCAGGATGATTTGGGCCAAGCGCCAAGGTATTCGCGCTGTGGGCGATTACGGTAATGCGTTTCATATATTAGCAGGAAAGCGTGGCTGGGATGAGTGCCTTTCTACGGGGTTTGAATGACACCATTGCTTTGGCAATCTGCATCAACAGTTGTCTTAGAAGGAAAGAAAGGGTCATCACACATTAGACAGACCGTTACCGAAAGCTCTGACTCTGTTCTAGCTGCTCTCCTCATCCAGTTCCCTTACCCTGTGCTTCATCAGAGACACTGATAAATCATTGGAACCCTAAATAACATTTGTTTCAGAATCTGCACACCATATCAGTCTATTTTGTTCTGGTTGCGGCCCTGGCTAAGCACACCAGTGCCATTCCCCCCGTTGTGAATGTTGATTCTGTTTCTGAGGAATAGGTCATTACCAATGTCTTGGTCCATCACACACATTCACTCTCTGTCTTGAGACTCCTACAAGGGACAAAGCCTTGGATCAAAGATGTATACCTGATACAACTGTCCTAGGTTACTCCCACAGTTACACCTCAGTGATTTAACTGACATGCCCATCATCCTTGATCATCCATGGTTGGTGAAGCGTGGTCTTCACACAGACCAATGGACAGGATCAGGTGATGCCATGGTCACCATTTGTGGTCTGCTTGGTCAGCATCATCTTACTTCTCTGCACATAGGTGCAAACTCGGGTTAAATGTTGAGGACATTAATCTTTAACCGAGTTCAGGCTTGTTTTGGTAGTTCAGTCAGGGAGACGTCAAACTTTAAAACTGTTCTCCTATCTGCTGTGTCAGTTGTCATTTAAGACAAACCGATGCGACCCTCCTCCATCCCTTCACCTCTAGTCTCCTTCTCCACATCCCATCATTCATATCTTTAGCCAGTTCTCTTTACTACCACCTCCGCCAGCGTCTAGACTCCAGGGGAGAATATTCCATAAATAACTATGACATCTCTACCTCCTGAATATACTGTTACAATTGGGTCTAATTGCCAAAAACACTTCATATTTCACTTGATTTTGCGCCATGTAAAACCTCTTTTGTTCTCTCTAAATGTAGTCTCTCAACTGTACCATCGGCAGTCTCTAACTGTGGCTTGACAGTGTGCAACATTCTTCCAATTACCCACGGCAGATCCGCTGGTTACAGCAACCGGCATCAGAGTATTCCTGCCAGTAGCTCATCCCATGCCGCCATCCTAAACACGGTATGTTAAGAGGCTGGCCAAAATGTTGGCTGGAGCTTTGCATTTTTTATCATAATACAAGCTTTAGTGCGTCATGACGGGACGAGAGGGTGATGAAAGGAGTGAATTTGATTGGTCATGATTGTCACAGCCTTTAATACAACCATCTACAGTATATTAATGTGTTGATGTTTTTTTACACAATGGTTGATTGTGATTGGATAAAGGTCCAACATGTTGGACTCCAAAGCTCTTCTATGACCGTAATACTTGAAAGTGGATGGACAAAAAGGTCTCATTGATCCCCTGTTCCGGCGCCAGTGCAACATTAGAAGAACCTGGTCAATGCTTCTTCTTCTTCTTCTATTAATATTTTGAGGAGGTACATGCTTATGGAACTCCTCAAAGACGATGAGACTGTGCTTAGAATCTTCCACCAGGCTCGTCCTTAGAAGGCAGGCTGTGCTGGCACTGACCACTCACGGTTTAATAGAATCACAACCAAGAGCCACTTG
This sequence comes from Cebidichthys violaceus, assembly GCF_023349555.1. Taxonomy (NCBI): domain Eukaryota; kingdom Metazoa; phylum Chordata; class Actinopteri; order Perciformes; family Stichaeidae; genus Cebidichthys; species Cebidichthys violaceus. The sequence continues at coordinate 4,442,999 of NW_027176285.1, forward strand.
CCTCCCCCCCCTCATTTCCTCAGTTTGAGGTTTTGCAGGATGGAGCCATTTTTACCAAATGTGACCTGATCTATCACATTCAGCACCCTCAGTGGCCACTTCAAGTACCTCATCATATCATTGGCTCTGCTGGCACTGGCTCACCAGTGCTGCAGCTGGGTTTCAAGTGATTGTCAACATGGTTTGCTAGAACTGAGTGTCAGAAAGTCTATAGTCATGTTTTGATTTCCTTCTGTTTTGATTCAACCAGTGGTGGAAGAAGTACTCAGATTATTTTACTTAAGTAAGAGTAGCGGTGCAACATTGAAAAAAATACGAGTAAAAAGTTCTGCATTCAAAATACTAAGTGGGAAAAAGTAAACAAAATGAACCCATATGTTATAAGTTGGTGTATGTTTTTTAATGTAAAATGTATAGGTATCTAAGCCGTTAAATAAATGTAGTAGAGTAAAATATAGTAAGATTTCCTGTTAGAATTGTTGTAAGTTAAAAATATGTTGCATAAAGTGGAAAGTACCTCAAACATTATTCTTAAGCACTTCAAGGCAAATCACATTACGCACACGGCCATTTATAATACATTTAATACAAAAGCAAATATGAGTACAGTTAAATAAAACATGTTTGGGCTTAGAATAATCAAAATATTGACGTATTTTACAGAAATAACTTTCAGGGTATGTTGTTTTTAAATGTTTGAAAGGTTTCTCAGTTGCAGTGTGTCACATTCTTGTCAAAAATAATGCATCTTTTCCTATTTTTAGCTACAGATCAAAAGTGGTTTTCCTTTCCACCATTCTTCTCTGTTTGGTGCTGAAGTGTTGGACTGTGCTTCGCTGTGCACTAGGTTTTGATGTTGCATTGGTTTCCAGTCATGTGACACCGACCAGATAAATATATCAGGGCTGTTTTGGCACAAAGGAAGTACTGAACATTTAAGGAAGTTTTGTAGCCACCCACATTTTGTATTATGCCTTTTTATCATCAAGTAATCCATACCAAACGAGTAGCTCGTGAACATCGAAGTATTGATCCCACAGTATCAATCCATCAATAACTAAAGGCATGTACAATCAGTTATGCTTTCACTCTATCTCCAGCATTTTATTTCTCGAGGAGGTACTTTTGTGAATTAGGTAAACTGATTGTAAATACTGAGTACAGTATATTTCCAGTCAAGTAAATGAAAGATATTGAGCATTCCCAATTTTCTTTAAGTATTTAGAAAAGAGTTGTCAGTGTTGATATATACAGGTTATTCAGCCACAACACTGCTAAATTAGAAGAGGGATCACGATGCAAACTTCAGATCAACTGTATCTAAATAAATATAATTCCCCTGGCTGGATGAAATATGTTTCATGTGAAAATAGACCTAGACCTTCTCCCAGTCACCTTCAGCCTGTTTTGTGACCTCTCTCGACTGTTAGAGGGGCAGATTAATTAGAAATGGGCTTAAGCCTTGAGGAGACGAATGCTCTGCTAGACAGATGCTGTTTGAACAGCAAACTGGTCTGAGGATATTAAAGGACGATGAAAAAATTGGACTAATTGGAACTGAAGGACATATGGGTCGTGGAAGGGCTCCTATGGGACGAGTATAATCTAAACTTTATCTTGGGAATGAGTATCATTAACCAAAGTTTTTCACATGATCTATTTCAATGTGTTTTTTTTAATCACAAGAAAATTGACAAGTGTAGATTTGTCAAGACATATTTTAAAAATTAATTTTCATGTCATTGTTATGTGTCATGATGTTTTATAAGGATGTTTTTCCAATTTTGTAACACTTTCTATGTGGTGTATGGTGTATGTATGGTGTATGTGTTTACACTGATCTGTCATTTTCACAAGGTACTGAATTGATGACCTGATGCTCTACACACATGTTCACCATTATTTTAAAATGGGTTCCTTTATCCAAGCCGTCTGACCTCCTAAGCATTTTGTGCCATTGTGCGTCAAATAAATAAATAAAATCATGGTTAACCTTGCCTTTCTTTTGTATGTGGGTATCATGGTCATGTTTTAAACATTTATCAAATCGAACTGTGAGCCTCTTTAGTCCTCTTGTTACATTTTTACAAAGCTTTTGTGATTTCTAATCAGGTGCAAATTCCTTCCTCGCAATGCTGTGAATATAAACGTGCTGAAAGAATATATCCTGTGTATTGCTGTGGTCCCATTTGATTATGGTATATTGGATTTTAAATAATTTTTTTTTATATATTACTGTTAAAAGACCAAACAATCCAAATAAATAACACTGGAACAAAGAGGTGGGCACCAGAGAACATACAGTCAACGCCATAAGTATTTGAACTGTGACACAATTTTTCAAATTTTGCCTCTTTGAACTGAAACAGTCAATATGTGGTTGAAGTATAGACTTTCAGCTTTAATTCAATGGATATAACAAAAATATCACATTAATCGTTTAGGAATTACGGCCATCTTTACACAGTCCCCCATTTTCAGAGGCTCGGAAGTAATTGGACAAACTACATAATTCTGAATACAAGAATTTGTTTTAATACTTGGAGGAAAATCCTTTGCAGTCAATGATTGCCTGAAGTCTGGCCCCCATAGACATAACCAAACGCTGAGTTTCCCCCCCTTTGAGATGCTTCGCCAGGTCTTTACTGCAGCCTCCTTCAGCTGCTGCTTGTTTGTGGGTCTTTCTGCTTTCAGTTTTATCTTAAGTGAAAAGCATAGTCACTTGGGTTGAGATCAGTTGACTGACTTGGCCATTGAAGAATATTCCATTCCTTTGCCTTGAGAAGCTCTTGGGTTGTTTTCCCAGTATGTTTTGGGTCATTATCCATCTGTACTGTGAAGCTCTGATCAATCCGTTTTGTATCATTAGTCTTAATCTGAGCAGATAGTTCAGCCCTAAACACCTCAGAACTCATCCTGCTGCTTCTATCAGCTGTGACATCATCAATGAACACCAGTGAGCCTGTTCCATTGGCAGCCATAGATGCTCATCCAAAGCGCTGCCTCCACCATGTTAACCAGATGATGTGGTATGCTTCGGATCATGAGTCGTTCCTTTCCTTCTCCACACTTTTTTTCTTCCCATCATTCTGGTACAAGTTCATCTTGGTTTCATCTGTCAAAAGAATCTTTTTCCAAAACTGGTCAGGCTTTTTCAGATGTTTTCTGGCAAAGTCTAATCGGGCCTTCCTGTTCTTCAGTGTTACCAGTGGTTTGCACCTTGTTGTAAACTTGTATTTATATTGATGATTGATCATAGACTTTGACAATGACACGCCTATCTCCTCCAGAGTGTTCTTGACTTTGCTAGATGTTATGAAGGGTTTTTCTTTACCAAGGAAAGAATTCTGCGATGATCCACTTTAGATGTCTTCAGTTGTCTTTCGGGCCTTTTGGTGTTGGTGAGCTTGCCACTGCATTCCTTATTTTTAAGAATTTACCAATCTGTTGATTTGGCCAATTCTAATGTTTCTGCTATCTGTCTGCTAGGTTTGTTTAGTTTTGTCAGCCTAATAATGACCTCCTTCACTTGCATTGACACCTCTTTGGTCAGCATGCTGAGAGTTCCAAGGACCAGCTACCAAATGCTAATATAACATTTTGAATCAACTCCAAACCTTTCATCTGCTTAATTTTGTCATGGAATAACGAGGGAACGGGCCCCACCTGACCATGAAACCGTCTGTCAGACAATTGTCCAATTACTTCTGAGCCACTGAAAATGTGGGGGACTGTGTAATGCCTAAACAGTTAATGTGGTGTTTTTGTTTTAGCCATTGGATTAAAAATGAAAGGCTACACTTCAACAACATATCGACTGCTTCATTTCATATCCTTTGGAGTCGTGTAAAGAGGCAAAATTAGTAAAAAAATGCATCACAGTCCAAATATTTATGGCCGTGACTGCATACTGTACAAGGATGACTGTAGGCATGATACATTCGTAACTTGACCCTAACCTCTTGACAGCGCTTTACCTGGTGGTGGCTTTGATATTGTACTAAAATGATGTTGCACCACAACGGAAACAATTTAACATTTAGGCAACCCAACTACATTGTAAAGTTAAACAATGTAACGTTAGTTTTAGGCAGCACAACTACGTCTTTAGGTTAAACAACTTAACCTTAAATTTAGGCAGCGCAACTATGTTGTAGGGTTAAACAATTGGTTAAGGCATCACAACTGCATCCTTAGGTTAATCAATTTAGAAAAAAACAAGTGTCATTAGGTTAAACAATTTACCAATTTACCACATAGTGGGCAGTACAACTATGTTGTTAAGTTAAATAATTTAACGTTAGGTTAAGGCAGCTTGTGTATGCAACTTGTGTGTATGCAGCTTGTGTGTGCAACTTGTGTAGCAAGTAACTTTAACCAACTTAACGTTGACATGTTGTTTCACAGGAACAAAAACACCGGTCTCCTGGGTAAAAAGTCCTGTGTTTCTTTGCAGATCATGATTTTACATAAAAAAGCATGAACAGGTTGCCCCGTTCAAGATTAAAAATGCGGTTCCCAACCTTTTTATATTGTGACCCCTTTAACGCCTTTTCTACTTGGAGCTTGTCACATCATATGTCTAGGAGTTGTCAGCAGTTTTACAAAATAGTATTGTGTAGCTTTGTTTTTCTTCTTTCCTACTCCATTAATCACTTCACCAGCTGGTCCCTTAGGTTTGGAACCACTGGAGGAAAACACCTTGAAGTATATAAAGAAGTTACAGTACTTAAAACAAGGTAAAGCAACAGTAAAATGATGATCATGCAACAATGTACCAGTAATAATAATAATCTTATAATGATGTACAAATCCAGGGGCTATTGTTTACTGAAGAACATGTACTTTTGATATCATACAGTACATTTAGTTGATTATACTACGGTACTTTTACTTCAGTAGGAGTTTATATATTTATATTTGCATAGATTTCCATTGATGTCATAAAATAAATTATCTGATTACCATGATCTTCCACCACTGCAGGTTTGAAAATTGTTTTCTTAGAAGACATGAAATCTGAAAATAATTACTTTTGGTTGGTTGATAGATACAGGCATCGCATGACACTGCTTGGATGTTTAACCCAATGGCTTCTGAATGATGCAGGATGAAAAATGGGCTCTCAATGGGCTCATTACAATGTCCAAAGGGAACTGTATTGGTGCCTTCATTTTTAATTAAAACAATAGATAATCCCCAGGCACAGCAACACTCATGTGTTTGGTGCAGAGTGTGATACATTGTGTCATTAGCATTAGTTTTGTGTTTCAAATGAGTGTATCATTTGCTGCACTCCTGAGGGACTGTGTCCATTCTGTGTAAGACCACACTGACAACATTTTGTTGTTTTTCCACTGGCGAGGCAGTTATGAGAACTGAGAGGCCATGCCGGCAGCATATCTAATTAGATGTAATTTTGCTTGGGAGCTTATCAGAGCCACAGCCTCTGCGCTCAGGAACGAATGACATCAGGACATTAAAGTGCTATGCCTGGCTGCTCTGCTGGATCTCGCTCTGACTGTTTGTTTTGCCTTTTTGTAGAAAGGTATCCTGACTGTGATAAGTCACACGAGGGTGGTCTGCCTCTGATAATTGCTTCGGTTAGACAAACCGTGACCTCCCTTGCTTGTGTTTTATCCAGCGGTTTGATGAGTTCCAGCTATCTGGACTGCACAGAATGAAAGCGATTCCAAAGAAGAAGGGGACGTGACGTAAGGTGAAATAAGGGCAGTGTATGATATTATCAGATGCAGGGTTTGTGTGGTTTTTCTTGTTTTTTCTTTTCTTCGATTTGCCTAACACACACCTAGCACAGTTTCAACCACTAATTGTGATTGTGCGAAGGTTTATTTTGGTGGCAACAAATTAAGAGGCAACAAAGTACTACAAGGGCAACCGTGTTACTACCTTTAGTTTAATCAGGGCATAATTGTATACGATCAAACCCATTCATTTGATTAGGATATTTCATTAAATCAATCAACTGACTGATAATGTCTAATACATAGAGCCAAATTAACTCTTGAATCACTTGCTTCTCTTGATGACACCACGGAATCAGGTTGACCTTTTCATCTTCATATTTCCTTCATATTTCCAGTGGTCACTGCCCACCTTTACATATATGTACAATGATACAGATACAGTTGTGGTCAAAAGTTTACATACACTTGTAAAGAACATAATGTCATGGCTCTCTTGAGTTTCCAGTTATTTCTACAACTCTGATTTTTCTCTGATAGAGTGATTGGAACAGATACTTCTTTGTCACAAAAAACATTCATGAAGTTTGGTTCTTTCATGACTTTATTATGGGTTAACAGAAAAAGTGACAAAATCTGCTGGGTCAAAAATATACATACAGCAACATGAATTAGCAATTTTGGTGACTTAGAAAGTTGTGTCAATGAAATGAGCTTCATAGCATGGCCTCTTAACTTCTTGTGAGTGATTATGAGTGACTACAGCTGGTGACTTCTCTGAGGCCATTTAAATAGGGCTCATTGGATATAAACGCCCACAAACGCTACAATGGGAAAGTCAAAGGAGCTCAGCATGGATCTGAAAAAGCGAATCATTGACTTGAACAAGTCAGGAAAGTCACTTGGAGCCATTTCAAAGCAGCTGCAGGTCCCAAGAGCAACAGTGCAAACAATTGTTTGTAAGTATAAAGTGCATGGCACTGTTTTGTCACTGCCACGATCAGGAAGAAAACGCAAGCTATCACCTGCTGCTGAGAGAAAATTGGTCAGGAGGGTGAAGAGTCAACCGAGAACCACCAAAAAGCAGATCTGCCAAGAATTAGAAGCTGCTGGAACACAGGTGTCAGTGTCCACAGTCAAGCGTGTTTTGCATCTCCATGGACTGAGAGGCTGCCGTGCAAGAAGGAAGCCCTTGCTCCAAAAGCGGCACCTTAAGGCTCGACTGAAGTTTGCTGCTGATCACATGGACAAAGATAAGACCTTCTGGAGGAAAGTTCTGTGGTCAGACGAAACAAAAATTGAGCTGTTTGGCCACAATGCCAAGCAATATGTTTGGAGGAGAAAAGGTGAGGCCTTTAACCCCAAGAACACCATGCCTACCGTCAAGCACGGTGGTGGTAGTATTATGCTGTGGGTCTGTTTTGCTGCCAATGGAACTGGTGCTTTACAGAGAGTAAATGGGATAATGAAGAAGGAGGATTACCTTCAAATTCTTCAAGATAACCTAAAATCATCAGCCCGAAGGTTGGGTCTTGGGCGCAGTTGGGTGTTCCAACAGGACAATGACCCCAAACGCACATCAAAAGTGGTAGTGGAATGGCTAAATCAGGCTAGAATTAGGGTTTTAGAATGGCCTTCCCAAAGTCCTGACTTAAAATCCCATTGAGAACATGTGGACAATGCTGAAGAAACAAGTCCATGTCAGAAAGCCATCAAATTGAACTGAACTGCACCAATTCTGTCAAGAGGAGTGGTCAAAGATTCAACGAGAAGCTTGCCAGAAGCTTGTGGATGGCTACCAAAAGCGCCTAATTGAAGTGAAAATGGCCAAGGGACATGTAACCAAATATTAGCACTGCTGTATGTATATTTTTGACCCAGCAGATTTGATTACTTTTTCTGTTAACCCATAATAAAGTCATGAAAGAACCAAACTTCATGAATGTTTTTTGTGACAAAGAAGTATCTGTTCCAATCACTCTATCAGAGAAAAATCAGAGTTGTAGAAATAACTGGAAACTCAAGAGAGCCATGACATTATGTTCTTTACAAGTGTATGTAAACTTTTGACCACAACTGTATGTTTTTTCAGAGATGCAGTTTGATTGTGAAAGGCCCAGTCCATGAATATTAGGGTCGTGTGTCATCATCTTCGCTTTGTAGTTGTACTAAATTATTCAGAATACAATATAGAAAGCGAGTGGAAATTGTAATATTATTTACAGTACATTAAACTCATCTTTTTCACTGAGCATGTCCTGGTGTTTGCACTCGCGTATGACGGGAAGGTAAAATGCTGTGTTTTTCGATTTGGATGAAATGCAACAAACAAGTCTCATGAACCATATCATCTTGTGAGATGAGGAAAAGAAAACAGTGTTAAACCACCTCCACCCATTGAATGTAGGCATTTGTGCCATATTACAATATCTGGACTTGGGGTGCTGCAGCCTTGGTTCTAGCTTTCCATGTCCAAATCATACTTAATAGTTTAACCATGACATTTCTTTGATGGATTTAATGTTAGAGGGAAAATGCTATATTGAGGATTACAATGTGCTTAATCTAATACTGTTTTGGACTTACACTGCAGTGTCTGAAACGATGTCAAACAAACATTTTTACTTGGGATTTTAACTTGAATTCCACATAAATCTCATTATAAGCTACAATACCTTCATGGCTGTAGGGATGGCAAAGCCATTCCATTGGGCCACCACTTTGGTCAGGACCAAAAAAAATTACTATTTGATAGTTTGTCACAACATTTAGTACAGATATTCAGGCTCCCAGAGGTTGAATCCAAATGACTTTGGTGACATTTACCGGTTGTGCCACCAGCAGGTAATTGTTCTCAATTATCCAGTGAAGAATCACAGCTTCTTATTGTTGGATTTGGCCCAAAATTTGGTTCCCAGACAATTAATTATACCAATTTTGCTGATCCTCTGACGTTTCCTCCAGTGCGATTATGATAATGTTTCACCAGCTACTGGATGGCTTGTCTTTACATTTTGGATTAATTGTAATACATTTGTTGATCTGCAGGCAATTAATTTAGCAAGATCATCAGATCAAAATTGTAATTCACCCAAACCTTTACTTTATTCATTTGTTTGCACAATGACCTTTACAACTAATGAAATTCCCATCTGCCTCATCTATACTTTTGTGCTTAGTGCTAATTAGCAAATGTTAACATACTAACATGCTCAACTAAGATGCAGCATTGTAGCATTTCCATTGGGAGTCGATAAATAAGTCTAGCCTCAGCTGTAGACTCTGAGTTTGTAGAAAGCAGACATTGTCCAACTTCATCTCTTTCCTCCAGCATTACCTTTAGGGAGTTGACATTATCGCTTTTTTTTTATCTATGGCTGGCAGATATTTTACCTCAAATATTTATCTAGCATGAACACAACACTGGCCAACTGGTTCAAAGCCGGTGAAAGGTGTAATGATAATATGTATATAGTTCTGTATATATCTTACAATAAAGATTACTTAACCTCACAATTTTGACAAGAGGTTGGATGTTATATTGCGGCCTTTTCCGGTATCGGGACAGCATAGCACCTGGCAATCTGAAGCTGCAAGCTCTACAGCAAATTCTCATCATTCTCACGCCAAAAAGTCAGACAAGATAAGGCTGGAATAGCCCCTGTTATCTTTTTAATTCCTCATCAGTATGTCTACAGTACATTTCAAGCACTAACCATATGGAGAGTTATGACTTGTGCATGGGAGGGCGAGTGGTTGGTGCTGTGCGATGTAAGCCCTTTGTGTAAACTTGAAGTCAAAATTACCTCGGTGTGGTGTGGCTGCCTGTAGCAAGACGCTGTCACACTAACAGTAAGGTCGCCTTACAACGAACACATTAAAAGGACAACCTGCCTGCAGGCCAATCGATATGTAGCATCATTTGGGTGAGAGGGCATGCTTCATCTTCAACCTCTCATTGGACATTAGTCGAGCGCAGGAAAGGTACAAGTGACCCTTCTCACCAGGTAAATCAACGCCTCTACCTTCGCTTTTCCACCCATCATCACTTCTTCGGGGAACAGTTTAATTTGTCTCCGACTGCAGTCTGCCCACCTGCTCTGCATCATCCTTCATCTAATGAGTCTGTCTGTTCATGTTTCTGGTGGGTTGGTTGGTAAACTGCCAATAATTAACAAAGGACTAATACATTTTTCCATTCAGTCTTTGGAGGACACAACTAAGATTTCAACACATATAGGATTTTTTTTTATATTGAGATATGCAGTGTTAATGAATCAGCTCTATTCGAGGAAACCGATGCCATGGTCCAAAATGTCGGCGATGTTGGGGCGTTCTCTGTCTCTGGTCGGTCTCTGACCAGCCATTTGACTGTGGAAGCAAGTGGGCCGTCGTCGGGAAGGGGTACGTCAGGGAGAGAGGTCTTCGTGAGACCCTTCGGCCTGAGAAAATCCACCAGACTGGCGACTGGGGCTCTCGTCTTCAATGGCTGCTCCCAGAATGCCTTGACGTGACACACCCCCAGATGACTGGTCGAGAGGGTGAGACGAAAGACGCCTGAGCCACACCTTAAAAACTCTGCGAACCAATACAGATGACTCTTCACAGGAAGGGTTACGTTGCTGTCCTTGTAGTCATGAATCAACCAAGAGTTGCATTAAAACTTAAAGGTGTTTCAAGTGATGTTTGGCCACTTGGAGAACTCCCCTATAAGCTAACATTCATCATATATCATTGTATTATCATTTAATTATAAAGCTGTCACAGCTAATTTGTTATTTAGCAATTCAAGCAGACACAGAGTAGCATTTGGAGTCATGTTTCTGAGTCATGAGTTATTTGTCCTTTTTAGTTATTTTTTTAGTCTTCACCAACTGCTGGGAAAAAATACTAACTGCTAGATGTTTGATTTTTTTCACCAGCAAGTAGCTTTCTTCATCTGTCCTCTCTTTGGCGTTTGGTGGCACATTCAGTGGGCTTATCAGAGCTTGTGAGAGGATTGATCCGAGGAGATGAGAGCTGCAGAGTTGGTTGATAATTCTCACCTAATGATGGACATATAATTAGTTGTGGGTTATGAGGTGAAGCCATTTTAATAATTTTTCAGTTAAATTTATTAAGGGCAGTACAGCAATTCCCCGCTGACAACTACATTCAGATAAAAGTAGATGCTCATCTTCCTGATATAATTTCAGTGCAAACCCCCAAAAATTATGAAAAATGTCTGCTCCACCATCAACATAAATTAGGGTCAGCCCACTCCACTTTGCACCCCAACTGTGGGATCAGCCGTTAATGAAATCGGCTCATCCTTTGTCGTGGCACTCTCCCTCTTCTTTTCTATATGTGAATTTCATGCAGCTAGTCATGCATGAAGAGTTACTCTTGATGAAGTACAATGGAGCAATGCCAAGAATATCATGGAGCCCAATTTCAGAACTCTTATTTTAGGATTACTGTCGGCCTCAAATGAGAACATGATTTGATATCTGGATGGCTGATGGTTTTGACTTTCTTTTCCTTTTCTTTTGTAGCTATACCGGATAGAGAGAGACAATTAAAATCCTACCGCACTGCTTCACGACAAGTCCAACATTTAAAAGTTACAAAATGAGGCACATTGTAGCACTTTTTCCACTTCTGAATGCTTTATTTCAGAGCATGTATTACTTCCAAAGAAAAAGGGACTGCTTTGCATTTGTTTTTCTACTTTGAATTCTGGATAAACATATTTTATTTTTCTTGAAAGGTAGCCTTGGCAAATAAATGATTTGATTCCCAGAATATTTTCCATACTAATGAAGTTATACAACTTAATGTCACACTCGTGGCTTTATTACTTCAGAACTTTGTAACATGATTAGAAGCTAAGAAAGCCACAATAATCCATTCACATCACAGAAAACCCATCCAGATTTAGAATGAGAAGAAAATTATCTCTGTATGCCCCATTGCACATAACCCAACCTTTAAATCCCTTCATTACACTCAGTGTGAAACAACTGTGCACATCAGCACAAACCATTATTGCCTATTCACTCTGCGCTTCAACTCTGTAAATAAGTTGGGCTCAGAGATAAACCGACAGAGTTGGAAAAACAGTCCTTGAGTCACTCCTGTATTTTGTTCAAGTTCTTTTGAACAAAAAGCCATTGCACTTGAGATTTCTTCTTTTAAAGTACATTTGTCAGGGCGATAGGAAATAAAACTTAGGAGGTGGTGATGGTCCTTCACCTCTAAATAAAAGAAAGAATCACCGCAATGTGAGACGGGATGATTGAAATCTCTCACTTAATTGAACGGTAGGAAATTGATTAAAGTTTACATTTAGATTCCACCTCGACTATGGGCGTGAAAGCAATTATACGTGGAAGCTATCTAATCAATTTTCTTTTTGGAAAAAAAAGGTGGTTAAGGGCAAAGGGCTGATTTTCAATAAGAAGAAGAATTCCTTTTGGGTTGGTTTCACTTAGGGAAATAACTACTAACTATATAACTAGCCATTAGTATAGCCTTAAGAGGTCAAACTGTACCAATATAGAACCAAAGGAACATATTTGCTTTAGAATACAAATAAAATAGATAGCAATTAACTTAAGTAAACCTAAATGCATACGGCCTTGGTTGCAACATGCTCCTGAAATAGATTCAGCTATTTTCCTCGGAGGTGTAATTTTCATCGGAAAGCAGCTACTGCATGACTGCCAACCCTGAAGCCTGAATCCAATTAATTGGATTTTACCCTCGTTTGAAATTAACTGGGGGTCAGAAGCAGGACCCGATCACACACCTCCTCTCATAGTACAGTATCAATGTAATTAGTGCATTTAACGGTCCAACTCAAGTTAAATTGCTTTTTTTTTTGCCAGCTACAGCATACATATATGCTCTGAAAATCACTTGTATTGTGAAAAAAAAAAACTAATCGGAAAACAAAATTGAAAAGAAAAAATGTCCTGTTTTCATGATTCAAAAGAATGTGGTTCTTGTATCATGTCTCATAACATCCCTATCCTGAACGACAACCCACACAAGCTTCCCCTATTTAACGAACTAACATGTAGACACGTCATATTCTGAACCTCAGCTTGTTGAAAAAGCAGCCAAATACACATTTACCGAGGTGACGCGCACTGCCAACGTCATTTTGCAGGCTACAAAGATAATTTGCTGCTCAGCCGCAGAACATTCAACAGCATGTAACTGCACATGCAAATGTCACTTTGCTCAGGCTTAAGAAGCTGGTGTGGTCCTTCTTCAATACCACTGACAACATGAACAATCCATTGTCCAACATGTTTTTGGAACTTTTTGTTTGATATAATATGACAGCATGGATTGTTCTTGTTTGATTGGGCAGATTATGAATAATGACATGACACAATAATAGGTCAGGCCATTAGAAATGAGAACGACAACTGACACTGCACCCTTTGTGAACACTGGCAGAGCATATGATATGCAAGTACAAAAAACTTTTAATTTAATCAAAAGCCTTTGGTGTAAAACCCACTTTGAATTCTCTCCGACTGATTATAGTTGTATGAATCTTAAGCGATTGGACCATATCACTTTGAAGTCAGAGTAATGTTAAGACCCTACGATATCGTTAAGACTTCCCCTTCTTCCCTTGAAGCACCCTTGATGCCCATTACAGCAACTTATCCTGTTAAGACTTCTCACCACCATGAGGGCATGCTTAAAATCCCACTTGTAGCCGTATATGCAATGTCTTGAAGTACACTTCATGGGTGTTGCTACGTCCTCTCCGCAAGGTCCCTCTTGTAAATGTGTTACTTTGCTTAAAACCGTTTCATCCTCAATATGCATAACATTTCCATCATGGACGTGCTTAATGCATGTCAGTTTGAAACTTGAATCTAAACTACATTTAGCATCAATGTAGTGAACCCGTTGCTTCCCAAAAAAGTCACCACGATTGCTGAAATGTTTGTTTGGACGCGTGCCATAAATAACAAAGTCCAGTTTCCAATATAGGCATTTTATTTCTCACATAAACAGAGGCCAACCACTTTCTCTGTCGTAATCCATTTCCTCTACATAGACTAAAGAAATCATACAATTTACATTCATTAAATGTCGCACGTTACATGTCGCACTGTCAAAAACTGTTTGCTCCCTTCTGTTCAGCAACACCTGTATCAAATGACCCCACTGATTATATTACCTGTGCCCTGATTCACACCGGCACTACGCCCACAAGTGGTGGGAGGTTGTACAAAAACAAAACAAGAAAATGTCTCTTACAATCAGATGCAGTCGCAGTTTGTGATATTGCATGCTCAAGAACATCAACAGCATCTCCTTTACCAGGTTCATCCGTGCCGTCTGCAGCCGAGTTGGTAATTTTCTATTAAAAGTAATGGAGGGATAAAAGGGGGTCAGGTGTTGTTCAGTAATTGCTGAGCTGTATGTGCTTTAGAATCCGCCAGAAGGAACTTAATTGCATCAACTCTCGGGGCAACGACACAACGTAGATCTCTCAGCTATTCTGTTTCCACAAGTTAGATGGATTATTGTTTTCTTTTCTGTGACAGGCTAATCTTGACTGTTAGCATTCAACACGTTCTCATGCCAACTCGTCACACGCCGGCGTTTTGTCGGTTAGACCCCTCGGTGTCACTTTTACTTAGTAGACCATCTGTCTGTCGCAGTGAACACGATGTTACTGTGGTTGAACTATCAAATAAACCAAGTAAAAAGTAACATTTTGGTCTTCATACTACGTTTATATGTTATAGTGCATTGTAGTTACTTGACAGCTAGTTGCATCTCATACAGATGCTGAAGGGTGCCTGGTGACAAAGCGTCTTTATTTGACGACTTGAGCGTTAGAACGGGCTGATCCATTTGGCAGCAGATGCACATGAGATAAATTAACAGGATGGCTGGAGAAATCAAAAAACATTTTGATACGAGTGCAACATATGTTGTTTGTGGAAGGGATACATTTGGTTTGGCCGTGTAAACACAAACGCACTGCAACATGTTCTTGAGATCAGGGTAAAAATATCTGGGTAATATTTAATTGACTAATTTGGTATTCATAAGTATTTATGTATAAATGCTTAGAGCGATGCACCAGCCCTTGCTGCCTTGTCTTTTTAATTAAACATTCTACCTGTGAACTTGTGTGCGGGACCTTTTTCCTTACCCTTGCTGGTCAGTAGGTTGAGAGCTTGTTGATTGCTGGTGATGTCCTTTACCGTGAGGTTTTAAAGTCCCGCAGACAGCCCCATCCTGTCAAGCACTGGTTCATCCATCTCTTCGCTGTTCTGGGCAGCTCTGTCCGTCGCTGCGTTTAGATCCAGTCAGACTGATCCGTGCCAGAGGGTTCGCAGGTTGAGAGCTTTACGCAACGTCTGAGTTCGCAGTAGCTTGAGAAGCCTTGGCCCTGTGAAATACCAACGAGCCATTCGTTGAAGAATGGATGTCAAAATGCAGGCAAACATTCAATGAATTCCTCCCCCACGGTGACTAATTGCAGGTATTGTTTTGGATCTTTAGTCAATATTTCTCTGGCTTTTGGCTTGTTTATATTCACACGTTTGACACATATTCAATTTCATTCTACCTTTATTTATTCTTTTGGAACAATATAAATACTGTTAACACTTTAATACAAGCTTTTATTGTAACCCTTTCTCAGCTGAAAGGATCAAATAATTTGAGTTAACGCACTATTTATAGAGTAACTTTGTCAAGGTAAACATGGAAATACTGAAACATGTCTATTCCACGTCATCTGTGAATTCCATGACACCATCTGTGCCTCTGTGTACTGATATCCTGTTTGCCATAATAATGTCATATTGTCTGCAGTGACTTGCATTCTTCTTGACTCTTTTGCCAAGGCTACTTCTGTTTGCACAGTGTTTTGCTTTGTATGCTAATTGTCATTCCATCCAGCGAGCCTCTCCCTGACTACCCGTGACTCCCTGCAGACAATTGAACTGTTAATGAGATCTGATGGACAGATGGACTGTCACCGTGAGGGCAGCATAGCGTGTCCTCTCTGACTCAGCGGGGCCGGGTGTGGAGATGGGCCAGACATATTTCTTCCAAGATATACTTGAATTCCCATTTCTATCAGTTTATCCCTCAAGGTGGAACGGGCATGGAGGTATGATTTAAAAAAAAAAAAGAGTACAACCTGGGCGGAGAGTTTTCAAAGTCTGCAATTATAAGGACCCGGAAAAATGAATCAACTTTTTTTTAATAATACACACACACACACACACACACACACACACACACACACACACACACACACACACACACACACATATATATATATATATATATATATATATATATATATATATATATATATATATACATACATACATACATACATACATACATACATACATACATACATACATACATACATACATACATACATACATACATATACACACACACACACACACACACACACACACACACACACACACACACACACACACACACATATATATACAGGCAGGACGGGTCAGCAGAGTATTTTACTTTTAATATTTACGATTTTTTTAATTAAATTGTTGCATTTCTGGTGTTTTGATTTGTTAAAGTTCACTTTCAACAAGTACTGCAGGAGTTAGACTTCAAAAGCATCACATTCATACCATTCTGATGAAATAAGCAAATGAAGTCATGTTTGTATCGGATAGCTGAGGTATTAACATCAGCTGTTTAATTCAATCCTCAGATTCACTGGCTCATTTACAGCTGTGAATCGATCAGCTGACTAGTAATGTCCAATCATATTCATGCAGGTGAACAGCGCTTCTCTACTATGACGATACACTGATGCAAACGCCATTTGCTACTTTAAGTATTGCTGATTCAACTAAGATTAAATGTACATGTATGTTTATTTAAAAAGGAGTGAGTTCGACCAGCAGGATCATACTGTAGTATGGGTTAGAAAACCTTTTAAATGCATACTCAATTCTTATTTTCAGTCCAGGAGAAAAGTCACGGTGAAGCACGCATTAATGCAAAGGTAGTGGAATTAAGCGGTTTCACCAGGGTGCATCTTCACCATGGCAGTAATTGCTGAGTACAGACAGTATATATCATGCCAGTACGCTCTGTCAGTCCTCCCACTTGTTCACAAGGCTACCCTGGGATTTTACACAGTCCGAGTCCATCCTTAATGAGAGCTGTAATCTTCCCATGCACTGGACCAGACAATCCAGCTAACGAAGACGACTGCAAGATGAAGAAACCAAACACACTTCTCATCCACTCCTCCGGGGTTTAGCGTTGCGGTCTTAATCACAGGACTTGACAACGTGTCCCATGCTTGTCATCGCCAGGCTTTGAACTTGATCTAATTTTGCATTTCTGGTAGAGTTTAGTCGGACCAATTATTTTACTGACACAAGCTGGGCCATCATAATTCAACCTATATAATCTAATGAACGTGTGTTACGCTGACCGGCAATGCCCACGGCAGTTCTCTTGAATGTAGCACAGAAAATGAAAAAAAAACAACCCTAAAAAACAACTGTACTTTTGTATGTATTGCTTTCTATGACCCACTTGATGAAGTGGAATTGATAGATTTTAACATCACTGAAATCTCTAGAAACTATGTGGTTATCTTGTCAAACCAACTTCGTAAAAAGGAATGATGACTTTTTTTTTTCTGTAACTCAAACGAGTGGTCAAAGAAGAAAACAATTCAACAAACAAACAATGGAACCATATATCATAGTTCATTGTTCCTAAAATACAATCTACGCCCAACAAACGGGAGCACAAAATCATTTACATGCAGAATGACGTCATTAAACCGTCCTGATATTTGTTTTCCTGCCATGGCGAAGGCATGACCCACCACTCTGCCTCTTATTACTTATTGCTATGCTAAGGCTAGGCTAATATCAGGGCAGGTCATGCCTTTGCCATAGCAGGAAAACAAATATTAGGTCCAAGACTTCATTTTAAATAGCAATGAGCCATGTGCTTCTGTTCATTGCACAATAGATTTTTTTGGACTACTCTGCAGTTTTGTAAAATGTGGTTATGAAACATTGGATTGTTTTATTCCGGCTATATGTGGGTTGCTGAATGTCTGATTATACATATAATTGCTTGATGTCTCCCAATAAATCATTATGTATAGATTTTTAATTGTATAAATAATGAGCTTATTGATAATACTGTCAATTAATATGTGAAAATGACTCGTGCTTTCCATGAATCTCCTTTGTGCATGTTCAAGAAATCACCGTGCAGACTAGGTTGCATTTTGCTATTTGATATTTTGAGTCACGGCGTTAGACATTACATTACATTACATTACAGTCATTTAGCAGACGCTTTTATCCAAAGCGACTTACAATAAGTGCATCAACATTGGTAATCAAAAGAACTACTAGTCACCAGAAGTACATTTCCTTTTCCAAACAAGCATCTAAGAGCATGAAGCAGAGCATAACTCAGAGCCAAAGTACAGTGCAGAAACAAGAAAAACAGTTAGTGCTATAAGTAATACGAATACAATAAATGCAACAAGCTAGTATGAAAACAATAAGCGCTAAGTGGAAGGCTCAGGGTAGCACTTCCTGAAGAGGTGGGTTTTCAGCCTGCGCCGAAAGATGGGCAGCGACTTCGCTGTCCTGACGTCAGTGGGAAGTTCATTCCACCACTGTGGGGCCAGGACAGAAAACAGCCGTGACCGGGTTGATCGGCTGCCAGGACCTCTGAGCGATGGGGCAACCGATCGCCCCGAGGCAGCAGAGCGAAGTGGTCGGGCGGGGGTGTAAGGCTTGACCATGGCCTGGAGATAGGAAGGAGCTGTTCCTTTCACAGCCCTGTAGGCTAGCACCAGAGTCTTAAACTGGAAGCGAGCTCTTACAGGTAGCCAGTGTAGAGAACGGAGAAAGGAAGTTGTGTGGGAGAACTTGGGGCGATTGAACACCAGGCGAGCTGCGGCTTTCTGGACAAGCTCCAGAGGTCTGATGGCCGACGCCGGGGCTCCGGCGAGTAGAGAGTTGCAGTAGTCCAGGCGGGAGATGACAAGAGCCTGGATGAGAACCTGCGCCGTCTCGTCAGTCAGGAAGGGACGAATCCTCCTGATGTTGTAGAGCAGGAATCTGCAGGAGCGTGTAACGGATGAAATGTTTGCCGAGAATGACAGTTGGTCATCCAGGGTCACACCCAGGTTCCTCGCAGTCCGAGTTGGCGTCACCACGGTATCATCAATGGTGATGGACAGGTCCCGGTGCGGGCAACCCTTCCCCGGGAGGAACAGTAGCTCAGTTTTGTCTAGGTTGAGCTTGAGGTGGTGTGTCGTCATCCACTTCGAGATGTCAGCCAAACACGCAGCGATGCGCGTCTCCACTTGGGTGTCACCGGGGGGAAATGACAAGACCAGCTGGGTGTCATCGGCATAACAGTGGTAGGAGAAGTCATGCGAGCGAATAACAGAACCCAGAGATGTTGTGTAGAGCGAGAAGAGAAGGGGGTAATGTAGCACAACAGCAGAAGGGGGTTAGACTCAGAAAGACTTAATAACAACAACATAAGCCTACTGTTTCAAAATCAAAGAACACACTTATTACAACCACAACCACGAAAAGCAGGCAAGCAGTCTGTCTATCGGGATCCTCCTCTTCATTTCAGCACTACGGACAGCGCCACACCTCCACACGCAAACTGTAATTGTTAGTGGGAGACACCCATGAAAATAGTCCAAAACGCAACAAAAGAGGGAAAGAGATAGGTAGGCTAGTTCCCCGCCAGAGTTTATCTTAGTTTGGGTTGGAGGTCACTGGTAGTCATGATTTTAGGTTCTGTTTTGAGTGAGCTTAGCTGTAGATACCACTGATAGTTGACGTCTGACCAACTTTTCCTTATTTTTTAGTTTAAAAAAATCAAATTTCACTGTATTACTTAAGTAACACGTACAGTCACCGTGATGTCACCCATTTGTTTGTGGACAACCGCTTTGAAGCCATCTTGGCTTTTTGCAAACAGAAGTGACACGAGAGGGTGTGTTAAAGTTCAAAGACGAAAGCAAGGACGACCCCCATGGTAGTAAGCTGTCAATCACATGGTAGACACGCCCTTAAAGCATACCCTGCTTTTTCCTCTACTGTATATTACTCCAAATGGGACTATAATTGAATGCTGCATTGAAGGCTTTAGACAAGCAATTGTGACCATGAACTCATGTGTACAATGTTCTGATAGAATTCTACGAAGCAACAACAAACTGCTTTCATGTGTGCCCCCATCGGTGCCATTTCTGCTGGCCCACCATGAAACCGATTGCACCACAGGCCCCTCACACTGCGCTATTCTCTAATCTGCTCAGACCTGAAACAGAAAAACACAACGGAAGGAAACGACTGATAATCACGGGGACGCAGAGGGGACGGCCGGAGGTGATGCTTCCTCGCTGTCGGAAAAAAACTAAACGGCTACAGCAGTGGCCTTGGCCGTCTGTGTAAAGCTTCTCTTTAATGAGAACGAAAACGCTGCCCTCACAATAGCAACAGATTAAAGCTGGGGTTATGAATAACAGCACCGTATTTTTCCCTCTCTCTTTTATGACAGAGCAATCTTTTTTCTTTTTTTTTTTTTTTTCGTCTGTTACACCAGCTGCAGGTTGGCTCCCCCATTGCACTCTCCATCTTTCACTGTCTCTCTCAGCTTCTTGTTTAATTAGCTGGAAAAAGTCAGCGTGACGCGCCGAGCTCATGAAATACAGCTCTCTCGCTTCCATCGAAGGTGGCTTGTTTGAATGGTTTCATTTTTTTCCAGATAGCCACAACCACCACCTCTCTAACAATGAGACTCCTAGAGAAGTATGACATGTACTATAGTGCGTTCATTCTCTTCGTATACTGTAAAGCTTCAGATATAACGGTGTAAAGTCCTTTGGGATCATATTCTCTGCTGCACCACAATACTTTGCCGGAGGAATAAATTCAGCAGGAAGGATAGTAACTTTATCTAAATTAATTACTGTTGTCAGCGGTTGGGGTTACAGTAAATAATGTGTCTGGTCGAGAGGAAGCAACAGATTTCTGTTTGTGTGAGCACGGCGGCTTCCCGTCGTTATCTGCCCGAGTGGCTCCCAAAATGTAATAAGTGTATGAGCAGTTGGGGTTGCTATCTGCTTCTCGCTTTGTGTTGGTTGTGGGGCTTTTTCTCCATCGTGGAGCTTTCTTCGGGCAGCTCAGCTCACTGGACCTTGACAGCATTCCATTTGACGGGACGTCCTCGGGGTTCTCGAGGAGAAGAGGCCTTTCTTCTTCCACAGGCACACTCATTCGCAGCTGCTCTGTTGGGGGCCTGCAAAGACACGAGTGAAAGTAAGTGTTAATGAGATTAGAAAACATGGCTGCCCTTTCTCTGCAGATGGATCTTGTGCTCAGCAGTGAGTCAACAAGGGAGATTTTTCCAAAAATCACAGATGTCAGTAAATGAGAAGCAAATTAATCAAACTTCAGTTTATGCAATGCTCTGCCCTTTTGGCCTTTTTGGATGTTTCTTTTTGTTATAGGATAATCACTGGGGACTAGTATCAATATACTGTAGCGAGGTCAAGCCATAAAAAGTTCAGCTGAAAAGTTTTTGTATTTAGTCCAAACCAGTTATTCGTTCCCTGCAGCCACACAGCTCTCTATCTGACATGTTTAGCATATGATTATACAACGACGTACTGTATTGATTGGATTAAAAATACCTGTTTACATTGCTCAGTTCTTTATTTCTAAATTTCTCAGTTTTTTACTCAACTGTAATGCTGTTCAACGCAGTTGTCTGACTTTTCCATGCAGGCCCATATCCCGAATATTGTCAAATAGGCTCCATTCATTCATTCCTTTATTTATTTCAGTGAATGTGCAAAATGTGCAATACATTTTCAGCATATTGACTCTGTGGAGCAAACTCCTGATCTTGGCATTGGGCCGATAGGACCACAGAGATTCAGTGCACTCAAAGCAATATCCATATTAATGAGAAGCGATGCAAACTGCAGTGTAGGTGAAACGCGAGGGCACATTCGAGGTGCCAAAAGCTAACAAAACCATTTCAAGTTCAACACGACATGTAAAGCAAAATATAACAGCATTTTAATTTCAATTTTGTGAGTCTCCTTAACAGGAAATGAAGCAGAGTAGCCACAACGCTGACTTTATGTCACAGGCAGATTACAAGCACTAGTGATGCTTGATACCAGTGGTGGGCCGTCAGGGCCAGCAAAGCCTTCTCTGCTGGCCTAGACAGAATCCCAAAGTTATAGCTATTTTATATTTAAATTATTTTTCATAAATAAACTACATGTATTTTAAATATGTTTTCCCATTAGCTTATTATCTCATTGCAGAGCTACTGTCTTCCTCAGTTGCATTGCTTCCAGCACAGCTTGTTTTAAGTAGAGCTTTTATCCAATCAGATTTCACCCCCATGTTCAGACTTACAAGTAAATCCATTTGCAGTTTAAGTAAATGGGGACGATATTGTTGATTGTCACAGTCTTCAACCAATCAGATCTTTAGTTTGACATGTTGGGCGTATTCTTTGACATGCAAGAGCCTTCTAGCTGGCCTACAAGTATGTCAGCATTAAAGTGCGGCATGATTGGTCAGTGGGCTAGCATGACATGTTGGGCGATGACATTCCCAATATATACTGCCTCTGTCGAGCGGACATTTTCAGCCCTCAAACGCATTCAAACGTATTCAGGAAGTACAACTGGGGAGACTCGACTGTCATCACTGGTGTCCATGGCAATCGAGAAGGACCTCTTGCTGGAACTGAATCACACCGATGTTCTGTACAACTGTGGGGTTGAACTCTTTGCAATCAAAGAAAGGAGGATGGACTTTTGTCTTTTTAACAGTAGTAGGAGGTGGTTCAACTGTAGTAGGACAGCTCTGAAGGCCCAGGTATAAAATACACGGCCCGCCACTGCTTGATACACTATAAAGGTTGCACACTGGGTTTCCATTCAATTGTCTAGTGATTTTAACTATTGAAATGTAACCATCTAACCATCTAAGAGAGACAAATGGAGAGACGTCTTCAGGAATTTATGTATAAATTGGGCAAATTTTAATTGTTTTTTCATGACACCGGGTATTGACAAGGACAAGCATTCACACATTATGGGAATATCCGAGAAGACGCCGACAGCAGAAACAGCTGAAGTGTCACGTGAGTTAAGTGTTCGCTATGTTAGAGTTCATTCAGCAAAGGTCTTTCCATGATTAATTTAGCGCAAAAACTATTGTAAAAGCTTTTATTTACGAATGTTATATTATTGCTGTTTTCTTACAGATTTTCTAATGTTCAAAATCACATACAAAATTGTGAATGGAAAGCTATTGTCTCATCTGGATTCTCATTGCATCTCCTGGCCTGACTTATTTTGCTAGATGAGTAAAAAAGAAAACGAAAAGATGTTTTCTGAAGCTATTATTGCCACTGGGGAATGAGTTTAGCATGACTGGTTAATATAATTAAATTAAACAACAAGGTGTTATTTCTTTGGTTTAAATTATATAATCAGAATTGCTTGGTTGGGGGATACAAAAATTGGCAATCCATTTTTGGGTCTTAATATAAAATTTAAAAACTGAGAATAGTAACAGCTACTTAGATAGTGTGGGGAAATGCAAAGGGGGGACTGGTTCACTTTGAACTGGTGTGGACATGGTGTGCTCAGCAGAAATACTTTGCCAAAATACGTGTTTTGAGGTCTTTCTGATTGTTCTTTTCGATTTGCATATTAGGAATAAACAGTGCAAACTTATTATCTTGTCCGCAACCAAGCTATCTGACAGCTACTGTGTAGTGGTAGAGTACAGTAGTTTCCCAACTAGCCCTCAATGCAGCCACTAAGCATAGCATTTGCAGAAAAACGGCCAAATGACCATTTCTGTTGAATGCACAGCAAGACACTTTGGTGGGGAAGCGAGGCAAAGTCACCTGTTTATATGTTGGCGAGCTGATTGGAGGATTGGAAACAGGTGTGCAGCTGGGAGTGGGGCTTAGCTGATGGCTGAAGGTGGGAAACACAGAGGATGGCTGCAGGCCGGGGAGGAAATAGCCGGATGAAGAGCAAATGATTTCCAGGGCGCCTTTTGTTTTGTTAAGTGATGTCGTCTCACTCATCACTTCTCTCACATAGAGGAATATTCTCATGCAAACCGAAAGGAGTTTGCGTGTTTGTGATCACTAATGACGATGGGTTGGCAACCGTGTCCCCAATATGCCAATGACTTCAATTAGAAAAATAGAATTTCTCTTCAGGGTACAATTAAAAATCCCATCATATCAACAATAAGTATCACATCAACATAAAGTATCCCATCACATCAACATAAAGTATACCATCATATCAACATAAAGTATACCATCATATCAACATAAAAAGGTCTTGGTACTGTGGTTTAGGAATCAGGTATTCCTGTATTCTCACACAGTCGACTGAATTGAAAAGGAATAAATATGTGTAGTATTGTAACCCCGCCTAAAGAAATAATACTAGTGTAGCTATTAGAAAACCTAAGGACAAGTAAAAAACGAAAGAAGCAAAAACCCCAAAAATCTAGAAGCCGGTTTAAAAAACAACATCACAAATATCTGCAGTTGTTTGAGGTACGCACTGTTCAAAACTAATACTTCAGAGGCTGCAAGTAAATGAGGCAGCCGGGGATGCCTGCCAAGAGCACTGCTGGAGTCACAGCTGTTCAAATGCAGAAGAGCGGGAGACAGCGGAGACTCTTATTATGATTCTGGGACACTCACTCTGATTACACATTGGTGGCCCCTCTAATTGTCATCCTCAACAAAGATGAAGTAGCTTCCTGCTGCACAAAAAAACATAATAAAAGAGTTGAGCTGGCCAAAACGGGCACAACAGCTGAGATTAGTAACAAAACTGGAGGGTGGGAAATTATTTTGTGTGCATCAGCGAGTGTGGGTTATGTTTTATCGCTTGTCTTTTTTTTTTTTTTGTCAAGTTGTGGTGCTGTTTCTTTGAGTGGTGGAACCAGAAGGGCAGTTTGACCCCGAAGGGATTTTGATTGATCAGGGCACTTTAGCCTGAAGGGGTCCTGCTGTGTCCACAGTGGGGCCTGCAAACATCTTTATCACTTCCCCTTAAAACCCGGGAATCACTCTGCTGTGATGAATGAGAAAGAAGCAGGGGGGGGTGGGGGGAGGGGGGTGTACAGGAACTGGGGTGACAGAGCCCAGTGTGGCAGCAGCACACAGCTGGACGGGGGGGGGCAGAGGAATGGGAGTAACATGGGCAGGCCTGGAGGAAGCGGCCTTATAAATGGCCGCCGCTTACGGCCAAATACTCAATTAGCCGATCTGACAAAGTACTCCGTCTCCCCTCTGTCTTTTTTTTTGTTTTTTTCTGGCTCGCTACAATGTTTGTCCTCTACTCCCAGGTGGAGGAGAAGGAGGACAGTGGGGGCAGGTTTGACGGGAGCCTAAGGTCAAAGAGGCAGTTTTCAAGCACATTCCTTATCATCAACTAAATGAAATGAGATGAGACTTCAATGAGAGAAATTCAGTTTTTTTTTCTTCTTTTTACAACCTTGGCCTTATTATCAGAGTTTTGGCTGTGATGATATTATGCTCACCAACTTAATTACTTGGATACGGGGCTGCAGGGAGTTCTGCTTGTAAAATAGTCCACTATTTGAAATGAATCCCTAAAGTAAAATTCAGTTTTTATATACTGGGGTGATGGCCAAAGCTATTTCCACAGTTTTGGACATAATGTCCTGGGTTCAGAGAGCTACACAACAGAGTCCATGGGGCATCATCAATATTATTCATAAGACAGCTTTTAATTCATGCAGCATGTGACAGAGGTTAACAATCAAATATTGCTTTTATGGTGAAAATCCTAGCTCTTATTATGGTTGAGATAATTGGAATAAACAGTTTTAAACTTGTGTTCACTTTGACCCGCAGCCACATGAATGATGATCAAAACTACAAAAATAAAAACCCAGGATGTATTAAAACATTTTTTTTTCTGGCTAAGTGGAGTCCCAACCAATAAGCAGGTAAATAAAATGCAACGCGTTTTCTAGAGCGGTGATTCTCAAAGTGTGGTCCCGGGGACCCCCAGTGGTCCTGGCACTCTACCTGGGGTTCCTTAAAGCCTGTTGACTCATTAATCCACTCTGACACGAGTTTATGGTCTCAAGCTCTAGTTTCAAGTCTTCTTCAATACATCATGATGTTCATTTAGTGAATTATGGTCCATTTAGAGTCAAACAGACCATAAAGCAGGGTATACTTTAGGGCGGGGCTACCTTGTGATTGACAGGTTGCTACCTACATGGCGTCCCTAGGTCACTCCTTCGCCGTCCAAAATATGGTCACTCCCTTTCACTGCTTTCAAAAAAGCCAAGATGGCGACGGGCGTAATCCAAGATGGCGATAAAACGACAGTCCACAAACCGATGGGTGACGTCACAATGACTATACGTTCACTACTTATATACAGTCTATGGTAACTATGCACAACTTGTCACTTGGATATGAAAATATTTTATTTTGAGTCACTGAAAATAACTGATTATGTCTTTTATAAATGAATGAAGCTAATAGAAATGATGAGTCATAATATAAAAATAAATAAATCACATTTACTTTTATAAATAGAGTTCCCAATATCCTACAGCTCAGCAATTATCTGTTAATAAAATGTAAACATAGCTAATAGGAATAATAACAAAAATTCTGAACGTACCTGCAAAATGTTTACCGTCAATGTATTTTCTTTATTAATTTTCTACATCTGTTGCTTTCCATTCTTCCTGGTTTTGTTCACACAATTACAACAACAACAAAAAGATTGAAGTGTAGATCGAACATCAAGTCTCAGAGCGTACATACATACATATTACCTGTACTTAAGGTCCGAGGAGACACATAGCTGCATCGGCGTTTGTCATAATTGCGCTCTTAACGGTATGTGTGTGTGAGTGTGTATACGACGCGG
The DNA here is from genome assembly GCF_023349555.1 of Cebidichthys violaceus. Taxonomy (NCBI): domain Eukaryota; kingdom Metazoa; phylum Chordata; class Actinopteri; order Perciformes; family Stichaeidae; genus Cebidichthys; species Cebidichthys violaceus. The sequence continues at coordinate 4,469,726 of NW_027176285.1, forward strand.
TGGCAGCGGAGGGCTTCATTAGACGCCCTCTATCGTCCTGCTGTTCCATTTGCAAAGTGTGAGCAGTAATTATCCTCTCTCATTACCGCGACCCGGAGAGGCGAGCCGGAGGAGCTCGCTGGGACCCTTCAGATAACACTGTGACACGGGGAGCTGTACAGAACAGCAATACTTAAACACTAACTACACAACACATAACAGCCCTTATCTGGAGGCTCCAGCCAGCTGACAGCGGCTCACTAAAAACATATTGAGGAGGGCTCCCTACGGAGCACATAAGCTGTGAGAAGAAGCTCAGATATGAAGACTTACGCACACATATAGGGTATGTACAAACTCACAGCAGCCTGGCTTTAACTTTACCTCTATATGGGAATATTTTGCATGTGGGAGGACTGACAGTCTGTCACTAACAGCTCTCATGAGCGCAGTTTCCACTGAGGGTAAACGGGTCTCATCCTCAATATTTGTAGTATTTAAAACCCCTCAAACATCTTTATATGTGAGGATGTTTCTGTGTGACAGGTTTTTTTATTCACTTTTCATACCATTCACACAGAATGGCTAACGCCATATGTTTATGTCATTCATTGTGCTGGGTTTCTTTTACTTATTTGCAATTCATTTATTGTATTCTGGAGTGGATTCCCTAACACTGTAGATGCTTTGACACCATTGTGCTGTCACTGCAGCTCAGGATAACTTGAGTCTTTGTTTGTGTCACGTCTTTACCAGACTCAGCGAGATGATAATTGAAAATCTTAAACCCATTGTTGTTTTTTTTGCTGAAAAGAAGCCATCCACACTCGGATAGACCTGTCAGATAGACCTCACCTGTTCTTGCACACAATTCTATGGTTTTCCATTCTATTCCAACGCATTCAAACTATCACCCTCTACGTACCCCTTGAGCTTCAGTTTTGGACGTGTCATTCGTGCCGTGTCAGTTTCCGCTCGTTACATGCCGAGTGTCTATTTAAAATAAACTTCCATCTCCACAGGAAGTGATTAGCGGGTGACAAACAAGTCACATAACTGATGACTGACGTGTTTGACCCATCCACCACACCCCTCTCCCGCTCGAAGCCATACATCATGCAATTTATACTACTTTAGTTGCTCTGAGCGTCGAAGGGTCCACATAGCGCCCTTTTCCTGGAGAAAAGTGTCCGCAGGGCAGTGAGGGAGCGCTTCAAACCAGCGTAAAAAAGTGCTCTGAGCGCTTCTTCTCCTAATGTGTGACCACAATATTGTAAGAGTGAAATTGTGTGATGTAAACACAATTACGTAAATAGTTTTAAACAAGATGATACATGTGCAAATGTAAGTTTAGTATGATATTGAATATCAGTCTATCGTCTTGTGTATACATATTTAGTATCTATATGTTAAATTGATGATCTGATAGCAGATATGACCACTAGTCGGCGCTGTTCAGGCAGCTGGAGGTTATAGGGTTAAGTAATAGGAGCAGAAGGAGAGTTCTTGGCTTGTCTGGTTCGGTGTTGAAACTTGACTGAAGTTATGAGTAAAACCCAGAACGTGTTGGACTGATTTATTCCTTATCATACACCCACCATCATATCACCACTTTAACCACCATTGTATGTTAGACTAGCATTGCCCTTTGCTTTGTATTATCTATTTGGGCTACTAACAATTTGTCTTACATTGTTTTTTAACCATGAGCACCAAATGGAGGATGTCTGCTTTATACTTTTTTTTATGGATGAGCTTGTCACCACTCAATCTGACAGCCGTAAAGTTAGAGCAAGGCAACACAATGTGTAAGGGGAAATAAAAGAAGCATAACAGCATCATTCAGTGTGTTCGATCTGCTCCCACAAATGGGCGTTGTTCATTGTTATGGTAGTGTGTTTTCTGTAGGCGGCCAAACGCGGCCGCATACGCTCTCTGCTTACTGGGAATAATTGACAGAAAGATGCTGGTGCTTAGAAAAAAGAGGTATGGTGGCACAGGCCCTAATAATGATGTGTCTTAGCTTTTGTATTTTGAAGACACTTAAATTTAGATGCACTTCTCCTGTTTATTCCCCAGATCATGGTTTCACCCGTGTCCTCACCTCTCTGCCAGCCCGGGGCATGGGACTGACCTGAAGCCACATAACCGGGTAGCCGTCCCATCCGGCCCATTAGCTGATGTGTGGGTGGTTGTATGTGAGTTTTTTTGAAACCCTATTTAGATATTCTTGGTAATGTGTTTCATGGTGATTCTGATGAAGGCATTCATCTGTAAAGCTACTGCATACTACAAGTGTTGCTGGAGTTTAATTACCTACTTACATTTCTGATGGTGTTGTTGGTAATTTAGAACTCAACGGAGTTGAACTTGCTTTATGATACAGGATTAACATATAAATCATATAATTTTCATGCTTTGACCTTTTTGTGCCCCCTATGAAAAAAAAAATCTGCATTTGCTATGTTTCTCCACTCATTTATTCAGGTTTTTCCTTCCATGTTTAATAAATTCATCCATATTTGCTTTTCCAACATTTGAAAACACCATGGCAGTAAAGCGTTATAGAATCAGTTTGATGAGGGTGAGATAAAGCTAGAGAAAGATCGTTAGTCAGTACGGGGGTGGTACAGTAGCCAGCAGTTAGACTGTTTGGGACAGAGAGCCCTTTGGCAGCCTCGGCAAGGTTTACAGCTGAAAGCTCTGTGAAATGTTTGCTCCTGTTTTGGATCCACACCATCGCCATTATTTAGCCAGTTTACCGCCTAATTAAGCATTCGGCGGTGCTCTCACTCTGACTTTGAGGTCATTTTCACTCCTGCTTTACAATACCATGATTTAATTTTGCAGATAGTACATCGCCAGCTCATTGTTATGGATAACGGCTCGTGAAAAACTGTTTTAGCGAGGCTCGTTTAATCACAGAAATTAAACAATTCACATTATCTAGGCCTTGGCTTTTATCTCAATCTAATAGACTTGACCGCATCAGAGCTTTTTCGAGCAAATTTTCCAGCTGATGTCAAGATTTTACTGATCACCTACAGGGATGGGCTGTATCGCTGGCCTTTTTTTATCCCCTAAATCACAGCATGGGATTGTTAGGAGAAGGTTGTTAGTTTTTCCTGTATCCAGGCTAAAAAGAAAGGTAATTGGGCCTTCTCAGTATGGGCTCTGGTGAAACGAGCTTGGTTTAAGCATACACAAAACATGTATCAATGTGCTTCTGCATTCAATTTGTCACTATTATCTTTATTTGTTTATCATTTTTAATTGTTCATGACCATCAGGGGGCAACTCCTCCGGTTGCAAAAATAAAATCAATTGATTTATTCCCTCAGTAAACACTGTAAACATGAGTTTATGTTCTCAACCTCAAGACTTCTTCAATACATCATGATATTCATTTAGTAAACTATGGTCCATTTAGAGTCAAATATACCAGAGTAGAGCAGAGTATATGCTTTAGAGCGGGCTTACTGTGATTGACAGGTCGCTGCTGCTACCAGAGACCTATACGTCCGCATTCCAAATACGGTCACTTCCGTTCATTGGTGGCAAAAAAACATGGCGACGGCCGTAATCCAAGATGGTGACGGCAAACTCAAGACTTAAAAACGGCAGTCCACAAACCAATGGGTGAAGTCACGATCTATGCTAACAACTCATGTGACTATCGAGTGGACTAACGGGTCACATGACTAGCGACTAACGCGACTAAAGTCACCCTCCTGGACAAAAGTCTTGTGTTATTTTTACCCATCCGCACATACTACGTTAGCTGCTCTATGTGTAATGTTGCGGGTGGATGGATAGCATAGACACATTAAATAAATGTCAGACGCCGAAGGTCAGTGAGCAAGCTGAATTATGTTATGCTTTGGCAGTGCAAACGGGTTGCTCAGCCTGTTTCTGAAGTAGTTTCCTCTCTATTGTTTGGTGTAGCAAGGTTGCAGAGAAAACACCCAACGCTTGGTCGGTGGCGCTAAGCTTCAAGCTACGACGCTCTACGTCAATGCTCCTTACGTGCATGGTGTCTTTTCAAAATAAACTTCCGTTTTCACAGGAAGTTAGGTTCAGGCATCAAAACCACCTAGTTAGGTTTAGGACAAGAGCGTGGTTGACTCCCTTAACTAGCGAGTGACAAACAAGCCACGTGACAAGCAGCCGTAAGCGTCGCCTCACGTCAAATGTGTTTCTTCTTCAGGATTTGAATTACTGGACATGACTTAGGACTTTACTGCATAGCCAAGACTTAAAACTTACACACCGACGATTTTGTCTCACTTCTATATAAAAATATGTGTGAAGGTTACTTGAATAACTGAAACTACTTTGACACTTTTTCTCCGAAGTTTGCAAGCTCAAGTTCAATATCACCAAAGCCATGGAAGTAGTGTTAATCCACTTTTAAAGAAGCTTTATTTCATTCATAAAAACCTCCTCTTCATCTGCTGAGTGTATGGATTTCTGGAATGCAAGTCGGTCAAAACAACACCATGAAAAAAAACTGCTGAGCTATTCTTTGTGCCGTGAGCAAATCATCTGCTTAATTATCATGTGTTTTAGGTGCAGAGTATTCTATTGACGTTTGTAAAATGTCACAGCAACTGAAAAGCAACGGCAACAAATTTAATGAGACTGGAATGCAACGCTTCACGTGGGAGCATTGTTGGAAAGGAGAGTCATGTGAGACATATGAGTGCAGGTAAATTGTTGAGCCTGAGTGGTCAACAATATATCATTAGATTTGTTATTGCGGCAGTTAATACAATCCAAATGTTTGCATAATTACATTTTAATAATTTTTATATAATTATTTCATTATTATTGGTCAATAAGGGAAAAAAAGGCAGTTGGTAACAAATCTGAATTACAATGCAGTCTGAAGGAACATAAGCTGGCAGGGACAAGTCATGAGACAATTTTTAATAATTCCCCATTTTGGATGTATACCTTTGAATAAGTATACCACTGAAGCAGTGCATGAACTCCTGGGGGCATCGTTTGTTTTCTCTGCTTTTATTCTTACGTCCTCGCGGCGGCCATTGTACTTGTACACAGAGGTCAGTAGGGTGTTATAAATACATCTATTATCATAACCCCCCCACCCCCCATAACGACGGCGCGCCGAGAGCCGTTCTACATGATGAAGAGCCTCTGCAGAAGACGCGGCCTCCGTTTCACGTTTGGTCACACCTACGGGCCTGAATTGTGTAATCACACTCCCTCTCCGAGCCATTAAGACTAGAAAGTGACGTTTATTAGACAGCGGAGGTGAAATAAACAAGCCCTAATTGGCTCACGAACGAGGAACGCCCCACTCTCCCCCCTCGGCCCTTTGTTAGAGAATAAACCTGCCAGGGAGCGAGGTGCAAAGCTCAAGACAGTCTTCAAACTGACCTTTGAAGACTCACCGCTTCCTTGGAATGTCACTTGCGATGCCAATAATATCTGCGAGGAGTGCAGCGCCAAGCTTTTATTTTACAAACATGCAGACAATATTGACCTGAGATCCATGGAAGGGTGTGAAATGGGCCACGTTATGTAACAAAATGGAAATGAGATGGAGCGCCATCCTCCTTTAATGGCCTCGCTGACCTTGCAGCCTTGCGATTTCATCAAAATAAGATTTCTGACACTGTAATTCTTCAGGAGCCCGGCGAGGGAAGCTGTGTAAAACATCATTTACTGACAGAGGAGCCCTCTTAAGGATCCAATTTAAGGACCCCCTGTTCGCGAGCGTGTCACAATCATCTTCACAGTTGTCTTTCATCCTTCTTCACACTATTAAAACTCTGTTCCTGTGCGGAGGTGGTACACACCACGCCAACAGGGAACAATGCTCTGGCACCGGGTAGCAATGCATTAGAAGAATGTTTGCAAACACGCTAAGACACTAAATGTGTGACACTTTAATTGCACTGGAATAAAGCGCTACTATCACACGTTACACCTGCTCTTAACCGCCAGCAGCTATTGGTGGAAAGAACACTGACAAGCCCGATTGTTGTTTTATTACGGCCTCAACGTTTTTCTCGAGGGGACGGACACCCCATTCATGGGAAAGTACATGATTTTGAAGAGGAAATAAATGCACACGTAGCCCCAGATAATCACTCGGGATTTAGGATACTTTGTGCTGTTTTCCCAAGGGCATAGGTTTGATTTCAGTGGGGAGATGACAGGTTTTTAAAATTACATCAAAAACAATAAATTCTTGCTCATGTTAATAAACACACATTCATCTCAACTTGTAATACAACACATTATGGTAATGCTAACCCTAGTGAGCTGGAATTTAAAGAATTTCAATTTATTTTATTTATTATGTATATTGAAGTGATAGTTTGGATGTTTTGAAGTGGGGTTGTATGAGGTATTTATCCATAGTCAGATATCAGTTTACATGTACGCCATATTTAGAATATTTTCACCGCTCTCTGTGGATTCATGTCCCTCTGCTACACTAATGTAGTAGCAAGCTGAGTACAGATATTGATATTATGAATTAAGTTAAACTGAATGAGGACGTGAATCGGATCAGATCGAAGTAGTGCTATTTGTCTTGTACGTCTTGAATTGTCTTGTGAGGGAAAGATGCACAACCCTAATGAGTACACCCCACTTCAAAATGAAAGTAAAATAAAACACAAGATTTTAGAACTAGATATAGTTTTAAGTCACAAAATGTCAAGAATCGTCTCAAAAACAATGTCCTTGGCTGCCTTAGCCTTGATTCATATTCAATTCAAATGCTCTTAGAGAAAAAAAAAATCAATAAATATGATCTCCTTTAAATCCAAATGTATACTATAAATAAAATGCAGTATATTTTTGTCATTCATGAGTAATGCCTGTAGAACTTACTATCAAACCTAAGCCTTATGGGCCCAAAAAGCTCCATCAATAGGATATTTGTGGCAAAAACAAGGGTAAACAAAACCTATATTGCCTGAAGAGAAATATGAGATTCATCGCAGATAATATGGACATTTGGATTAAGACACACAACTCATTGAAATCGTCATAATAACTGTTAAATGTCTTCTCATTGTACTTGCAAATGTCTGCGTTGCTGATAAGAAGTACTTGATACCGTTTTGATGTTCAGATGGTCCTGATAGGGGCGGTCGTAATGCAACGACGCTTTTAGTGATGACTATCTAACGTGAACCATATCTCCCTCAGGTCCCCTTGACTGTACTGTTCGTACAGTAAAACCACCTCTATAACAATGCATCACAACTACAGGCGGGCCAGCAGCCGTAGCTTTAAGAAATAGCACTATCGTGTCCTTATATCCTCTCCCCGCACGCGAAACGAGACATGATGCATAGAGCGGATGGCCACAGTTGACAAGAAATTCAGTATATCAAATAAGCTCAGAGCGGCGGGCCCCGGCAGCGTGTCTCCAGGTAACAGTACTTCAAACGGGTAAGAGATGTATCTCACTGATCCTCTGTAGGGCATGAACAGAGATGAAAGAAAATGATTCCTGTTCAGTTAAGTAAGTAAATGTATCATAACTGCCAAAGAGTCCCGGGAGAATAAAAGGAGGTATCACTCCTCCCTCCTTGAGGACCTTCACAGGCTTTGTTAGCATACAGCCTTTTATTATTTGTTATCTTGGAACAATACAGCATGGATTGACAAGTTCAATGTGTATTTCTGTTTGATTAGCCTTGAATTTGACATCAGTGTAGCGTGACGCCAACAAATTCTTTAGTTGTCATTGAATCTCGCACTCGTGGTCCGTTGACGCAGTTCCATCAGCTTCTCGCCAACTTTGAGATAAATCATCTTCTGGTGTTGAGACTAGACTTGTAGTATCTTTTACAAGTGTGAAGACATTTTTCAGGTCTCAAACCTACTCCGCAAAGCTCACGACAAACGATCAAGCAATATTTCAGTAAGTTTATACTAAAGACGTGGGACCGACCCCCGATGTCCAGTGGAATCTAACGGACGAGGCCTTGTTTGAAAAAGCGCATGGTTTAAGCTTATTTCTAGTCAGAGAGAGAGCTATTGATTACAGGGCAGATTTGAATGAGCCTGTTCACTGACACAGTGTATAAACTGATACACCATGGAGCCTAGAATGTAGAAAGATGACCCATATTCTCTCTTTACTTCATGCACGACAGCAAACAGGGACATTTGCAGAGATATTATAGCTGATGTTGTGCCTTAATATAATCATTTATTTTCAAAGGAACTGTAATGCTGCGCCATTGCTTTATTTCATTAAAACACTTTTTTTCCCCAGAAAGATGAGTGTGTATATGCAGGTTTTTAAATGTGTGAAAAATACTTTTTGATATTTTCTGGTGTGTAATGTTCAACATCACGAACGCGACCAGTGAAAACATTTTTTTTATATATATATGTGTGATCTTACTTTTGAACAATGTTTGAGCGCTGCTTAGACAGATTTTGTTTCTTGGATGACAAATAAAGCACCGGAGAAATGTGTGTGTCCAACAGGGTATAATTTTTCCATCACTGCCAATTGGAGCTGGAGCTGATAAATACCTACTGAAAACTATTGCAGAGTCATTTGTCACCATTTGTCGTTTCACCTTTCCCACCAAAATCAAATGCCAGATGTTAGTGGGTGTTTGTGTTTGTTCGTTTTTATCAATTTGGAAAGAGTATTGAGAGTAAAAGTTACACATGATAACAAACTAACTAACTGATAACTAACTAATAATTACAATTATACATTAAAGCAAAAAGAACGTGTTACAGATTCTTGGATTAAGGCGCAGTAAATTACAATATCTACTTTATCTTACTAATGAAGAATGGGTGAATAACTGAAGACCAAGCTTAAGTCAGCTTGATGCTTTTCCCAATTAGTTTAAGCGCCCCGATCTCCATATTGCACGGTGCCAACAAATAACACCTACTTTTGTATTTTCCTCATTACGGAGATGCATATGTCTCACCAGGGTAATGGGATTAAATCATGTTATATATACACTCACCATGTAGGAGGAGATCATGCTGAAGGTGGGAAATTTCACACCCATAACCGGGAGGCTGCCTGCTAAGTGACAACAGTGAAATGCAAGGGGAGTCTCATTACCCACCATGGACAAATCAGTCCGGAATAATAATAATACTTATAATAATAGGGCAATTCCAACCAGTGTTCTTGGTCAAATTCTTTTTTTTCTTGAAATGGAAGCTCATAACGGCATCTGACCACTTGCATCTGTCTTGTCGACCCCCCCCCCCCCCCCCCCCCCTCTGTGTGCTTTGTAAGGACACAGATGACTGCAGGCGACCGCTCTGGATACATTCTTCTTGTTTCCTTTTTTTTAGCGCGGCAGCAACAGACAGCAGCGGGAAAACAGAGTCAGTACCGAGAAATCTGCCGACAAACGGGGGAGTTGTGACAAAGCCCCGCGCCCAGTGACAGAGACGAGTGGGTCACTTAACCCGAGGCATTGTTCTCTGGCCCGCCCGGCTTTGAGAACCTCATCTGCAGAGAGTTCAGGCTCCTGCGGTAGCATGAGCGCTCCGAGTAATTAATAACATTATGTTCTGTAATTACCTTCTATGTGTGTGTGTGTCCCCCCCCCCTACACACACACACACACACACACTCACACACACACACACACACACCCCATGGCCCAAGGGAACAGAACTGCAGCTAATGGGAGTAATACTTTAGGTTTACAGAGCAGCCACAGTGACCAAGAGTCTTAAAAAAAACTGACCCAATTACACTACTGCTTTGAGAGGAAAAAAACTTACTGCACACATGATCCTTTGGGTTCTATTATATATATTTAAAAAATCCACATAGATACAAAACAGGTGTGTGCATATATTGTTGCCAGTGTAATTAAAATTTACAACCATGGCTCTGAGATGCAGATAACATTCCTCTGGAGAAAGATGCTTAACCCATTGGTTCCCCCCCTCTCTCACCCACTCCGTCTTAATAAAAGGGACACAGATAGCCATGGGAGTTTGCCTTCCCTGAGTCTCATCATTACTGCAGCAGCTCGGGCGAGCAGCACAATGTGGGGGACCAAAGCCCACTCAAATCACCTTTTTGTTTCAATTGAACCGATCACATTGTTCTGTCGTTAAAAGAGTGAAACGTGGTGCTAATCTATGCAAGAAAAAACATTCTCTAAAAGATAATGTTGATGCATATCCCAATTCCTTTATGTTAAATACCTCTAATCAGCGTTAATTACGACAGTGTTCGTTGCACGGCATCGTCCCTGAGATTGTAACCCGTTTCAAAAAAGGTCAAAAGAATACATTTTTCCCAGTGTTAAATTAATTAGGCACGTGAACTTTTCTTACAACAATTGCATAATGATGAGATTTTACGTAGCGAGAAAATAGAACCTTCTAGAACTCATAACGGGAGTGAAACAACTCGCTCTCCAACCCAAGCAAAGATAACCGTTGACCAGAGCTGCATTATGGATGTCACATATAATTAACCCCAAGAAAAGTGCTGGGCTGTTGGGATCTTTTCGTCAGATTAAGGGAGAGCCGAGGCCCTCTCCAGGAGGGATACAGTGAGGGTAAAGGTGGTCCGTCTTTGTTAGAAATTTAATGTATTTGAACTCTCGGGCTGATATCTCAACTCCAAAGGGCCTTTCTTTATATATAATATATAATTTGAGAGGACAGCGTAACGCAAAAACTTGCACTGTAACATTTGTATGCCATGAGGCTGCACAGCGGAGGGTTAATAGTATGCTGAGCTTACACTAAAATTAGATAAATGGTCTTCCAAAAGAATATTTAGAGGCATTCAGTCATGTCTTAAATCAGTGCACTGTGCCTGCCTTATACCAGATATTCTGTATAAATAGTGTTCACAGTTCCGTTCATTAGTGCGCTTATGTTCCATTTGATTTACTGCTAATGGTCTAGCAGAGGCAAACTACAACTCCGTACTACATTGCCAGGGATGGTAATGATAGAACCTCACTTGATCTTTCCCTGTTTGGGTGTTTACCGAACAGGAGCAGCGAAGGCGCCGCGGACCACCTGGACTGAAACGAGACGGATGTAAATTGATGACGCCCCTAGGACCATGAAGCCGCTGAAAGGAAACAAAATGGAGCCTTGTGAGCAGGCACGACAAGTAGGATATTGAGGGGTTTTATTTCATGTGGTCTGATTTATTTGCGTCCGTGCCCTGTCCATGGTGAGGGTGTTCGTTCATACGAGGGCCCTAGCTGAGGTGGTTGCCCTCAACAACAACCCTGAATGAATAGAATGATGTCTGGCAAACAAGCACATTGAAAGGGCAGTTTTTCTGCACGTCTCATCTCAACCTTGGTCAGGCAAAGAAGCTTTGAATGTGACAACATGTACTGCATTTACTGTAGTAGATATGTTTTTGAAAAGCTTACCTTTTGAGTTTTGAGGAAACATTGCTGCATTTACCTTGAAAACCATTTTTGTTGTTCAAATGGAACAATTTGTTTTACAATCCTGAAATACAACTACACCAATTTTTAACTCATAGGCTACTATATTATTTTGGACAGGACATATTACAGTATGTCATTGTCCAAAATATATTTAATATCTCTAGGACGCTCCTTTTAGCCAAGAAGCTAACCGTTGTGCCGTTTCAAGGAGGGCTCCGGCGCAATCGTATCCCTTTCAGAAATGTAATCCAGCTGAGAACTGCAGTGTCTTTTTAGAGACTTCATGAATTATAAATCCAACACTGAATGTTTTCTGTGAGTATTTATCCTTTTCTTCGTCTTGAAAACAAGTGTTGTTGTTGTAAGCCGACCATTAGCAATTCTCGTTGCATTAGGTTGAGTCTGTCGACCCATCAGAGGCTGTGTTACTTACTTGTCGACCAATCGGTGGCTGTGTTCCTGACTGTGGTCAATTGAATAACATGAGATTTAAAAATTACATTTAAATGGTAGTAATGTATAATATTGTAACTGTGGTCTATCAGACATATAAATGCTCAGAAATCATCAAAAAAACACATTTAGAAAAAAAGTTTTGAGCTTAAAGGCTTGTAGTTTTTCTTTAAACAGAGTTATTGGCATCATAAAAACCCAAACACACCGTCATGGTGGTCCTTGTGATAAGAGACAGGTATTTCAGAAAGAGGGTGAATACATGTACGTATAATCAAACAGTGTCAGTGTTTATCACTAAAGTCTGTAACATGTTCGAATAAAAAAACAAAATACAAGTATGAACCTGAACACCAACATAATATGTCCCCTTTAACAGTCAGTACAAGGATATCCAGTCACCATTGCTTCGTTTCTTGTTGTGATTCTTTTCCTTCACAATGAAAGGCCATGGTGTCAAAGATTAGATTTTGTCCTGAGGGTAGCATGAGAGAGAATCACATGGAGTTCAACCAGTGTGATACAACATTGCTTGCAAAAACATGATTAAGGATTTAAATCAACCACACAGGAACCCCATTCACATCTCAGAAGAATAATGTGCTCATGTAAACCATCACACACCTGCAGGGCCATCAGAAAAGTAACATTATTCACCAGCCATCAAGTGTGCAGATATCGGGCTATGGTAGCAGATGTTTCAGCGATATCTGACACTCAGCAACCTCCTTAACTCCCACTCGACACCAAACAAAACTCTTGCCACCTACACCACTCCTGCAATTTTTGAGCGCAAGCCGACGAGCGCGCTAACCTTTTCAGTGAGCTCCCGCAGTAAATGTATGCATATTCGGTCTGTGTGGGTACACTGGCCTTGAGGAACTGAGTGTGACAGTGACACCACTGGCACACAGGCGAGCAAAACATGATCTGTATTATCTATTTCAAGCAAGTAGATATAACAGAGGGAGAAGTTGAAATGAAAAACCTTGATTTTTGGGCAGCCGGTACACAGGTGCATCCGTTTTGTATCGTCAGGCTCGGGGCAGGAATTGCTTGGCAGCGGCCAGCTTCACACAGTGAGGTTATTTTGTCTTGGAAATGAATCAAATCTGGAGTACTCCCTGTTTTCTTTAATTTGGGACATATTCAGTGGAGAAAGCCTTGAGGTGCCATCTGCACCTGGTGTCTGCACAGATTGTTTTCTGATCAAAATCAAAGCAAACCTAAACCTAAATCTTTTTGAAGAAAGATGCAAATATGTGACGACAACTTAAACTTTAAGTGAGAGCGAAAAAAATCAACTCAACCAAATCATTTTTGGTAGAATTTGGTAGTATTACTTTTAAATTATAGCTACCCTGTGGGGTTTTACTCTTTAGGGAAATGGAGAACTTTTTAGAAGTTGGTTTACTCTAGTGCAGGGGCTTCAACGTTGTTCAGGCCAAGGACCCCCAAAGAAATGGAGCAGGGACCCCCCCACTATACACAGTATATTGTATAAAATTGTGTTTTATATTAAACCGGGCCTAGTGCCATGTATAAACATGCCTTGTTATTGTCCATTCAATACTAAGCTATTCAAAAAATACACAGGTTCATATATTCATGTTTTTATTTTAAAGGTACAGTGAGTATGATCGTCATGCATACAAGCTATTCAAATTGACGTTTTTATTTTAAACATAAATGTGGAAATGAAAATGAGTGATGGCCTATTACTGCCATGCATAAACATACCTGTTATCTTGCATACAATACTGAACTATTAAAATAATGGACAGATTCATGTTTGGGAAAAAAAAATAAAAATTGTCTAATCAACCCAAAATTTCACGGACCCCCTGCAGTACCTCCGCGGACCCCCTAGGGGTCGCGGACCCCCTGTTGAAGACCTCTGCTCTAGTGCATGCAAATGACGATGCACATGCATGTGGGTAAAGTGACGCACTCTATTCTGCTGACCTACAGGTGGCAGTAACTCGCAGTGAAACACACCTATGACCTAACAAAGTGTGGAAAGAAGAGGACCACTATCGAGCAAACACGGAAGTTAACGACGCAGGTTTCAACATTTTCCCAAAAAAATCCGCAAATAGATTTGTATGAAGGAAGCAAATGTATTCAACCCAATAACACTGAATGCTAACATAACATTTGTTTGCAAAAAAACTCCACAGGGTGCCTTTAAGTATAGATTTGTAATACTCAGCAACATTTAGGTTTACATTGTTAAGTTTACTTTATTTATCATATGCACAAGAATTAAACACCATTTTTTTTGTACCAGTAATTGCAAATCAATAAACTGAATGTAAACATTGTATTAAATGCATATGCATAACAGTAAAATATATGTATACTCTCACCACCCACTGTAGAGCCTTACTGTTGAGGGCGGTGCAACACCAGCAAACTTTGGATGGTGCACCTAATTAGCTAAATAAGGACCATGCAGTGTACAAATTGCCAGCTTAGTTTCAAATTTTGCAACGCATAATGAGGAATGTATTACTCTCCCCTACATTACGACATAAAAAGATAGTGGTTTAATGCAAACCATGCATTTAAGTTCCGTGAAGAACACACACCACATGGTTTAGAAAACCTTCTGCTAGCCTGCAGATTTGCAGGAAGATAACATTTCTCACCATGTCACTAAAGATGCATCCTGAAACATATTTCACACTCAAACGAAAAAAGTAATGAGCCATTCAACAAATGAATCAACGGAGTGACAAGTGACTGGGGATGAATGTAACTGCTTTGCGAGCACTAATTGCTAATTATTGTTATTAACAATTCAAGCGATGGATCACAAAGTTTATATCGAGGATATTTTCTGAAACAGAAACTGGTTCATGGTATGTGTCCGCGTTAGTTCTGTTAGATTCCTTCGATTGCTTTTACGCCTCGCTTTCAGTTGATGTTAAAAACAGGCAGCTCCTTGCCCAACTGGCCGGGGCTGCACGTGTCCAGAAGCATTTTGTGCTTTCTTTGTAAAACAACTAAAGGCAGAGTGCAGTTCTATAACGCAACCCGACCTCTGGCCTCGCCTGTGCGGAGAGCCTAGAAAAAGGTGGGATTTTAAAACGTGCTGCTTACCTGATCATATCTGCTCTTGTTATTTTACCCCTGTTGGGCAAGATAAAAAATACATTTATCAATTCACGAGAATAGTCTAAGCGAGGGTTTACAATATATATGGGCTGGCCTTGACACATTTTGTGAGCCGAGTTTCTTGTTTTCGAAGTTTTGCGGACAGATAAAATATTGTTTTGCCACCCCTGCTCGGAGTTGTCCCTTGTATTTTCTCCCTCTAACACTAGCTGACTGATAAATGACCACAGAGGAGCCATCAAAGCTGGAAGATACAGCCTGAACTGAGTTGATGCTTGGACTTTAATGGCTGTGCCGGGGACATTAAGGAGAAAGCAACCTGACAGCAGTGGCTACATTTTCTGATCCTCTTGGTAATGGCCCTTTCTTTTTTCTCAGCACAACACAAAGAAGCATTCTTATATATTACTAAAGCTAAATTGCGCCGGCAAAGCATACGGCATAATGGTGCTTTCTCCTATAGTTTGAATGTTCACAGGGAAAGAGATGCTTGAGAGTGGGTACAAAAAAGGAAATGGTGTTGGCATTAGCAAAATTCTGTGATCCAGAACCATTTCTCTCTTTGCTGCCAGCATCCTTTTTGAGGCTGTGGGTGTGCCAAGACAGAGTTTTTCATGACATCGTTGCTGGTCCCCACGTAGTAATATCTCGCCGAGCATTTTGCCCATGAAATTCCCAAGAATTTAGCCACATTTTTGTCCTGATTTCTTGTCATTTTCATGTTTATTACTGGAGCACGTATGGCATTAGACATAATACACTCAACGTAGTAGAAGGGAGCATGGGGATTGGATTCATTCAAAGGGAAAGGACCTTGAGACGATCACCGCCCACGAGAGGAGGAGAGCCGCGACGGAAGCTAAGCTAACCCAGTAAGGACTTAAGGCTGTTCCACCTCCTGGTTGGCTTGTGGCTAATGTTCTGTCGCAGGGAAATTCAGGCTAACCCTGCAACAGGAGGTCAGAATCTTTAGACACGGGTCTCGTCATTGCATCCCGGATCAAGCTGCACTTTGCGGGCGGATCGCAGGACAGAGTGCAGGACTCGAGAGGAGTCAGACTCTGTTTACATGAAAGATGATCGGTGCTCGATTATAGTCAAAACTGATGGACCGTGATACTCTGATGTTGAATTTATTATGTTGAGATGGCGTCCATATTGCCCAGAGAATATTTTATTGCTTTTGTTCAAAAATTGCACCATCATGTTTTTTTTTGTAGCAAATGGCCTACAACTGCATTTCATTGTGCAACCCTGATATGCTTGAATCCTACTGAATTGAACGCAGATCTTTATGTCGTCTTTAAAGTTCATTAGCATTAGCTTAAAGCTAGGGTTGATAATCTTGAGAAACCGGCAAGGGTACACTAGAATTTTTATAATTATCCAACCATAGGACCAGTGATGTGCAGTGAGCTTCGTGACTGGTGAGGCACTGACTCTTTCAAAGTCAGATTTACAAATATATTAACCCAATAGAGCAGCTTAAAACACCATTCAATTGGCAGCTTGCACATTGACTACTGGTTGTTTTTCATATTTCATATCAGCATTCTTTACACACACATAGGTAAGGTACATATGTGATTCCACCGGGAGCGTGTGCGCTGCGTTCCGGCTGCACATAGTGTTTTATTTTGAAAAATTACCGGATGCTCTATCCCTTTTCGGTGTCTGACTTCCTGTCTGGGTCGATCTGCTCTGTGCAGCTTGAAGCAATAAACCCGACCCGTGGCTCTCGCACACCCCCTTCTTTGAGGCAGAGGTGTACTGTCTGCCTCCTCTCTGTGCGGTTTCTGTCAGATCAGCAACACTAAATATGTTCTACACAGATGTGAAATACATTACCTATTCTATGTAAAGAAAGGACATATAATAAAAGTGTTTACAAATATTACAGTGGTGACAAACAATGAGAAAGCAAAAGACACGCGCTCAACCCAGTTAGTGAGGGATTCACAGTCTGAGGTGACGAACAGCTCGTCGCTGCCTCACCTCGAGTGTCTCTGTTTGAACAGGACATGCACTAATTCAGCGATTTTGATTATAATGCTTGAAATGATTGGAATCATACAGAAATTACATTTATAGCACAGATCAGTAGAGACATATTAATATTTATTTTATTTTAGCATTATTTGTTTTCTACTCTACATGAAGACAGGTGAGGCTCTGCCTCCCCTGACCGCACATCCCTGCATAGGACCCAGCCCACTGTTGCCAACTCTTTCCCAATGAAAGAAGCTAGCAGCACAAGCTCCAACATTCACTAAATCTAGCGAGAACAAACAAAACAAGTTTTTGAAGATTACCAACCCTAGCTTGAAATGAACTTTACATTAAGGTATTTGAAACGTTTATCTTTAAGTGCTGCTTAATCTTTGAAGGCAGTAAAGGCAGTTAGAACTAAATATTATTCCAAACACCATTTAAATGGATGCTCATTGAATCTAACAGTTCAACAAGGTTACAACATGAAAGTTGTCATGAATTCGCTTTACCGTATCTTTACCCCCCCCCCCCCCCCCCCCCCCCGTTACCCTTGTGGCGGTATCATGACCAAACACCTGCAGGCCTTTAAAAAAAAAGGGTGAAAATGAGAGAGGGTCTGCAACTTCAAAAGGGACGGGGGATTTGTGTCAGGGATTCTATTTTTAAAAAACTGCGTTATCCTTGCTCCAGGCACATATCTGTGAACTTGCTTATCGGGAATCCAGCGCACTGCTCAGAAGAGAAAAGATAAAAAAAAAATAAAAAAAACAGGCCGTTAGACGATCCTAACAGGCCATAAGTGAACATCAATGGAAATCATTAACAGAACAGTTGAAAACAAATGTCAATGAAACAAACGAGTTTCATTGACAATGATGATTTAATTTCTTCTTTTATTGTATATATTGTTGTTTTATGTGTCATTTACAAGATGTATTCACAGAATGAATTCAGCATGTATTTGTACAGACACTTGTTAAAGATGATTATGTCTGCCATTGTAATTACAAGGTCAATGTGACCCATTTCACCAAGTACTTACTGGAATCAAGTCATCAATAAAAAATGCATGAAGTAATCTCTTTTCCCTTCTTTTCCTGCAAGTCACAGCCTCCACCATCATGAGAACATTATTGATTGTGACCCAACCGTGATCCACTTTCTTTTCTTTTTTATCACCAACGCAGTAAATAGGCCCCATCAAAGGTACCCAGCTGGAGTCCAATGTCACGATCACAGTACTTGGCAGTAAATGGTAACAATCTTAATCTCTATCCAGCAGACACTGACAGCTATCTTGCATTTCCTTGACAAATATTCACCTTTGGACAAGTGCAAAGTGGCTCAAAACTACAAAGGATCATTTTAACCAAGAATAAAAATGACAAATCCATATTAACTTACTTAGTATAATCAGGCCATAATTAAATGATAAAAAGAAAAAGAAATGTATAAAATAAAAGGAATATTAAAGTGACTGTAATCCAAATAAAAACCAGCTGGTGTACCTTAATGTTGTTAATTAATTCCCACAGGACTCCTTCACAACGGAGACATATTTCAGGGGGAGATCTTTGTATGGGTTTGTATTATTTAATTCACAATGAATTAAATAATTTAAATTTAATAATTATCAGTAAATGTATGCATACGCCTAATTGCATGTCCATGCACTGCAGCATGGGGATTCAAAGCAAACCCAAACAACCTCAGTGTTGTACTGTAAGGCTGTCAGCTTGGTAGATTGGGGCATGTGGGAAAGAATCGAAGTGTCAGAACTGAGCCATCCATAAAATACAAACCAACCCACCAACAATAAGCCATTTGATTATTATCAAACAAGCCTCATAGGGGTACATCACATATTGTGCTACAAAGACCTGTGTCACACTCCCTATAGACCACACTCACAGGGGACAAAACTTTTCTAATGATCACCTCACGCCGTCACACTTTCCTGTCACGCTGTCTTCGATTCTATATCAGCTTTAAACACACTCTTCAATTTGAGTCAACCTCCGTGTTGAGGAGAGCTCGGGCTATGTAATTGGAGGCTGTGGGTCCCTTGACGGGAACACTTACTGCCTGGACAGTGTCATACCCCCCCCACACACACACACACACTTTCTGTAAAGGGGGACTCATTAATCTGAGCAGTCAATGTCAATTTCTCTCATGGGGGACGGTGAGGACTTGTGCGCCTGTCTTGATGGACTTGTAACAAGTTGCGATGCACGACTCTCACCATGCAGTAGATGTCTCATTACTGCCGAAGATGCCCCTCGGCCCAGAGGTGAGGGTGCTGATGGGGGAAACAAAGCGCCTTGCCCCGCTGACACCAGACAAACTGACATCAGACGAGAGCCTTGTGTTCCCGCCTCGGGGGCCTGCTGGGCCCAACAGCTGTCAGTCGAGCCGAGGACAGAGCGAGGGGAGCCCCGGGTTTACACACAGACACGGGAACAAACAAACACTGCCTTTATTTTCTGACTTAACTTACCAAACATCTGTTGTATTCACTTAATGTAATATCTCTTAAGCAATAAGCCTGCAAGCTCGTGAATTTATCCGTGAGTTGTTATTTCCTCGTGTTTGGAACAATACTATACCAATAAAGATATTTGAAAAGTGCCTTATTTCAAAGATAAAAGGCACGTATTTAACTTTAGTTGTTGTTGGTATTCAGTTTGTGTCCTGCAGTACCAATAAAGTGTCAGTGATACAGGTGAGGATGCCCGCGAAGTGGCCAAAGGAGGGTCATTTGGGAGCAGCTAAAGAAACTACGATGAACAGGAAGGTCTATAAATCTACTTGTAATGGCTATTCACACAATCAAGACAGGTCCATGAATTCCTTTTTGGGGATGTAATACATTAAGAACATTTAATAGTTTTATTTCATCTTGCTCTCTACTTGTATCTTTTCAATAGGTTTTTTTTAGTTCAGGACTTTCGGGGATGAAGAGGATGAAATATAGGTTTTGGTTTTCCTGCCCTTTCTCTCTCTCTCTTGTGAGGAGTTACTGTGCCGAGCTCTGGGTACTTTTCTCTCTATGACTTAAAAGATTGTTTATTTTTTTTAGTACACTGATTTAGCAAGTACATTTTATTATTGTATTTATCATAATAAATACAACAAATTAAATTCCTGTAACTCATAAGGCATATGCGTGTAATATATTTCCAACCATGCTAATTCCTCACAAAAATAAAAGTAAGGAAGCGCAGCTGTTTTTACAGCATGTGTGCTTCACAACCAGCAATCCAGCAGAATGCGGGTGCATGTTTTCTAAACTTCTGAGTTTTTTCTATTATTTGTCCTACAAGTGAAACAAGTAGGTCATTTTTCAAAGCCTTTGAAAAAGACTCATATGAGTGTTTTTTTTCTGATCTGCTGCCTAAATGGTAAAGGTGCGGTTTAGTCAACTGAAACACTTGGTTGGAGGTTAGGAGAATGTTGTTGACGCGGTTATGGTTGATGTCACATCATTTCTTGCTTTGGCATTTAAAATGTGATTGTTCAAACGTGGTGAGGTGGCAGTGGACAACAGCAGGTACAAATGAACATAGATAAAGACCTACTGGCACATACCGTATGATAGAAAAAGACCCTGGTTTGATTCCAACGCACTCGCTCACAAAGTTTGTGAAATAAAAATACATATTTACCAGATGTGACATGCACCGCAGCTCTGAGATCAGTTCATTTGCGAGTACATTGGATGCACGATGGCCAAGGACGATAGATAAAAGTAATACACGCTTTTACTTTGCATGTTACCAATCTTGTTAAAATAATAAAAACAACCTTGTGAACTCAAATGCGCTCCCTGTGCTCTGACTCACGGCATGAGGCATACATGTTTTTGTGGTATTAATCAATTAATTAAGCAATTTCATAAACCTTGTTGTATTCACGACTTGGGTGTTTAGGTAAACGGCATTGACGTCAAACTGAAGGGAAACATATTGCAGCCCACACGTGATGCCAATGCAACATTTACCACGACCTCTTCACCAAAACTGGAGGAGGGGAAAATAAACTTTACCTGCAATTTTTTTTTTTTTTTGGGACTGAAGTGGCCGGTGTGTTTGCTGTGCACTGGTGCACACCAGAGACTGAAAAAGTGCTATGGCTGTGATTTCCCCTTTGAAATGCTCTGCTATGTTGAATGTCAGGCTGCCTGCTTTGATTGATTATGTTGCCTTTTACCAGACTGTCCCAGTGTCCCATTACTGCCCAGAGGAGGGGCCGCATCGAAATACGACGAGCATGGGTGGTCCGGATAGTCGCCGGCTCTTTTGTCTCCGTTCCTCATCACCATACGCCACTCTTAGCATAATGATGGTTTGCATCTGCTGTTTTCCCAGCCTGCCCCCCCCCCCGCAGTCAGACACGTGTTTGTACAAGGTCTCCCCGCTGAGATCAGACACGCTGAACACTGCGTGGAGAATCTCTCCCTCAAGACCTCCGTCCACCACCCTCGGGAGCACACATGGGATGCCTCTGAACTTTTCCACGGTGCTCCCACACTCGAGCCGTCGCAGTCTCTGATGACTCAGTCCCTCGCCCTCGCAAGCATCTCCCCACCGGAGCCCCCGACCTCGGGAGGCTACGCTGCCCTAATGGTTACTCAGCGGGTGGCTCTGCTGCCGTTACACTTCCTGGTGTGGGTTTGTTTGGAATTAGAGATTCACTCAAGGTGCTGTGGGGGAAACCCTAAAAGCATTTTTACAGCTTTTTTTTTTTTTTTTTTGCCCCCTTTCGAGCGCAGCAGCCAACACACGTGTTGTATTCAATTACATATGTGTGACAGACTGCTAATTTCAGTGCTGCCCCGCAACTACATCAGTTTCTCCCATTGATTGTGCTGCAGCCCATGAATGATTTCACATTTTTGCCAGTTGTGTTGTTGCCGGTTCAATACCGTACAGAGGAGAGCCACTGAGAGAGTATGAGATGGCAAGGTACACCATGGGTAGCTAATTACAGGCAGACAGTTAAAAGCACTTATAGTCACAACAGCACAGCAGAGCAAATCATTACGCTGACTGAACCGGTTCCCTTAGTTAGGCCCAACCATTTGATTAGTAGCCGAGGCATCCCAAAGCCTTATTTTATCTTACCTCGCCTCTAGGATCACCCGTGGCTTCTTATTTTAGTGAGTGATTAATATGTAAGTGATGAATTAGAAAACAAATGTTCTTGTTTAAATGAACTAGCAGCGTTTACATCTTGCATATTAACAAAGATAACAACCCATGAGTGGAATCAAATCCAAAAAAAGAAAAGAGGTTTTTTTTCTTTTTCTCAGTTATTAAATTAACATTCGACAAATGTTTCACAGAGGAGATGAAATAAAAAGCAGTGTCCATGAAGGCTTCTCTCTTTTTATGGAGACCAAAGAAAGAGCTTTTCAATAAGGGGAGGTCAGTGAAAGCGCATAACAATATCGACTGAGGTTAGCGACAGACATTGGTAATCGCTCCCCACAGATGTCAAGCATTTCATTAAGCGTGGGCCGACATAAAGACGGAAGAGAGAACAGGAACTCCCCTGAGTCTGGACGCTGTCTAGACATCAGCCTTCCAGAGTAAAACTAGGAGGCGGAGGATGTAACGTCCCTGCTGAACGTCCAGCATTGAGCAGAGAAGCTACAAGTTTAACGGCATCTTCCCACAAGCGAAAGACTAGTGTAACTACATCCAGTCTTATTACATGTCTAAACCATAGAAGAAGAAATAGCTTCGGCGTGAAATACCGTCACGTGGGTAGAGAGGGTGAGACGTGGAGATGTTGATGAATGACAGAGACCGGTGATCTACTACCACCAGTGTGCATATCTTTTTGTGCACACGCACATCTCTGCCGATGTTTTCATGCCACCAGCTTTACAGTTGGTGTTTGCAATGGGCCAAAACAAATACCGCGGCAAAGACAATTGAGCAGGCGACGTAAACATAGATGTAGACAATGCAGGTTAAAAAAAACATAACCAAATAGTTATGAGAAAGTCTATGTGTCCTTGTACAATCAATGTTGACTATACTTGTTTCACGTCGGGAAGGATCAGCGGCTTCCTGGATGAAATATCGGTGTTTTGTTGGCACTCTGAGAAGACGGAGCAGATGGGCGCCAACTGCGGTGAATGTGTGAAAGTTTGTTTGCCATGCAATTTGATAATAAGTTTTGCTTTGCTTATGGGTTGCATTTTCACTAACTCCGAACGCTAGCTACAGCCTATAGCTTTTCTAAGTTATTTTCATAGGCTTATTGATTCATGTCTCTTCATAATCCTTGTCGTCCTCACTGGCGACAAGCTCTTGCACAGGAGGTGCTATTTTGAATTATAAATAGGAAGTGTATGCTAGGAAAGTTTTCTTTCATCCATTTTAACATAGGAACCGTTTGTTAATTCATATAGAAACAGAATGATCTGTGTCTTCGAACACAATTGCTCTCATTTTATTGTAGCGCGTCACATTGGATTTAAGAACGAGCACTTTAAAATTCCACGAGGAAAATTCACCCTATACTAATGAAGCTCTAGCGTAAGTTCAGACAGGAAGACTATACTCATGCATGCCTAAGCCCATAGCTTATTTACCATACATCTGCCGTCAGTCCTCATGCATGCACACATTATTTCCTTGTTATTGTTTGGGGCTGTCAATCATGATATCAGCTGTCTAAGATCAGCTGGTCTCTAGCCAATAGCAGAACGACACAAGGACATAATTAGCCTATCATCTTGCCGCTGTCTGTCTTTAAATATGACCGTCTCTCTACCTTCAGTAGTTCATGCTGCTGTTGCGCAACCCTCCACCTCCCCATCTCTGCCCAGTCTTCGCAGATTCATCAGCCTCATCAACTCATCATCCTATCAACCTCATCAGCCACCATCACCACCAGTGTCTGGACTCCATGGGGGGATTTATATTGTTGCCGCTCAGGGCAATCACAACTCGATCACAAATCTCCTCGTCGAGTTCAAGCGCCAAAGAATTTCTGTGCAACTCATTAACGCATCATCTGTCATAATAAATGTTAACTACTAATCATTCACTTGTCTCTCCTGATTGAAATGCACGCAAAGCTATATTTTGGCGACATTTCAAACTATAAAACTAGGACTTCTTAAGATAGTTTACTTCAACTCCTGCCTTTTCTTCCCCACTGTTTCTTGTGAATAATTTAATCACACTTCTATTGAAACTAATGGCCTTTCTATTATGCATGTATATTTATTCAATTATTAATCTTTTTATTGCCCGAGGCAGTTGTGTGGGTCCTGGAGGGATGCTTCCCACAATTTCACCTGATGTAGACTGTCCTGTCTGTCACGGCGTGTCTCAGAGCCTCCAATTTAATTCAGACCTACTTTAGCATCAGCCAGCCTCTATCTCGCAGAGCTGTTCTCCGGAGAGGAAGGTAATGGCTTAGGTCAGGCTCTATCTAAGCATGCATACAGAGTGCACATATAAGCAACCTCAGCACATAATGGCTCCTTTTTGCCTGGCAATCGTGTCTTTTGGGATCAAATACGTCATTGCAAATGACAATACTTTTGGGAAAATAAAATAGAAAGGTTTCAGGGGGAAAGAAAAAAAAAGAAAAATAAATATATCTGTTGCCATAAGCATTGCAAAGCTCTCAGAGGAAATCCAATTGAGATGGAGCGCTTAGCCAATTTCGATGCGGCACAGCAGCGTAGCTTGCAAAGAAGTTCAAGTTCCGCACCCTGTTTGTTGTCTCCACTCCTGTGCAATATAATCAGGGTTGTGATGCATACTTTTCACACCGAGCTTCCTCCCAAAAGTTCAGATCATTTTTGCAGAAGTACAAAAGAGATAAAATGTGTTTCTCCATTTTCATTTCACACCCTCTTTGCACTCTAAAGGAGCCCTGTAGATAGGCTAATCTTTACACATCCACTCACTCAGAATCTGAATATAAGTGCTTAGCCAATCAAGATAAGCCTAAATGATAAGCCCTTTCATGCTTTCAAGGCTGTATCTATAAAAGTGTCAGCGCTGACTGCAGTCTCCATCTTCTTTTCTTCAGGTCTCTGTGCAACAAGGATGAAATAAATTGATGCGTGTGAATGTAACAGTGCAGTCTTGTCCTTCGGTAACTATCTTGTCTGTGCTTTCTTTGACAACACTTCTCAATAACTATGAAAGAGAAGAAGAAATTCACATAAATTCTGACAGCGTTTAAGGTCTGCTTCATGCATTTGGAGACCACCGGCTTTGCAACACATATACACGGAATACAGCTGCTGGACGTAAAAAGGAAGAAAAAAAACAAGTGTGATACACATCAACACCACCAGCACACCTCTAACACGCCATCGAAGTAAACATCACCTATTACCGTTGGATGGGAAACAACTCATGCTGTGCTTGCATCGAAACATCTGATTACAGTTGCTCCTGGACTTCAAGGCCTCAGGACTCTTTTGGTGAAAAAAGGATTTTATTGACCTCTTTTGTAAATCTGCTGCTTCTTTGATATTTGATGGCGTGTCCTATTCTGGTTGTGAGAGAATGCAGGGGTCTTTCATTCCATGCATAACAATAGCCATGGTCATTTGCAACCTGCTGTCTTTCTGAACAATAGATTGCTGGAGCTTTTATTTTGGGATGAGAAGTGTTCTCGGCTGCTGAATAGTCGAGGCCTGATCACAAAGGTGACACAGCAAAATTCATCCACGGTTTTTGTTATAGTCTCTGAAGAGAAGTATGTTGGTATGCCTGAAATGAAAGGGACAGAAGTCAGAATCAAGTGGGTTGGTATAGAGATACTTTAATGAAATATCAGCTGGGATGCTGGAATTCAACAATGTTTCATTGTGCGCAACTTTACACAGCTTCACGTAGACAAGTAGTAGCACTTACGTTGTTATTTTAACCCAAACCACAATCTTTTCCTCAACCTAAGTAAGGGCTTTTGTTGCCTAAAACTAAGTTGTTTCCTGTGAAGACATAAGTTTATTTTGAAAAGGCTGTATGTATGCATGTAGTGAGCAGCCAGAAATCAACTTATTTTAGTTTTTTGACTGCCCATGTGAATAAAAGGTTCCAAAATGTCAATTAAATGAAGACTAGTGGTTCTGTTTCATGTACCATTAATACCAACATGAACAATAATGTTCTGATCTAAAAAAAAAATCTCAAGAGAGCAAGGGAAATTCGTTGAAATGGCGATGTATGGAGAACCATATACAACAGCTGATTTGGCCATAATGTTTCTGGCAATGGAGTCATTTATTAGAGAGAGAGAGAGAGAGAGGGGGGGGGTCCGGTCAGGAGGCAGAGTTAGAGGTAGGGATTGAAGGAAGCTGACAGCGCAGCCTGAAGCAAAGAGGATGTCAAGCTGGGTCAGCAGCTCCACCTGGGGATACCGACTGCTGGATGAAGGACTCAGGGCTCTCCTGGTGTTCACACGGAAGAGTGCAATCCATCTCAAACGTGGCCTCTTTTTTTTTCCACTACCAACTGGAGAACCACTGGGGCTGGGATGGCTTTTTCTGTTGCCCAAGCAGTGAAGAGTCAGGCTCAGTGCGAGAGCTGAGACGTTGGAAGTAGTTGCGCTATCGACAGGATCAAATGCCACAATTAATGTGACATGAGGTGGAAAATATAACCCACCTGAAACCGTTTCAGTAAAGTCCCATCACTCTATGAAACTGCAGAAGAATGTAATTTCACATAACGCAGAGAGGGGCTTTATCCATTTATCCCCACAGCGATACTACTGTCAGCACTGTGTACCCCGGCGCTCTCCCAAAGCACACGCAGTTCTGACAAATACAGGCCCTGGCTCCAGGATGCATATGCTCAGAAAGGCTGAATAATTACAACAAAAGGCGTCTGTTTGAAGAATACATTCATCACAATACTCACAAAAATCATTCAGAATCTGCAAAGGGAGGAGCGCTGAAACAGCTGTTTGCTGATTGCGGCTCTCAAGCCTCTTCAATAGCAAGCTCAGCCTTACCGACACGGCCACCGCTGGCATAGTGTCAGTAGTGCGGCAGCCTGCTGGATTTGAGTTACATAACGGTGCGAAGGGGGGGTGAAGTTGTCTATGCTCCGACGACCCCGTCTGAGAGGCAGATACAGTCTCTGGGAGCAGGGACACTGTGACTAAAAGAACCTGACTGCAGGAAAAGGTCGGAGCGGGATAGCCTCAGGTACACAGACAGCGGGTTACAGGATCGTGATCCGGTTAAGACTGGGAGACAGATCGAGGGTCGATCTTAGATAGAGAGACAGGATCAGGTTTGAGCTCAAACAGGGAGAAAGGTTCCGACCGAGAAGCAGAAACAAACGCAGACTGTTGCTGGGAGTCAGAAAGAGTTTTGCTTAAAAAAAGGAGCAAAAACGACGATGTCATGCTTCTTTTGATAGATCCAGTCCTGTCTTTACCTGACCTCAATGTGCTGCTCTTCGCTCCAAATAGAGATGGAGCGCACATATCCCTCTGATGTATGATGGCTACAGGTATCTAATAAACTAAAAGGAAATTATTAGGAAGCAGGAGGACTGACACAGAGATCAGGTGCAAAAGACTATTTGAATAAATGCACATCAAACTGAATAGCTACTTTGGCATTTAGATGTTTTGTTTTTTTATGTTGAGCAACTTGTAACATTGTTTTTTGAGAGGCGCTATACAAACGGCAGCATTAGCAGCAGTAGTTATGTTCTCTTTCTTTGCCTCTGTCTCTCTTCCTGCCCGTGGCAGCTGGATTTGGCCTCTGTTGATAATTAATCAAGACAGGCTCTGGCACGGGCACAGGAGTGTGTTTTGTTAGGGGTGCAGTGTGTAGTGACCCATCTACTAATAAGGTCCCTCGAGGTGAAACTGCATCAGAGCATCAGAAGCTTGAAATTTGGAAGCTCACAACTCGTCCTCCACCTTCCTCTGGGAGGAAGCACGAAGAGTAAAGACGGGTTGTGCCTGTGATTCCATGCGCATAATTTATTCATTTTTATCCAATCCATCCGGCAGTCTACCCTGTGTCATGGTATCTGACAAAGTGTCGCCAAGGGACGAGAGATGAGGTGACCATGGGAGCAGGCCGGCTCTTGATGTACTGAAACTATTAAAAAAGTTATTTGAAAGCGAATGAACCCTCTGTCATATATTTGAAATTCATCACTAAATGGGAAAGCGGGGTGAAATTGCTCAAAAACTAAACTCAGAGAAGTGGACTCCTCGTGGTGCTGTTTGTTGTTGATGTGAAATCCAAACCCTCATGATGACCTTAACTCTTTATCCAAATGCCTTGAAAAAATACTGCTTCTAGAGAAGGGGCTCTCCAGCACTACTGTATTTTATGGTCCGCGCTGCAATGCATTTCATCGTGTTCCGTCATCCAAGGATAAAACACTGATCTTTTCATGCCAGAAAACTAAACATATTGTAGTCGCTCTTTTTTTGCCTTCAAACAAAGAGTTTAAAAGATCTGTCACACTGCAAACATGAGGGTAACACTTGCAATGGACAATTAAAATGAATATGGTGAGTACATATGTAAGCCACAGATAGAACGCCCACGAAACCTGTGTTCACCAGCTGTCTCTGTGCAGCTGTATAATATGCATGTATGTAGTATTGACCTACTCAGACATACTGAACTGAAGAAGTAAATGTTCTAGGGTCTGAAAGAAACCAAAGGAGCTACTTTTGTGTTTTTGTGCCAATTAACCCATGGTTAAAATTCATGAGGGAAAAAAAAAAAATGTCCCTCAGAGACAGATGTTCCACTGAGCCAATTTCTTTCTTCTCAGATAAAGAAAAGTAACCTTTCTGTAGAAATATGAAGTCTCACCCTTGAATGTCTTTACAAATGTAAATAGGCAGGGAGTTATTCCATTGTTAACCTTTTCAACATTTTGACACGGAGCAATACATTATGGTAGAGTCCTCTCTTAAGCGTGAGAACTAAGGTGAGGTTACAATTAATAATGTGGCCTTTCAAAGAAGGGACATTATTATGAGTCTACAGCCATGTAAAGGCACCAAGCTGCAAACTCTGGTTCTGAAAAGGGGTGCGGACGTGCCTTAAACTAGCATTCTTTCTAATGGCCAGCAGAGGGCGGCTCCCCTGGTTGCAAAAACGACCCGCTTTTCACTGGATATATTACCTCAGTAAACATGAGTTCATGGTTTCAATCTCTAGTTTCAAGTCTTCTTCAATTCAGCATGATGTTCATTTAGTAAATTATGGTTAATTTAGAGTCAAATAGACCATAGAACAGGGTATGCTTTCGGGCGTGGCTACCTGCTGATTAACAGGTCGCTACCATGGCGTTTTCCGGTCTGGAATTAGTCTTAAATCCTTTCGCCGTGTGTTTTCAGTTCTGAATTGATAATATTTTGGACATTATAAAAATGTCTTGTTCAGCATTCGGTCGTACTCTAAAAAACAACAACAACAATATGGCGAAGGCCAAAATCCCTAGCTCGAGGCTTCAAAACCTCAGTACACAAACCAATGCTAAAAGCTAAGTGCTAACATGCTCATAATGACAATGCTTACATGCTGATGTTTTGCAGGTATACTGTTACCCATGAGCACCCTTCTTGTGTAGTACGTTAGCATGCTAAAATGTACTACTGTAATTAGCACTAAACACAAAGTACAGTGCAGGCTCATGGGAAAGTCATTAGTTTCGTGAGGTATTAAGCTGCAAACCAAATTATTGGACATATGTGACCAACATTACTATCCGTAACGATGATAACGAATTTTAAGCTGATTCATTTGGTCGTCTGTGCATTTTTAGCGTGTTGGACTGCAGAGACATGTGACCCCGGTAACCTGACATCAGCTTCATAAATCCCAATCCTCTGTGCCTGGGTTTCAGCACCGCACCGGAATGCACAGGAATCCATTTTGATTTCCACCCAAGCATAAAATCAATAAATACACTCATACTTATCGTGTAGAAGGGCATCCGTTGCTGGCTCATAAATCTGCCATAACTTTTGCATTAGTTTTCCCACCATTGGCAGAGTAAGTTCGGGATAAAGGAACGGATCCTCGCACTTCTTCACGCAAGCATTCTTTACCCTGGTGCTGCTGGCTCTTTGATGTGTGCGAGCAGCTGTTTACCAAGCCAATTGTGCAAAACCACAAACCCCAGCACGGCATCCACTGACACCACCGCTGACTTTGATTTTTCGCTTTTGCTCTCTTTCTTCTCCGTCACATGGTTGCCTCTGTCACAGCATATTTGTGTCTTAAAATAGGCCTTTGAAGATCTGAACAGGAAAACACAACATGAAAATCTGATGAACGGGCGGAGTGATAGATGATTTATGCATGGGTTCTGATTGTTAATATGGATGACATAGCTTGATTTTGAGACGAGAAAGAAAAATGTCTGTCTGTGTCCGTCCATGTGCGTTTGCAACGATTTCAATTGGAGATATGAAAGGAAAAATAATAGGAACATTTAACAAGAAATTGTTTGATTTTCACAATCGTTTCACTCAGTGTAAGCCAGGCAATGTCAACATTTCTCCAGAAAAATCTTCCTCAATAGATAGTCCTCATTCTCCGCCTTATTGTTCTAGTTCACTTGTGTAAATCCACCCCAAAAAATCACTTACATTGTTGACGTCAATAGATATTTTCAACAGTAGTACCTCTATTCTTAACTGCTGTAATAGAGAGATTCAGTCCAACTACAAAGTAATTCTCTGACCTTCAAAAGAAAGGAAATATTGGACATGGCAGAGGAAAACTTTTAGGGCAGTCATTAAAAACAACAAGGCTCCTCAGGAGAATATGGGCGAGGAGAGGCTATCCGCAGTGCAGATTAGATTGTGCCGCTCCGAGCTTCGATGGGGGATGAACCGCAGACACAAATCTTAGCATATGTTGGCTTGTGGGCCCAAGGGAACGGCAAACCCTCGCCTTTAGAGAGGCGGGAAGGAGAAGTCACCTTGATTAAATTAGTTGTACACAAAAATGGGGTTATGCCTATTGGGAGTACGTGACAGGGGTTTATAAAAACCTTGCCTTTCACAACCCTGCGAGAATGACTTTTTAATTTCCTCCTTTTTTTTGGGATCGAGTTATATTTCTCCGTCTTTTGTCCCACAAGGGCTTTGTCTGTCAGGGTCAATGCAGGAAATCTCATTCGGTTACTGTCCCCTCTGCTCATTCACAATGTGAGATTCTATTAGCATCTTCCAAAACAGATCCTCCCTGGGTCTTTCTTTTCATCCCTTCCCTCTTTCTCCGAGCATCCGTAGCCTACCTCTTACACAATTTCACTTTTTGCCCCCCCCGCTGTTGTGTGACATTCCATCAGCCCCATTGAAGCCACAAGGAAATGCCGCATTCGCCGAAGCCTCATTCAAATCCGAAAATAGATAAATCCACCCTAGTCAGATGTCATGTTCGTGTAACCCAACCTAAGTGATTTCTTCATTTTTTCTGACAAATTGAAATGATTACAGATGGCGAATTCTCAAGTGTGACCAAATTACATCCTAGTAGTATAATAGATGAATTGCAGCTATGGAAAACAGTGGAAACAACTTTTTTTCCTTTCTCTTACTGTCATCTCTGTTCAAGCTGATAATTGGTGCTCCCGCATATCAGCTGTAGCAGACATTTTCTAACTATTTGGGTCGTCTGTTGCACTCACAGCTTTCCCCCGCTCTGTGGTCGTCCTGCAATGCTTCTGCCGCTCCTTCTTATTTGCAAACGACTAATGCAGCTCATAAGCAAGGCACCTGCCAGCAAGTTGATCATGTCTGCATGTGCTTCCACCGCCACTGATTTCAGGAATGCTGGCAGTTTGTCAGCTATTATCGCCTGTCAGTAACAGTCTCCATTTTGAGGCTAAAGATTGAGTTTTTCTCTGTGTGTGTGTGTGTGTGTGTGTGTGTGTGTGTGTGTGTGTGTGCTGGGAATCCAGAAAATCTGCCGGGGATCCCTGCTTTGCTTCACCAAATGTGTTTGCATCTTGTGCTGAGTCGTAATTTCTCAAATTCGTTTCAGCTTCTTTCACGGTGTTTGTTGGCAGTCGGGCTTTAAAACTGTGGAATACACTTTAATACATGGTACATCTGTGACTGGTGTTCAGATGTCGAGGTCAAATGAAACTACATGTAGCCTTGTACATCTACCTATATGCTGAGATGGTTTTTCCTTTTGGTTGTGCTCATGCAATATGATGCTGCAGATTTGAGTTGGCGTATTTCCATTTGCTTCGTTTCAGGGGTGAAGCTCAGTTACTGGCGTACAGTGGGAGTAAAATGCGGGCCTATGTAGACAGTTGGATTGATTAAATAGGAGCGCGACAGTTCAGTCGTTTTTACGCGAGACAGATGACTGAAATACACAGCTGAACGCCTTCTGAGTAGACCCTAGTATAACAATTATCCACTGTGGCGAGCTTGGCGCACACTAGCAAGTAGCAACAAAGCCAAAACCAAGATGCCAAATTTACAATTAAAATAATTCCATTCCATGCAGGTTGGCTGACTGAGCTGGTGTTACTCTCACCTCGTAAAGTTATGAAACTGTGAGCTATAAAAGGACAAGAAGTGTATGTAAGTGACTATGAATTTTGTTTTTATCGTCACTGGTTTTTGTTCAAGATAATGCTCTCATATGTGAGAGCATTATGTGTTTTCAATATCAAATTTAAAATAATGTTTCATGAAAAGTAGAATAACTATACTCCCAATTTGGTAATTTGGTAACTTTTACTCCTTTTGAGTTTTTTCCTGAAAAGAAACATGGTGTATATCAACTCTGTTGTATTGGAACACACACAGCCAATTGAGGAGCTGGTTTAAATCTAGCCAACAGTCAGTCAGGCTTGTAACAGAGCATTGTGTCCCGCAACACATTCCAACTGCTCAGCGGGGCAGATAATGATAGTTGTGGCAGGTCTTTCTTGGCTGACCTGTTGCACTAACAGCATAACTGGACTTCCCCCTCTGAGCTTCAATCCCCATTAGAGCGCAAATTTAAAGGCTAATTTGACATTACAATGCTAGTTCAGATATCACAGGCAGAGGGCTAAGAGGTTATACTTCCGCACACTAGTCGCTGTGCGCACACAGTATGTGCAGATTGTGTGATTATGCATATTAGAGGGCACTTCAGGCCATGATGTAACAAGACCTTCTTCTGCATTTCACCATGTTGAAACCTCATCCAGTCCAAACCAGCCTTGATTCCTTCCTGCAGCAAAAAAGACAAACCTTGCTTGTGATACGCAGTGAGGACTAGGAGCTCCAAATGTCGAGGTAGTTTTTCTTGGTAGGAACGAAATTGTGGAATGACAGTAAATATTACACTCATCAGCGATCATGCTTGTATACAGGATTGTATGTGTCTCAATCATTCTGTATATTTGTAAGTTCGGAAGACAGTTATCAGTGTGGATGGCGAGGCCCCAAATAAACCAAAATTACAATCAACATAGCAGAAGAGACAGTTAGAATACGTTCGTTTTTGTTGTGCTAATTGTTTTGTAATTTAGTGGGAAATAAAACTGTATCTCCGTAGTAGTTCCTCATCTCATTTACAGTTAAAATTCATCCATAAAGCGATGTATAAATATAGTGAACGCGTCAAATACCGTTCCATCATCATGATTTCTCACTTTATTAAACACGTCAACAAATCTCTTTCGGTAACGGTCGAAGTGAGCAGAGTGCTCGGTGTAGTCATTGCGTGCTGACATACTTCAGCTTTGCAGAAAAGCAGTATACTGCATTCTCTCAAACCGAATATTCTGAAATGAAAAGGGAAAGTACTTTTCTGTGTCTGCTCACCACTGAGACCGAAGCCTGAAGGGAACTTCATTTTCCCTTCCTGTACTGAGGCATTAAACATTCCTCTTCTTCTCCTCCTCTGCCTGAATTGGGAAATAATTGCAGTTCTCGCACCTTTAACTTTCTAAGTCTAGAATCTTTTTTTCGTCCGTTAAGTTTCTATGTGTCTCCTTTGGCGTTATCACTTTCATTATTTGCTCCCTTTTCTCATCTTTGATTCTTCGTTCCTTCATTAGTTTTCTTTGTCTCTTTCGATGTCCTTTCTTCCTTCTTCACTTTTATTTCTCCACTGCCTTTGTGGCCAACTTCCAACTTTTGACACTCAGGACTCTTCCACGTTGAAATCAGCACGTTTGAGGGCTGTCTGGTTGACTTTGAGCCAGATACGTTGATTTGGGTTGAAAGATAAAGCTTTGGTTTTCTTGCTAAAGGTACGTTTCAACACATTTAACAATTATAATGCTTTATAACATGTTCTACATTACATCTAAACTGTTCTAACCATAATTCACAAACAAATTTATGTTTAAAAAGTTATGAATATATTGTTCTGAAAGATATTTCACATTTAGCTTTTAAACTTATAATTGTCTCAGAAAAAACAATGTGACATATTTGTCACAATAAGGAAAATAGTAATGAGCTGCTCAATTGATTTAGCTGATTCAATTATTTTTAATAATTGAAATTGAAAAAACATTTAAACAGAAAAAAATTCAAAATTAATAATTGTATTAATACGAGTATATTGTTGCATCTTGTAATAAATATTGATATGTTCTTTATCAATATGCGTTTTGTCTTTTTTGTTGAGAAGATAACTGAGACTTTTGTGGGTTTTGAGGCACTGATGGCCTTTCAATGTCATTTATAAATGCTTTGTGAGGCATAGATAGTCCACACTTTAGATGAAGTCACACAAAATACTTAATAAATGACTAGTAACTACCTGAATTAATCATGGATTGCAGTATTAATACGCATGTGTAAAGCATATATTAACATAGTCCCTAACCATTAGTGCATATCTAAATCATTATATATAGAAATACATGAATAATGTACATCTAAATACGTTCTTAAAATCATTTACTAACACTTTATAAAGGATGTTATTAATCATCTACAACTCCTTAATAATTGGTTTGTAATATATATAATACTTCATTTACAAATGGGGAATCCATCATTTATAAAGTATGAAAACATAATCAACACATAATAGACAAGCTTATTAATCAAGAATAAAACATTTATAACTGTTATGAATTGTATACTAATGAATGCTTTATTAATGATGAATTAAGTGTTTACTCATACTTAACTAATGCTTCATAGTGTGTAGTTATTATAAAGTGTTACCAATAATAATAATAATAAATTATACAAATTGTCAATCTTTGTGTTTTTGAAATATAGAATGCATAATATGTATAAATAGGATATCTGCACAAAACATATGCTTTTGCTGCAAAAATTGGAAAGGGAAGCAGTCCATGCGAAGCTTCTCTAGTAGCTGTACACCAGAAAGGTTTGGCTAACTGGATGCAGTTATGCTAATGCATTATTTTGCATGTATTTTGTACAAATAGTTTGTCAAAGTGCTATTTACTGCTTTTTTTCATTGGAATAAATGTTAAATATTTAACTGCAAAGTAGTAATACCTTAATTTGTTTGCATTAAATCATACTGGGATGGAAAATATATTCAGAAATGTGTTCCATTTTGTTTTATAATCCCTATAATTTTCTTTTTAGGAAAAATGTGTTTGGGTTCTTATGTGTTAAAATGACAACAGCATGTTTTGCTGCCACGAAATTTGTGGAACCTGTCTTATTAAACCTGTTCAGGCTGGTCTCATCCAGCATTCGTAGCTATACCTTCAAAAAATACTCTGTCGTAATTCATAGATATCCCATTGAATTATTTTGTGTTTTAGCCACGTACTCATAATAACAGCCATGCATATTCTTTAATTCAACGTGTGAAACAAGATGTTAAAGTTAATTTATTTGTCACATAACTTGCATACACATCCGTAGTTATTTTAACCCAAATGACAACTTTTTCCTAAACTTAACCAAGTAGTTTTGTTGCCTAAACCAAACTAGGTTGTTTCCTGTGAGGATGGATGTTTATTTTGAAAAGACTGCATGCATGTAACGAGAGAAAACTGACACACGTTACTAGCTTTCGTAGGATAAAGCACAAAAAATGAGGAGTAGCTTCTCTCAACACATCATATGAACCGTTAAATGAGGATACGGTGACTGTTACCACCAGTACGCAGGGTGTTGCCAAACCAAACATGACTGAAGTTTTAAGGATTGCCCCTTCAAAATACAAATTGTGGACTGTATGTCAAAATGAAATGTAAGGAATTCAAAAATAATACCTGCACCAACTTGCAAGGGGCATCAGATAACTTCATTTCTCAAAGTGAGTGTGATGGAAGTTTAAAAGGTCAACTTCTTTTACTCACCTTACGTAATAGAAAATATTCATAGGAATTGCATGACAGTATGCTCTGGAGCTACAGCTCGAGTTTGCTATAGAGTGAGTGTTGGAGTGTTAGAGAGAGTTTGTCAGAGGTAAAGTTTGGTTTTCTCCTCTCCTACTCCTGGGGAGGCTGGGGAGGTGTTCTGTTTTGTTGATGTGCATTGTGTTGCTGTGTAGTGTACAATGCCTGTTTTTTTTCTTCTTCTCTTGCACATTTGTCAGGCAAGCAGAAAGGATTGCTTTCAGTAGGAGGAAGTGCTAACAAAATTTACAACCAGAATAAAAAAAAATAAGAAAAACCACACACGCCCACTTCTCTTGCTGGGCTGGTCTGTGGAGATTTTAGTTTTCTTCTTTTTTTTCTGCTGCATTCTGGCACTGTGGGACAAAGTCTGAGAGGACGCTTTGTCTTTAGTAAAGAAAAAACAAAAAAAACGCCAGTGCAGATTTGTCCATGCAAGATAGTTATTGGCGAATATTCCCATTCATTTGTCTTGTCCAGTGGAATTCAATTTATGGTATCGATTTGCATTTGTGCTACACTTTTCGCTGTACTGGGGAAATGCACTTGACCTCGGTGCATGGAAGAATATGCAGAGGAAGGATTTAACAGCTCCGCCATAATAAAGTTGAAATTATCTACACAAGAGTCACGACTGAGAGTCAAGTTGACCTTCATCTTTCCTAAGAGGGAGATTCGGTTATCAGCAGGACCACCTATGCACAACACCTGAGACGCAGTAAAAACCAAGCTTAAAAAAAAATATGGACGTTAGAGAGTATGTGGGATAGAATGAAGACTAATGAATACCTTTTATAATGATATATACATAAAATAGACGCAGCAAATAAACATAGGTGGATAAATAATTGCCAATCCATGAACAAACCCCGAATAACGTGGTTCTTTAGGCACTTTTAAAATCTCTTGATAGGTGCAGGCATTAACACAAACTGAGAACACAAAGGCCACAGCCTCCAGTATTATCTCCCTCTCACAGAGTGGGGACGCAGGACATTAATCACTGCAAAGTCACACCTCGACACACACACACACACACACACACACACACACACACACACACACACAGGCTCTATAGCAAGGGCAGATTCAGTCAAACAAACTGTATTTACCATCGTCTTGGTCACCATCAGTATTTGTTCAATTGATTTGACCTCCTCGATGGAACATTATGACCTGGAGCTCTAATGGCTGCTAGTTAAAAATACTAAATTAATATTTCAGTGGCCGCGTAATTACTAATGAAACAAGTACAAAGGGCGAGGGCAAAGTCATCAAATCCAGAGGGACTCATGCATGCATTTCAATTTCATTCTCATGAAGACTCATGTTATTTCCAATTTGTCAATACAAAAAATAAAAACAATGTGTCAAACACATAAGTGTCTTCTCTTTGAAAGAAAAAAAACTAAAGATGTGTTGCGTTGTAGAGACAAATGCATGGGTTTTGTCGGACATGCAATATTTAAAGCGTATTTCACACAGAAGATGTATATGCCACTTTAATAATTTATTACAATTTTACATAATGACACTATTTCATGTTTAATGCAGTGGAGACCGTTTTTCTTCTCGCGCTCTCATTCTCTGCAGCGACCGTTCCTCTGTCACAGATCAACCGAGTGATTCTTCTCCCCCGAAACCACTTATTGTGCAAAATAATTCGACAATGGAGAGTGGGGCACGGGGGGGGGGGGGTTCCTTGAGATACATTCACTAAAACCCGGCGTAATTACACAGGCAGACTGCTGACTTTGGGTAAAATGATGAGAAATGAGCTTCTGATGAAGACCTTGCCTAGGGGCGGCTCGCTGAATTTATGTCCTCTTCCAGTCCCCCAACTCCCGTGTAGTTGAGGCAGAGGGAGAGAACAGGAAGAGATGAGTGTGGGGAGGGGAGAAAAGGACAAACGCATTAGATTTTAATAAGAAGTTGTCACAGCAGATAGCCTGGCCCTAGATCAACCATGCAGAAACTTTGGGATTCTGCCAAGGGGGCCCTGAACACAGCTCTGCTCCACTGGGGCTCCCTCCGGAGTCGCACACTAATACGTCATAGCTGGACTGCACCGTCCTGCACGGACAAAGCAAACGCTTTATCTCCGTGCTGACCCAGTCGAACACAGCCGTCATAACGCCACATGACCCCCGATCCTTGACCTTTCCCCCTCAGAAGAACCCCCTGACCTTCGCCCCAAAACA
This sequence comes from Cebidichthys violaceus, assembly GCF_023349555.1. Lineage (NCBI taxonomy): Eukaryota > Metazoa > Chordata > Actinopteri > Perciformes > Stichaeidae > Cebidichthys > Cebidichthys violaceus. The sequence goes on from NW_027176285.1 coordinate 4,508,234, forward strand.
AAACCCTCTTTTTTTACTGCCAATCTCAGAAATCCCTAGAAATCTTTGTATCTCACCTTTGACAACAACAACTCTTCATTTTACTTCAATCTACGGCTCATTTTTCCCACTTTTATTTCATTCTAGGTGGCGGGTTCATGTTTTTGTCCAGTGACACGGCTTGTAATCATCAGATATTATTAACAAATGCCAAAGAGAAAACAGATGTCTGAGCTCCTTTCACGGTAATTAATAAGAATGTTTTTGTGCTGTATCACAACAACACGTTTGATTAAACAATTCTCATGTCAGCCGCCACACAATACTCCATATATCTGCTGCTGCAAAAAAAAAAACATGTTAACTTTACACACTGCCAGTGTGTACACACATATATGCTGCAATCCAGAAATAGCCGAGCAACAATTAAAGTTATTTGATTAGAAGATTAGTACTCCTTTGCCTTCTCCACCTTGTCTCTCTCAAAGTGAGGTTCAGCCCCCAAGTCTTTGCTAATCACATGGTTTCCTCTCCGCTATGCACTGTGGATTGTCAAGGGAAATCACAGAAGTCACTACGGATGCAGAATACAGAGACTCCTCCATGATGTGAAATATGAAGTCACTGTTGGATTCAGAGAGGGTGGAGTTGATTGATGCGCTCTGTGTGGTTTGCCTCGGCACCACCAACAAAAAAAACCTCCTTCTTTTGGGACATTTGTTTGTCCTGCATGTAATAGAAGGAGGTGTAAAGTGAGTCAGTCAACTGGCCAGCCAGCATTTCTCAGATTGGAGTGAGCAAAGGTGATGTTGTGATCTTCGCAATAAAACATCTTTGATGTGACGTGTCGAGTTTTGGGATGGAATTTAAGAAGCTGACTCACATGATGTCATACCTGTTGCTGACATCGCACCAGGAGATCCTGCAGTACAACGTGGACCAAACCCTGCCCACTTTTAAAGAGGGAGAAGATGTGGTGAAATGGTGGTCCTCTGTGTTTTCTCCTGGGAAATATCCAGGCCTGTGCAAAGCTGTGAAATCAGTTTTTTCTATCTTTCATGGTCCCTTGGTGGAGTCGTCGTTCAACCTGATGGGGTACGTCATCGACCCAAGATCTACAAGCATGAACATTTCTACGTTCTCTGCCATCCAGACGGTAAAGTACACTTTGCAGTCCAGACAGCAGAGTGCTGTAGAGATGTTCAGCAGGGAAGATGTTAAGTACGGGGCAGTCAACAGGAAGCTCTGTAGCAACATCAGTACAGCAGGAACAAGGGACAAGGCCCAGAGAGAGTAAGTTGAGCATAGCCAGAGCGAGGAGGATGGAGCTTGAGTGTCAGCCCGCAACGTCTACTGCTGCAGAGAAAAGGAAGCAGGAGGTAGAGGCAGAAAGGCTTGCAAGAAAAAGGCACATGGCTAAGCACCGCAAACGAGTCCTTGAAGGACTTGTTCAGGCCAAAAAAAGGATTTTGGTTCACCAGCCACAACTTATTCAACTCCATGAATGACTCTAACCATATTGTATATGATGATTGATAATTGTGTGTTAAAATGAGACCTCGGTCTCAATGGATTTTGTCTAAATAAAAGGTTAATAATAATAATATTGATTGAAAACTAGAGCTGAAATACTGATTAATAACTTAATAATACATAATTTTTTTGCTTAAAGTAAATCACTTAATTTTCTTCTCAGAGTACACCAGAATGCTACATTTTAACGCTCATATTTAAAATTTAATTCTCCTGGGGGAGCATGCCCCCGCACCCCCCAACGTTCCTTGATCAGTATGTGTGAACGGGTGAAAACGAGGCACATTGAAAACTATGTTTGGATTATAGCGCTATACAAAAGAAGCTTAGTGGAAGTTCAGTTGAGATGACTCACTTCACACATTATTCACAAATCTCTGTCTCCCTCTCTCTCTCTCTCTCTCTCGCTGTGTCCTACTCCATCAGCTGACTATGGACGCTCAAGTTAATCCAACCTGATTTTGCTGCAATTTCCCTAAACCAATCCAGGCCCAGTCCTGCTCCACACCTCATCATCGGATCTTCAGCTAACTCCCATCACCACCACCACTGCCAGAATCCAGACTCCGGGGGGAAAAACATTCCTGAAACTAAATACCAAATACTCTTCACTGTTCACTTTGGTATTAAGTAGGTCTTAACAAAAACGAGCATTTACTTTATCTTGTCTTCACAAACTAACTGTATCGACATCTGATGATGCCCTGAGCGAACTTTGAGAGAAATCATCAACACCATTAGTCAAGCATTCCTGAACCAATATGTAAATTATTAGCTTGTTAACCAAACGGCTTTGAGGCACAACACAAAGAGGACTGTGTTGTTTTGCTCAGCAAATTCAGTATTGACCCCACAGATATTAATATTTCCTTTAATCATACTTTGCCGTTTCAAACTAGTGTGGGAAATTATGCTTTTGGACACGATGGTTAAATGTGAGACAGTAGCTTTCGCATGTAATCCAATACTGAGCTGCTTTGTTCTAAAGCAGATGCTCAGAGTGGCCTTATCTGTCCAGCCTCAATCCCCAGGCTCAGCTGGTCACCTGCACCTAAAATCACACATAGCAATCCCGGAGAAAGCTCCCCTAGGAAGCCCCCCTAAAATGTTCTTCAAACTCAAACTGTCTTGGTTAGTCTTTCCAATGTTTCAACAATTACCAACTCTGGTTTGAGGGATGAAAAGTGAGGCTAAATTAGGAACAGGTAATTAAAAAAAAAAAAAAATTACCGCTGTTACATTTTCACTGTTTTCCGGTGGGACGAAAGGCATTCTTGTCTTCTGGCAATGAGAAAGGAGTCTATTTCCTATTTTAAGTGGGTTAAAAGTGGTATGAAAGAGAGAAAGTTTGCTCTCCCTCCCGTTGCGCTCTCATATGCCTGTGGCTACTGTCCTCTCTAGCATCCTCCATATTTGTTCCAGAATTAGTCCCACAGGATAAAGACATGTAAGGCAAATACATATTGTTAAGTGCAGCGCTCCTAACAACACACCGGCACGATAAAAATTAGGCGTAGTGTTCCTCACAATAAACTGACACAATAAACAAGTTTTACGGGATTTGGAAAGATGTTTAATGTACCCAATCACTGTCAATCAAGAGCAAGTGTACGTGACCCAACACTAAACTGCCGCTGCTCACATGTCAGGTGCATAATACAGTGATGAATGAAACAAAGCATATAAAAGGCTGTTTAGAAAAGGGACAATTAAGTTATTCCCCAAACAATATGTACTGCTTCCTCATTCTTCCTCATCCTCTCAATACTTGCAGGGCGACTCTGCAGCTAAACTTTCCACTATGCAACCATGCCACATTAGATCTAGGCACACGGCAGGCAAGTGGGACTTCAATTAGAGTTGAAATTTTAAGTCTGGCAGCTGAGAGAATTAAGAAGTCAGTTTGGCTCTGTATCTTCCCCTACCCAAAACCTATCAATATGAGTGGTTGGCCCAAAAAAGTGTTGTTTATGGCATGCAAATTTGTAACACCTGCAGCACTAGTAGAGAGCGAACGTGTACCTTGGAGTAGCATTAGTGTCCCCTTAGCATCGTAGATCTCTGTTAAGTTCCATGTGAGTTATTATATTAAAGCTTGTGTTTTTCAGCAGGGGCCGAGGCCCCGGTACTGGATCATGCCATAAATCAGAAACAACTGGAAGGCAATAGCTAAAAGTTGCATATAGCTAAAATGCAGCTGTATTATTTACGATGCAATTCTTTCGGGGGTACAGTGCATGTTAATAAACCTCAGGGTGTGATCATTTCAACACCTAGTTACTTTTTTTTCTCTTCAGCGCAGTACAAGAGGCATTCTGTGCGCACCATCTATCAAAGCAGGCAAATTGAAATAAAACCGTCCCAATTACACTGCTTGTGTTGGCGTTAGCCTTCCCTGGCCCAAATGCAAACCTCGCATGTGTTGCAAATGCATCATCTTGATGGATATTTGTCTGTTTTGGAAAATTTAAATAAAAAAATTATGTCTCACAATTTTGTTAGTGTTGTTTCCCACAAATCGGTGAAAATGCTCTCCAGAACAGCATGCTGGATCCCAAGTGAACCAGCTGGGACTATGACCTCATTGACTTACCTATTACTCCTTCTGTTTCTCTTGCAGCTGCTGTGGCTGTTTTTTTTTTTTTTTTTTTTTTACAGTATTATGGTATGTTATGTGCCTGGGCTCGATTAGATGGAGCACTGGTTTTTCAGTTAGCCATTCCCTTGGTTTTCACTATATTGTCTCAGCAAGGAGACATCTGTGTGCCATTGCTATCACTGAGTGCATTAAATGGAAAAACTGTCAGAATCAAGAACTAACCTTTACAGCAAGTGCTGGCTCCACTGTAATTTTAGATTAAAATCTTTAATTTGACATCACTTTCCATCATAACTGAATACAAATTAAAAATGCACAACTGTGAGACATGGTGGAAATAATGAAATGAAGAGCATACCTATGAGTGGCAAAGCATGGAAAACTAATGTTTAATCCCTCTCATTGTATATTAAATAATGTTAAAAATACATTTCTCCATTTTATTTTAGTCAGATCCCTTATCCTGCACTGGGGAAATTAAATTCTATCACACTTTTGGATAAATCCAGACCTAAGTTCATGATGTAGCAGCAACATACACTGTCAATGTTTAAACTGCTTTGGTTTAATTCAATTTCATCAGTGATTGAAGTGCATAAACAAAGCAAACAGGATATGTTAGGAAACCATTCGCTCATCCAAGTTTGAGCTTAAATAGAGTATCTCATTAAACTACAGGGGCGATTCAATCAACTATACACTTACCATTCCATAAAAAACTCAGGTAAAGTCAACTGATGATGACAAAGAAACCAAAAAGACACTTCACAAACAACCGGTGGCATCGACCCCTTCACATCCAGCAAACTTGGTACAGTCAAATGAGACTAATTAGCAGCAGTAGCGGTAGTTTCTGCTGCAATTAGAAACCCTTGACGACAAGTAGTTCTGAGTAAAGGAAGAGGAAGTCATTTAGTTGCTGCACATTTTAGCTTTCCAACATATCGAAACACATACCTCACTTTATTTTTGCCAATCTCTGATTTATTTTCTTCCTTTCTTGTATTTTTTATTAAATTTGTTTAATACATGTGCAATGTGTCAAACACATCAAAGCTTGGTTGTCTATCCCCACTTTAAACATTATTAGCTGTTTTCCATTTCATTGTCAAGCACATTTAGAGTGAAATTTTGAAATGATGCAAAATCTGAATCAGAACCATTTATTGCCAAGGTATGTTGCACATACAAGGAATTTGACATGACGGGTGGTGCATAACAAACAATCAACGCAGTGCAAAAAGTAGAAACATATTGAAATTTACAGTAAAATATAAAATAAAGTAAAATATGGATGTGCAGGGGAGTGACCTGTAGGAAATTGTCCTTGGGATGACAGAGTTAGTGGGGGTCCCAGGCTTTGTTGATGAGCCCAACTGAAGATGGGGAAAAAACTGTTCATGTGGTCTTGGTCCTGATGGACCGCAGCCTCCTGCCAGATGGAAGGGGCTCGAACAGTTTGTGTCCAGGGTGAGAGGGGTCGGCTACAATGTTTCTTGTTTGCTTCAGGGTCCTTGAAGCAAACAAGTCCTGGAGGGACGGCAGATTGCTGCGAATGATGCGCTGTGATGGAGGAGCAGAGGATGGACTCAATGATGGCAGTGTAGAAGTGCACCATCATTGTCTTTGGCAAGTTGAATTTCTTCAGCTGCCTCAGGAAGTACATCCTCTGCTGAACCTTCTTGGTGATGGAGCTGATTTTAAGCTCCAATAGATAAACTTGATATAAATAGAGAAACTTGGTTTCAGCATAGTTGGGACAGAAGTTGCTGCTACAGACTATTAAAAAAAAAAAAACCCTGTTAAATTACAGTAAACAACTGGCAGGTACAGCTTCCAGCATTCGACTGTAAATACTGTAATTTACTGTTTAATACTGTACAAATATTACAGTACAGTGCTGTATAGAAAAGGCATTATACTCTTATTTTAGTGTTCCTACTGCAATGTCCATGGACCGTTCATTACCGTAAAATGTATTACAGTACTGTAGAATGTATATTTACAGTATGACACAGCTAGAAGCTAATGACTTCAAAATATTACATAAAACCCCTGAAAATTGCTAGCATAGAAACGACTCAGACAATAGATGGCCTTACAAAATTAAGCTTTTATTAAGCTAGACATGGGCATCATAGAAAGTGTTGGTCCTTTTTTCTTGATCTATCACTAGAGACTGCCATGTCAAATGTAGCAGTAGCAAAAACATTTAAAGTAATTATAAAATACAATCAGATCACAACACTGAATCATGTTAAGATAAGATAATACTTTATTAGTCCCGCAGTGGGGAAATTCACAGGATCACAGCAGCAAAGTGGACAGTGCACACAGGATACAGAGTAAAAAACAAGAGCAGCAAGTATTATAAATAAGTAAGAAACAGCAAAGAATATCAACTACGTAAAAAAGTAAAAAAATCCACCGTAAGTATAACTAAAAATATTAGTAGTATTAAAAAAATACTACTAGCTGCACAGAGCTGCCAGGACGTCCCGCATGGGGTGGGAGGTGTTGTTCATCAGGGGTGATAGCTTAGCCATCATCCTCCTGTCTCCCACCACCTCCACCGTATCCAGTGGACACCCCAGCACACTGCTGGCCTTCTTGACGAGTTTGTTCAGTCTCTTCCCGTCGGCTGCCGAGATGCTGCTGCCCCAGCAGACCACTCCATAGAAGATGGCTGATGCCACCACAGAGTCGAAGAAGGTCCTCAGGAGTGCTCACTGGACTCCAAAAGACCTGAGTCTCCTCAGCAGATAGTCTGCTCTGACCCTTTTGATAGAGTGCTTGTATGTGGTTAGTCCAGTCCAGTTCATTGTTCAAGTGAACACCCAGGTACTTATAAGATCTCGCAATCTCAAAAATGAGGATATCAAATGTTGTCCACTCAAGAAAGTAACGTTACTGTATACCAGCTAAAGTTATCTGAAAGCGTTTGCATGCATGCTTGCCACTGCTGTGTTTGTAGGCGAGGTGGAAAGTAGCAGGTGGTGCTCTGTCCACTTCCGTGCTTGCAGGGCCAGGCTTCGTTGAAAATCGCCTTCTCAAATTTCGTCTTCTTATTATTTTTCCATCCTGAATAAAATCAAGGATCTATGATAGCTAAGGCTTACTTTTTACTTTATTTACGTTGAGATTTGATGCAATGTGATTTTGAAGATTAATGGCCGGACTTAATAATGTAGTATACTGCAAAATTGGACAGTAGCGTGCTTTCAACTGAATTTAGGAAGAACAGTACATTACTGTACATTATGTCTTGTATTGTTTGTCTTGGATCGTTTAACCCCTGCAAGTTTCCACCTCATCTCTTAGGTCTTCTGACCTGAAGCGGCAGGCTGTGGTCTGGAGCAAAGCAAGAGGAGAGATGCCTTTTTAGTGTTTTGCCTCTCGACTGTGGAATAGTTTGGTTCAGACCAGAGGTTCCCCTGCTGTTGACAGACACATTTCCATCTTCAGTGTGTGGGGAGGGGATCTGCAAAGCTTCCTGCCCCCGTGTCAGTATATATATTGGTAATGTCCGTTGTTTGTCCCATATGTGATTTCGTAAGCCTTCTCAGGAAACAAACCGTCCACCACATTGGTCAACAGCCTCCGCAGAGTCCACCACAGAATTGTATCAACACCTCTGTGACACAGTGTCAACAAAAGAACTGGATATGAAAAGACTCATGAAGGCAAGATTTATTGCAGCCCAGTGGTATTGGATGTAGCTCAGTGCATCTAATAAACCCGGTGCACAGGAAGGAAATAAAGCATGTAAGGGAGGGCTGCCCGCGCGACACTTTAGGGAGCAGATTCCTCCTCGCACCACCCACCATGTAAAACCCGTAGGTCTACCGAGATAGCAGAAGGCATAATGGCTCTGAGGTGTGTGTGTTTATGCGGCTGTCGGTTCACATTGACATTGTCAACTTCTCGGCAGATCTCTGCCCTGCAATAAGGCTGAAACGTTCTGTGTTCAGCCTGGTTCAAAGAATAAAACATGTCCCTCTTCGTGGTCCTTGACTTCCTCTGCTATCTTCAGCTTCTATACTTGCTTTTAAATATGTGTCATGTCCGGAATATTGTTTAATTATTTCACTGCTATGGTAAAATCTAAAAATGTTACCCATAAAGAGAAAAGAAAATCCTGGAGCTCTCTAATAATTATGATGAACCTGATCTACAAGCAAATCATTATTTGTGGTTACATAATACACACGCTCATATTCTCCTTCCAATGCACACACAATCCCCTCTACACTCATACATACACACACACACACACACACACACACACACACACGCTGTTCTTTGTGATCCATTCTGCTGGGTCACCCTCTGCTTGCTATTATTGTTTTTTGTTTCATGTTCTTCATTCATTGCATTGCACGCTGTTGATTTTTCTTTTACCTGAATGCCTTTTGCCTTGTCCTGAATAATGATTGTGCAAGAAGGAATGATGCCTCTGCATGCATGGCGGCTCCAATGACGGGGTTGACAGACCAGCTGAATTGAATTCACGTGTCTGACCTCCTTCTATCTGCAGCTCCCCTCTCCTGATTCGCACTCGACTTTTTTTCTTCTCTCCTGCTTATTTTGGAATGCCTCAGTTTGTCTCCCAGTAAGCGCCATAACAATGAAACAAGCTCTGTGGAATTTAAACAAAATTGGCGTTTCATACAATGTATAACCCACTAAAACTGACTAATTTAGTGACTTTTTAATTGCTTCCGTTGTCTGTATTATTTTTAGAATTTAAAATGGTAAATGGACTTGTATTTAAAAAACTCCTGTCTAGTCTTTCACTACATGTCAACATTCACACCCCCATGGCAGAGGCCTCCTGCCTATTAGGTTCTTGAGAAATTCACATTCACTCACACACTCGTTGGTGCAGCCTTCAGAAGCAGTATCTAGCTCAAGGACACTTTGATGTGCGGACTGAAGGAGCCGGGGATCAATCCGTCGATCTAATGATCAGGGTACTTCCCGCTCTTTAACTCTAAACCTCCTCCGTCCCAGAACTACTGCTGAGGTCCTGACATTTTAGATGTAATCCTTAGTGACAATATCCAAGCAAAGACTTTTTTCTAAAACAAGTTAAGAAATGTCATTCCAGTTAGTCAAGAAAACCTGAACACATAATAGAGGCATAAATAATAAATGTCTGATGGACGTAAAATATCACTGATTCGCGAGATGCCGTTTGCTTATTCGGACTGCACACCGACAAGCTTTGCTAATACGCCAGTGGTGCAGGTGTCAAAGGCAGACGCAATCCTCCCGCAGGGGACTGAGGTAGCTTACTGGCAACTTTGGTAAATTTTCATTACAAACATAAGGAACAATTCAAACACTTCTCTGTTACACTGAACAAACACGTTCCCAAAAGGCCATGCTATGAAATTGAAAATGCTAAATAGAAAAATAAAACTTGTGCATGAGGGGGAGTGCTTTAAATAGTCCCACCTTGGCTGTATGCCAATGAATGCCAATTATTTTTGTAATTGTTTTATTCTGCTTTTGCATCTGATGGCTGCTTGAAGGCAGCGGGGATTAGGCATTGGTTTCCATTTTTTTTTTGTCCTCGTCCCTGTGATCAGTACACCTGGTAGAATGTTGTTCAAGGTTGGATGTGTTTCTATTCACACCTCCTACGATGGTGGAGCAACAGTGACACACCGTCCTCATCGTATACCAACACTCTCTCCATTGCTGTACTCGTTGACCAGTAACCTGAAGGGTGGGGCCTTCAAGGTCTGGCGGGGGTGGCAGCTCATCCTAGGAGGGCAAATGGGCTGTTGCTAGGGAAACTTTAACCCGGCCTTGTGCACCTCCTTGGTTGGTGATGGAGACTGCAGTGTAACTGAAGAGGATGGACTCAAAGAAACGCTAAATCAGAGGGATTCTTCAAAGGTTTAAAAGTCATTCAACACTGAATAAAGAGTTGAGGTTTTATGCTGGTTCAGGTAGGCCAGTGGCTGTATTTTTTGTAATGTTGCAAGTCCAAAAGAATAAATAAACCTTTGTAGTGTTTTCCTGCACCATACAGTAGCTACCTTATACACTGGTTAAGGGTTTGGAACTCAAAAACTAGGACTCAAAGTTAAGGCAAATTGCAAAATAGATGCTTTCCACTGCCTCTTAAATATGTAATTTATAACATATATACAGTATATTAGGGGTGTACCGGTTCACAAAATTCTCAGTTTGGTTCAATACGATATATAGTGGTGCCACGGTTCAGTAAGTTTTCAATAAAGCAAAAAAGCAGAAATGCCAAATCCTCGCTGGTGAGACTCTCAAGGGGATGCGTTTGATTTGATTCTCTGTTTTGGCTTTCGTTTTCTTTCACAAAACAGGAATTATGGTCTGGAGAAATGGGCTGGTGAAGGAGTAGTCACAGGGCTCAATAGCATTAAGCATGTTAAGCATGGGGAGAGTTTGTAGCGTGTGTGCTGCGGTTGGTTTTCCTGCTAAGCTAGTGTGGCCACGGCAAGGCCCGGATTTGGTTTACAATTTACAGTGACTGCACCTTTAACACTGGCTCAAACTAACTTAAAGCCCACAGATCCTCTATTGGTACAGGTGACGGTGAACGATGGACTGAGACAGGATTCCCCCAAGATTACAAAGTTTATTGGATCAAATACTTTAAACAAGGTATTAAAAACACAGGCAATCCATTAGATCCAATGATTGCATACAGTAAAAAAAGAGTACATCTCAAATATACTTCATATATAGGTTATAATAAAAGGGTAACTTAATGAAGCAACACAAAATCATGCAAAACAAAACTAAATAAAACAAAACCATGAATACAACTAAATTGGTAAACAAAACAGCAGTGGCAGGCCACGTCCCTCCTGCCTGCTCACTGTATAACCCCCATCCGGAAGGCTCGACGGGGAAGTGATAATCTCTATAGAGCTGGACCTAGAATAAAATGGGACAAAGTGTGAAACCCAATATGCCTCAAATTAAAAAACTAAAGTTCACACCTACTGAAGCCTGGGAGTCCGAGAGAGAGAAAAACGCAGCTCATGGTATGACTTATATAGTGGCAAACAAATTAAGAACCAGGAAGTAGGAGGGACCAAGGCCTACCCAGCCCTACGGTAGCCAAGGAGGGACACTTCAGCACCGGCTACATTTGTTTAGCATAGAGCTGGTCGCTCTGGTTTGATAAAGTCCCAAGCTCTGTTCGTCGTTATTGGCTGGGGGCCTCACACCCACTGCCTAACGGCTAACGCCCAGAATCCAACACAACGAAATAAGTAAATAGCACTGCCGAATACTTGAAGTAAGTTGTAGTAGTGGTAGTAGTAGTAGTAGTAGTAGTAGTAGATCATCATTGTGTGAGTCTATACATTATTTGTATATTTTAATTACACTGTTTCTCACTGGAATGCGTAACATATTAGCTAGCCTAAGCTGTAATTGACGTTGGTGGGATGGATACATTTCTTGGAAATTGAAGTCAGCTATCTTGAACAATAAATAAATAATTTGATTAAAATAAAACAATAAAGATTGATCAAAGGCTAAGCTCCTTTGTATATCTGTGAGCACGCCTGGCCTTTTTACTCAGCTCCAGACTACATTTACAGCATGTCTCTCCAGATGGTCGCAATGTCAGATCAGGGGATCGTGGTCCTGCTGTGACTTGGCGAAGACACATGTCACACTACACGCCGAACCCCAATACAATCACGGCCTGCGGGCTGTCACGTTCTGCTATTCTCTGATGGCGCTGCTCTGCAGGTGACACGGATACAGATCCTTTCCGATCGTTAATAAAAAACGTGCCAGAAGACATTAGAGGTCCACGGCGACTATGGAGAAGAGTCAATCAACCGCCCCTGCCATCTATGATTCTGAGTAATGTGAGGTCACCCAGGAATAAGATGGACGAATTCCGACTCCTGACAAGGGGATGCTTTGAGTACCCTGAGTCCTGTATCATGCTTTTCACTGAGACTTGGTTACACCTAGAGATTCCTGACTGTGTGTTGGTATAGAGCGGTTGCTCACACATTTGCTCTGACAGAAGCGAGCAGTCAGGGAAAAGCAAAGGGGGCGGGCTCTGCTTGTACATAAATGACAAGTGGTGCAGACAGCTCACAGTCCTGGAGAAAATCTGTAATCCTGATGTGGAACTGTTATGTGTCAATCTCAGACCGTTCTATCTACCTCGAGAGTTTGGTATTATCCTCATCTGCAACCAACACTATAGTGCATCTAGTGCAGGGGTCACTAATAGGCGGACCATGGTCCGGATCCGGACCCAGACGCCGTTGTATCCGGACCCAGGACCTAAAACCGATAGATAATTGAGAATTATTACATTTTGACGGAGCGCTTTTATTTAAACCGGCGCAGGTTTTCCAGCCTTTACGGCACTTGTTCAGCGGCGTAAATCACATCACGTGATGCAGCTCAGCCAATCAAATTTGGGTATTCTGACAAGTTTCCTGACTCGAGTGAGAGGTAGACACACGGGGGAGACGAGGAAAGAGAACGAGGAGTAGGAGAATTATTACATGAGTCAGAGAAGTTATTTCACATGACGTTCTCCAAAGAGAGAGAAGTGGTCAGAGAGACCAGAGTCTTTAACCAAGAATGAACAGACTCTTTCATAGGTTCATTCTTCCCACTGACAGTTTAAAACCAGTATGTCTCATATGTTCAGAGACCGCGACGAAAGCGGTAATGTGAAGCTCTACTACGACACAAAGCACAACTCTTTTGAGTAAACGTACCCACTCACATCTGAAGTGAAGACACAGAAAATAAACCCAAGAGCCCAATATGATCAGAATCCTAACACATGAATTCATTGACCAGAAACAGAGCTGAAACAAGTAGTTTAATAACCACAGATAAAGTCCATGCACACAGATTTCTCTTGTTAGAAGATGAGAAAAATATAATATCGTGGCTTTTTTGATTGACATCACTTCACACCTGAATGAACTGAATTTAAAGCTGCAGGGCAATTCAGTGAAATACATTTTTCTAAAATGAATTACTTCATTTTTACCTGAGGTGAAATGATTTTGTAACTATGCACCATTTCCTCTAAAATCCCATCTGAAATTAGACAAATTGTCTCATGAATGTGATTTGAAGTTAGCTCATGCATGCGATTTTGAAGAGCTTTAATTTTGAAATGCTACATCTGAATGTCCTGGTTCTCTCTGAGTGACACCTTGAGGTGCTCTGCTGTCAACCTGAGGTGAAATGATTTTGTAACTATGCAACATTTCCTCTAAAATCCCATCTGAATTTAGACAAATTGTCTTATGAATGTGATTTGAAGTTGGCTCATGCATGAGATTTTGAAGGGCTTTAATTTTGAAATTCTACATCAGAATGTCCTGGTTCTCTCTGAGAATAACCTTGAGATGGTCTGCTATCAACCTGAGGTGAAAAGATTTTGTAACTGTAATGATTTTTAATATGCTCTGCTATTAAACTGCACATTTTTCAAAAGCTTTCTGTTATGTCAGTTATTCTTTAATCCAGCCCTTATTTGAAACTTGAAATGAGAAGAACATTTATTTATGTATTTCTATGTATTATTTATAATCCATCCACTTAAATTTGAAAACTGAGAATAATAATTGTTAAAATATAATTGATGTGTACTTTCTTTATTTCTCCAAAGCGAGAGCTTTGTCCGGGTTCTCGGCAGTAAGTCAGACTCGTTTCCGGTGAGGGTTGGCCTCCGCCAGGGCTGCGCTTTGTCACCAATCCTGTTTGTGGTATTCATGGACAGGATATCGAGGCGTAGTCGTGGGGAGGAGTGTTTACAGTTCGGTGGGCTGAGGATTGCATTGCTGCTGTTTGCAGATGATGTGGTCCTGATGTCTTCATCGGGCTGTGAGCTCCAGCACTCACTGGATCGGTTCGCAACCGAGTGTAAAGCGGTTGGGATGAGGATCAGCACCTCTAAATCTAAGGCCATGGTTCTCAGCAGGAAACTGGTGGATTGCCCACTCCGGGTAGGGAATGAGTCCTTACCCCAAGTGAAGGAGTTCAAGTACCTCGGGGTCTTGTTCGTGAGTGAGGGAACAATGAAACGTGAGATTGGCCGAAGAATCGGACCAGCTGGGGCGGTATTGCAGTCGCTCTACCGCACCGTTGAGATGAAAAGAGAGCTGAGCCGCAAGGCAAATCTTCGGCAATCTTCGTTCCTGCCCTCACATATGGTCATATGGACTGGGTCATGACCGAAAGAATTAGATCGCAGGTACAAGCGGCCAAAATGGGTTTTCTCAGGAAGGTGGCTGGCATCTCCCATAGAGATAGGATGAGAAGTTCGGTCATCCGTGAGGGACTCGGAGTAGAGCCGCTGCTCCTTTGCGTGGAAAGGAGCCAGTTGAGGTGGTTCGGGCATCTGGTAAGGATGCCACCTGGGCGCCTCCCTAGGGAGGTGTTCCAGGCACGACCAGCTGGGAGGAGACCCCGAGGGAGGCCCAGGACCAGGTGGAGGGACTATATCTCCAAACTGGCCTGGGAGCACCTCGGGATCCCCCAGTCAGAGCTGGCTGATGTGGCTCGGGAAAGGGAAGTTTGGGGTCCCCTGCTGGAGCCGTTGCCCCCGCGACCCGATCCCGGATAAGCGGTTGAAGATGAGATGAGACTTTCTTTATTTGATTTGAAAGTTGTTGGCTACTATATACTGTATATCTATCTATCTATCTATCTATCTATCTATCTATCTATCTATCTATCTATCTATCTATCTCTATCTATCTATCTATATATCTCTATCTATCTCAGCACCGGCGCCCCCCAAGGGTGCGTCAGTTCACCAGTCCTGTTCACCGTGTACACTATAATGAATGCACATGCAGCACTGCTAACGATTACATGCTAAAGTTTTTTGATGATACAGCCATCCTGGGTCTCATGTCTGACACATCAGATACAGCTGTATACAAACATGAGATTCAGAGCTTTGTCCAGTGGTGCGACACAAACACTTCCTCATCCTCAACATCAAGAAAACAGAGGAGATGGTATTCAACCCCAAATACATTGGAGACCACTCACCAGTGGTTATCCATTACCAGAACATAGCACAGGTTGACTCTTACAGATACCTGGGCATACACATTGACAACAAAGTTACAACAGGTAGAAAATGTTTGCATTAGGTTCCAACAGCAGCTACACTTCCTTCGTAGGCTGAGGGTCTTTGGTGTCAACCAGAAAGTGTTGCTCCTCTTCTACCATGCCTGGTTTGGCGGTTTGGCATCTCAGCCTGGTTTGGCAACCTCAGTGTACAGCTGAAAGCCCAGATTACCCGGCTAACACAAAGAGCCATGCAAATCATGAGAGTCAGACAGCATCCCACACTCCAGGCTGTCTTTGATGAAACTATCGTCAGACAGGCCCAGAAGATTATTTCAGACCCCACCCATGTCCTCCACCCTAAATACCAGCTTCTTCCCTCAGGCAGACACTTCAGAGTCCCCAAGTGCAGGCTCAACCGCTTTAAGAACTCCTTTGTCCCCCTGTCCATCAAAGCCCTAAATGGCAAGCTAGACAGAGCCTAACCCCTGTAACACTAATTTGTATCTTAACTGTACACATGTACTTTCTATGATGATTCTATGTTGATGAGGCTGCTCTACTCTTACTGTACATATTATGTACACTATTACGATGACTACAGGTGTGTTGTACGATAGGAGGTGTGCAAATTATTTGTTGGCTGGTGGCAGTCTGTGCATGTACTGTGTGTGCTATTTTTGTATTTTTTTAACAGCAGATACTGTATGTGTCCAAGACAAATTCCTTCAGGACAATAAAGTCTATCTTGAGGTGATGAGGCAGAGGTGGCCAGAGACGGATCTCTGGGGTGTCTGAAGCGTCACTAGGAACATCATATAGACATTGTCAAACTAGGAGATGAGGAAATTGAGACTTTAAATCCTCTACCGTGTTAACACTAAAGGAAACTGGACTAATGGGTCTAACGCTCTTTTTCATTTTTTCCTGTCGCCTTATGTTTTCTTGGATCTGTCCATTTTCAGAGCGATACTCCAGTAATTTTGTCAGCTATTCCTTATGTAATTTATGGAGAAGTAATTGTACCATTGGTGATGTGCTTGATGCATATCTTTGCAAGGGCAAATATCAGAGCCGTGCAAGATTTTTTTCCTCTTATCTTTTCCATTGATAGAAAGTTGAGGTGACAAATATGATTAGTTAGTAATAGAGTGCATAACTTTTTCTTTAATGGCATACATCATCATAAAGTGGTTTTGAATTGTTGTTTATTGTATGTTTTCACTTAGAGCAAAGAAAAAAATAAGCTATTGTCAAGTGTTTGGTGTGTGTGTGTGGAGTGAGCACATCCTAAGGATAAAGGGTGTAATGTTCAGCCTCAGGCAGCTCAAAGTGGTTGCTGTGCTTGGCACCTGGGACCTCTGTCTCTCCGCAGGAATTGGCATGGAGCCGGCAGCTCCTCTAAGAGCCAGGTGTTGTTTTATTTATCTCAAAGCACAAGTGACCTTTCTAGAAGAACGCCGCGGAGAGACCTGCCTCTGAGGGCTGTCTGTTTCCCCCTCTCTTCTCTCCTGTCACATACCCCCCAGTGAAGGATGAGATCGAGAGCCAGACCTGTCCCCCAGACTGTCAGGGAGACAGACCCAACATGAACCTTCTCTTTATTTAGTTTTACCATAAGACTTGTCTGCCTCCTTCAGTTTCAACTCAAGTATGTTCCCCCTCAAGATAGCGCCGTTTGACTCCACAGATGAGGGTGTATTTGTTGGCGGGTGCTCATATTGCTCCATGTAGCCAGTTTTCTAAATGCGAGATATGATTTGCTTCAAGATACACTCTTGATCCAGCCTGTTTCTACCTTGAGTTACGTGCACATTGGAAAATACTGCAAGATTCATATTGTATTTGCTATGACATCAATGGTGCCTTTCAATATTTAGTCTTTTACCTTTCCTTGCGTTTTATTTGCCATAAACATGCAGATTCTGTATTTGCCATTCCAGAGTAAGAATAAAAATAAAATGATAAAACTAATCCTTCTTTATCAACATTCTGTTTGGTGAGTAGGTCAGATGGTCAAACATGCCAATTGCTGATTGAAGCATACAGTATGACACTGAACCTGAGGTTGCTGTCAATATGTAGATCACATCACCGATATTCTTTGCCATTGCCATTAGAGCTATTCAGACTGTTGAAATATTGATGAGACTTTCACCTGCAAATCATGAACAACTCATTTTAGAGATGAGAGCGGCATAGCGTTTTTAAACTTTTATTAAAACCAGATCTGGCTTCCCTGTCAACTTCAGTTGAAAACTCCGGCGGGAAGTGGAGCTGCTCCACTTCAGGCCAGGAACAGAGCACCGCCTCGCTGGGAGCCAACAATGACACCACGCTGCTGTAGGTCCAGGACCGTAAAATGAGATGTTTTCTAAAGGGCCATGGGTCTCATTGCTGTGCTTGGAAACCCCACCATTTTTTGTCCACAGGGAAAGATAATCAGCATTGCATTAGCTCAGAAACTTTATTCTACAAGAATGCATAACTGATAATACACCACAGGAGCGAGTAGATATAAACTTTAATGCTGTGATCTATCATGGTGCCATATTTTGACTGCATGATCAGTTACTAAATACCCAACCCACAGAGGAAAGTGCCAGGTTGGTGTCACAGTCTGTTCACTATGAGATTTGTCATAGAATGTCTACAAGGTTAAAGCGAACAAAGATGGCACCCCTTTGTGCATAATGTGGTGAGACCTGAACAAAAGAAGTCATGCCTGCCTGGAGTCACTCTAGTTTTAATCCTCCCCCTCTTCTGCATTATAACAAAGAGGCATTGGAGTCAAACAGATGGTTGCTATGGCGACATTACACAGCCTCGTTTGAGTCTATGGCACTTGGAAGGAGCAGCCGTTATTAAACACAGGTGAAAATACCGGAATGACTGATTCAAAGCAATCAATGCAATCAGTGTTCCGCGCTTCATCGAATCTCAAACTGATTACAGGGAAGAAATATACATCACCAATCGCGTTGCATGTGGTAAATTGTAGCACACCCAACTGTGTAATATTTACACATATTTTTGTCAATCATAAGGGGATGTACACATGCATAGATACGAATAAAGAATGGAAATGGTTTATGGCTTTTGTAGAATTCAGGTAAAATACTGATTACGCTGCTTGATAGCAATATGTATAATAGTATATGTCAATATAGGTAAATTACTGGATAATGTGCCATTCTAATGTTAAATTCTAATGTTTAGTCACAAATATCACCATTCAACCACAGTCAAGATCAACAGCTTTGGTGTGAACAGTGCAAAAATGATGGTTGATGACAGGTCACATATTCAAGCTCTGGCACAGCACTGAATATAAGAATTACAAACTGTTTTAATGTAGCCTCTTAATCTTCATTATTATGTCCGCTCATTTTATATGAGCAACAACACTCACTAAGAAGACAGCTAACTTTAAGGTATATAGAATTTTCTTTCTGTACCTTGAGTGAATGGTGATTGAAACTAAGATAAGAGATGGGAAGAGAGCACGTAAAAGGGGCATGATGAACAGGGTCAGAGAATGTCAGTGAATGCAATCAGATCCCTCCAACCATGATCCACTGCATTGCATTGTTTAGATCTGCTGTCACTGTTGGTGATGGGAGGCGAGACTGTACAGAACTCATCATTGAAATAATAGCATACTAAGCCTGGGGGTAACAACCCCATGTCTGGTATCACCGCAGGTAAAGATTGGTCATATGAATTTAATTTACAAAACAAACAAATAATAATATCAATGAAACTTATTTTCAAAAATATAGTTTCATGAATACATTTTTGTTTAAAAATTCACAATGAATTATTAGCAGCCCCCTCCGTGCGCTGGGAAATAGAAACACACTACTTGATTTCATTTTACAGCTTGACAAAGATGATCATTTTGTCCCAGCCACAAATTTGCAAAGAAAATTTGCAAAAAAAATGAACTCCAGTAAACACAACATTGGTTAGGGTTTGGTCAATCTCAAAACCCATCGGCTGTCATTTGGATCTGCTACCAAACAGGACAAAAACAGACAACGGACTGTCAGGTCTGCAGAGAGAATCATTGGTGCCAGTCGGCCCTCCATCCAGGACTTGTACATCTCCAGAGTCAGGAAACGGGCAGGAAACATCAGTGCAGACCCATCACTCCTAGACTCAACCAGCTCCAACTCACCCCCTCTGGTAGGCGCTACAGAGCACGGTACATTAAAACCACCAGACACAGCAACAGCTTCTTTCCACTGGCCGTCACTCTGATGAAAAATGAATCAGTTATACTGCACTATTACCTTCATTTTGCACTATTACCTCCATTTGCACTATTATCTTCATTTCATTGTCATTTGTTTATGCTCATATATATACACTTTTGTATTTTAATGTTTATGCTTACCTCTGTTCTACTTTTTTGTCCTTGTCTTTTTTTTTGTTTATTTTGTATATTCTGTGTATGTACATTGAGAGCAACAGAAAAAACAGAGTCAAATTCCTTGTATGTGGTGGGCAGGTTTTGAGACGAATGGGTCAAATTAACACTAGACTACCAAGCAGAAGACCTGTCTTCAAGACCAGTGTTCCAAATTGTTTTTAGTGACGTTTGTCATGTGTTTTCCGTACCCATGTTACATTTTCTACGTAGATTTTTTCCAGAAACCTAACTAATTGGTTTTGTTGTCTAAACATAAGCCACAACCATAGTGACGATAACAAAGTGGCATTAAATGAAACCCAAACAGGGTTGGGTTAAGCCAGCAGATATATGGTCAAGACTTGATTGATTACAGTCTGATTAGCAACTTCAGATGCGAGATTGGAGTTGAGAGACAATGTTTAGGACAGGATTGTTTGAGTAGCCAGTTTATGAGCTAAATCAATAAAAAGCTAATTCTTCTCCAGACGATAGGTGGTCGTTCTGCAATCTCCAGTTCTTCAGCGGGCTTTGCCTGGATAGTGGGACTGGCTTCCTTGGGCTGTGGTGCCATCCTGAAAGGCACATCAAAAACTTTGGGCTGCAGGACTCTTGACTGCACCGGGAGCTTTTCCAGTTCACTTTGGGACGCCTCCATATCAGTGATGAGTGAAGCCAGGTGCTTGTAAATGATGCAGTCCCCATTCTGTATCATACCCACAAAGCTTGCAAAGATCAGTACCTTACCGTCTGCTTGGCCATTAGTGGAGGAGGCCTTGCCATCACGGTCCCCAGCCACAGCATCCTGTGCTCCCTGTAGAGTTCCAGGTTTCTGCTGTATGTCAAGGAGCGACTTTCAATTTCAGTACAGATGTCCCTCGTCATAGCTGCAGCCCTGGCCTGTGGGGATGGTTCTTGACTGCTGACGTGTACCTTCTCAAAATCCTTGAAATTCCAAATGACACATTTCGTCTTGCCAACATCTCAAACCGTTATGCCAAGGAAGAAATGGAGTTTGAGTTCCTGAAACCCCCGTAACCAAACATTGGCACCAGAGACCAATTGGCAGGCCCTCTTGAAGGTGTACGGAGCTGGGAAGGCATCCCTGGTGGCCGGGTCCTGGGAAAAGTTCTCAATTGTCACGGAACCCTGGTGCCATGTTCACCAGAGGAATTCTGTCATTCCTTTGCTACAGGACGCAGAGGAGCAGCAGCACCAGTGCCGCTCCAATCACGGAGGGCTGTGCACCGAGCACATTGCACAGCAGGAATAGTCGTTCAATCCATGACACCTGCAACTGGTCCCGGGTCTAGTGCAGCTGAGGTGGAGATGTCTGACCAGCACTGGCACTGTTGTGTGGTGTTCTGTGTGTGATGCCATTGGGGTTTTCAGGGCTTGTTCCCTGGCTCGTGCTTAATTGACCATTAGTGCTGGTCAGTGGGTGGCCATAAAAGATCTCCTCCAATGCCAACCACTTTGTAGGGGAGCACAGCTGGATGATTGATGAACAACTCCCTGAGCTTTCCCCCATCAAAGGAGTCTTGGGCTGCTATTTTTCGTAGCACCACCCCACCAACAAACAGCAACACCTGCTCAATCCTCAGCTGAAAGGGGCAGAGCATCTTCCCTGCCAGATTCTCCGTGTGAGAGCCCAGAAGTCACTATCACCCCACTCACAGGGTACTTAGGGGCTTTTCACATTAATGTGGGGGGAGTCAGCAAACATCTGGAAGAAATTGAGGGTCACAGGGTAAGCCAATTCCCTCAGTGTCCTGGAGATGTCTATGTGACATGTATCCAAACTTGTTTGAAAGTTCACAGCATCATTGACACCGAGGGCTGTGTAAAGGCTGCCCTGTAAGCCCACCAGCTCCTCTCCTCCAAACCAGAGCGGGACCACATCATGAGGACCATGGGGTCCTTTGCTTTGCCTCGATGTTGCCGGCAATGTTCAGGCTTGTGGCTCTGATATGAGCCGGATGAGCGATATGAGACAGCTTCAGGTGCTTTTCGCTCTTCATGCCGAATTTCTGAAGGGTTCTCACGATCTTTATGTGATAGTGGTCAAAAGTCTCGGATATGCAGCGATCGAAAAGACAGAGTATGAACTCCTGGTTTTGCATGAAGGCAGCTCATGGCCTTTGTGCTAACTCCCGTTAGCGGCACATGCTTCTTTAAGTTGTTAAACTGCAGGTGGAGGTCTCTCTGCTGAAACGTAGGCATGTTCAGGTAGTGTACCCTTGAATTAATGCCAGCAAGGGATTACAATGACGATGCCAACAAGGTGAAATCCAATGACTGGTCAGGGTCAGAGACAGTTTTTGCAGGCACAGGAATGTGCTCATTCTCTACTTGCAAAAACTTGTTCAGGTATGAACGGAAGATTTCCATCAAAATCTCAAAATTTTCCTGAGTAACTTCCAAAAACGAGGACATTGTGAAAAGCAAAAAGTCTCACAAGATGAAAGAATCATCTTGTGAGACTTGATCACAGGCTGATGTTGATGTAATATACTCTGCAGAAACCAACTGAGTAGGGCTGGAGGGGTGGGTTTTCGCACTGATGTGATCACTTCTTCTACTTGTTTCAGGCATGGTTTTTGTGAATATTAATTAGCTTGATTTTACATTTTGAATAACTCTGCGCTGCTTGCTCCAAACGTCGTGAAATTGCGTGTCAGGCGACCTTTACGCATTGCGAAAGGTACAAGTGTCTGCACCCTAAACAAAAAAGCTATTACACAATAACCCACTTTGAAAATGACAAAATCACATTGTGCCCCTTCCAAAGGTCGTAGAAGGTTGGGGACTTATAGATAGAGCCTATTTCCAATCAATCAGGCGTCCCCAAATTACTATAGATAGAGCCTATTTCCAAGTCTACAACCTTCACAAAGTAAATGGTCCACTTTGAAAATGCAAAACTCTATTGCTCCCCCTTCCGAAGGTCGAGGATGGTACCTATCGATTGGGACTAAAAAAGGATTATCTTATCTTAACTATAGATAGTGCCTACTTCCAAGTCTCTATGACCTTCACAACAAAAGTTATTCGACCATAACACATTCTGAAATGGCCAAATTCCCAGTACTACCCCTTCTGATGTTCGTAGAAGGTCGAGGATGCTAACAATCGAACGGGCGTCCCTGAATTAGTACAGACTGAACCTACTTCCAAGTCTTTACGACCTTCACAAAAAAAGTGCCCACTTCTGAGTTGTTGTCATCCCTAATTCTTAACCCTAACTAGCTAGCGTCAGGGTTGGAGATTACATTCCTGCCAATGCTTTCCACCTCTTTAGCTCTGTTTACCTGCATTTATCCAAAGCCTGCTTAAACGTGATTGGTCAGTGCTACTCTGGCTACAAAGGGAAACCAGAGCACTTTCGATACCAAAAACCTTGTCCCGTTGCGTATGGATTATTCTGTTTCCAGAGAT
This sequence comes from Cebidichthys violaceus, assembly GCF_023349555.1. Taxonomy (NCBI): domain Eukaryota; kingdom Metazoa; phylum Chordata; class Actinopteri; order Perciformes; family Stichaeidae; genus Cebidichthys; species Cebidichthys violaceus. The sequence continues at coordinate 4,531,273 of NW_027176285.1, forward strand.
TGGTCTTGGGTAAGGGTAAGTACGCAGTATTCAACAAACATAGGTAAACATAATGTTATTCATAGCAGGTGACCAATAATGAACCAGTTGAGTTCATTCAGTTATTTGCTGCACTGTGATATTGTAAATAGTTGTTAAGATGTATCTGTTCTAAAGACAACATTCTCATGTGTCTGAAGTTTGTTTTAGGTCCAACAAGATCACAATAAGTTGCATTGCATTACACAAATACAGTAAGTAACTGTGTGATGCTAGATTATAAGCCAACATTGTTTGGGCCAGAAGACTTGCATTTCAATGTACCATAGACAAATTATATTTCAACAAAGTGACATTTTTTTTCCATTTCATCCATTAGCCCTAATGCGGTTAACATGCATTTTTTAGTGTTGCTGTGGAGACCGGCTAAACTTGATTATCCCAACTAAGTGCAAATCAAGTTCACTTAGATAGGCGTTTTATGCTTGAACAGTAGCTTCCTGAGTAATAAGTATGCCACACTTGCATTAAGAGGGGTCCAAACGTCTCGAGTTAAAAGCATGCATTACTAGAGTCGGCACAACTCGCCTTTCACAGGAAGTGCTCCCCAACCATCCGTGTCTTGCTTTAATTGTGTTAATTCATCTACAGTTGGACTGCAGGGTTCACCGTGGTTACTTATCAGACTGCCATTTAGAGTGGAAATCCCCCCCCCCTACACCCCGCTAATGTGCACACACAAAGGACAAAAAGAATAAACACAAACATAACAAACACTTCATTGCCATAGATGTTGTTAATCACTCTATGGTGTGCAAATGTCATTAGTTAAGAATGTATGAGTTGCATGTGCAGCAAAACATTAGCCCAGTCATTATCTGGCATATTTATTTCATGTGAGAGGTACCCCCTGTTGTGGCATTTCATTTGATTATATTTACAGCAGCTAGCTAATTTTGCTTAATGACTTTTTCTTTATTTAATGACTCTGCCCAGCTTACTCGGCCCACATCAATTCAGGGGTAATAGACCACAGTGAAAGTCATTTGAATTCTAAATACCAGCCAAATGTGTGCACTTGTCAGTAGGCAAATAAAGCAATCCATGTCTAAAATGTATTATCTTGGGATGAAGAGTCATGCAGATTTATATTCTCTCTGTTTGGCCCTCTTTGTCATTTAGAGGCGCACACAAGTTTTCTATAAGGCTGCATTTTGTTCAAGTTTAAGATAACTGATAGCAGGACATCAGATAATGTATTGTCACGGTGAACATTTTCTTCTTGTTCCAGGAGAAATAAGGTCAGAACGATCCATGACTTTTTAGAGGTACTCTTTTGCTTTTTTTTTCCCCACACAAAACTTTTGTCTTGTATAAGTTTAGTATATTTTCAAAAACAATATCAGCACCAATACTATGTCAAGTGTATGTGATACTACCCAGTCATCCCAAATGAGATATGACATTGTGCTGTAGATAACCTTTTATGAATCTATCGTAATGAAAAGCCATAATAATGTCCACTACTGGCTGCAATGTTAAACTTCTACATGGGCTGAATATGCAAAGTTTGCACTGATGGCACATGAGCAAATTACATGATTGGTTGTTAAAAGCCAACGCTGGGATTGCGGTTTGGTTAGGTTTAGGCACAGCAACAACTTAATCGGGGATGGAGAAAGATCATGGTCTGGGTTAAAGTTAGAGAGGTGTTGACTGACGGTAGGAAATGGGAAACCAACCACAGTTACCTGTGTTGAAGGCCAACTTTTATATTTCCCAAAGGGAAATATAAAAGTTGTGTGCTGTGTTGTGTGGCTTTATAATGATGTCAAACTACGTCCTCCTTCACTACAGCTGCTGGTCGACTTAAACGTAAATATACGCCATTTCCATACTGCCGCTTTGTCGGACCTCTTGGCATTAATTTTTTAGTGCTCAAGTTAACATATAGTTCATTTTGTGAATTGAAACAAAAACACTTTCAGCGTCTAATAATGACGTATATAGGTTTACAGACGCTAAAGTGTGACTTTTTCCAGGCGCCGAGGGGGCGTGACAAAGCGTCAGTTATGACCAGGCGGCATCCTCCGGTTCTGAAAAATGAAGCCATGTGGAAGTGTCTTAAGCTCGCGTTCTTTCTAATGACCATCAGGGGGAGACTCCTCTGGTTGCATGAAAAAGTCTGATTGTATGGAAGTACAATCGCTAGGGTATGCTTTAAGGTGTGGATACCTTGTGATTGACAGGTTGCTTCCCCTACCAGAGCTGTATACAACACTCCGCATTCTAAAAGTGGTCACTTATGTTCACTGGTTGCAAAATGTCAAAATTGCGACGACCGTAATCCAAGCAAAAGCGGAAAACTCAAGGCTTCAAAACGGCGGTCGACAAACCAATGGGTGACGTCACAATAACGGGGTATTTGTCGACATGTGCACTTATTTTCAATTAAAAAAGGACAGTATTGAGATGGTCCACTTTTTGGAGGAGAGTGCTCTTAGTTGGTAGGTTGGTAACCTGACCATTGACTATTGTCGCACATGGAAAGTGCTATTATACAATATGGCCATATATTATATGCTTGTTTCGTTTCCCTTTTAGCGTCTAATGGATGCGGGGAGTAACTGTGTTAAATTCCCAGGGAAAGAGAATGAGCAACTTATGAGGTTTAACAAAGGAATATTTATTATCAAAATTGGTAACGGCTTACAAGGCAGCAAATGAAAACTACGTTCTGATGACCAGAAAGCGACACGACTTGACAACAACAACAGCCCACACGGCTGTAGCAGCAGTGATCCGGTGATCCACAGCTCCACAGCTCCACAGCTCCACAGCTCCACAGCAACATGCGCCCACACAGCTTCACTGCTGTGGATTTGGCCCAAACCCGTCCGTGTGGCGCTCCTTTCCTTTTAACCACCGCTGATTTGGGATCGAACGCTGTGTTCAATCACCCAGCAGCTGGCAACCAGGGAAATGGGCGGCACCCGAGAAGACACTGGGGGGGAGGGCAGAGGAAGAGCACAAACAACAGGACACGTAACAATCCTATTTTTAGTATCTAAGTGTAGATGTTGGCCTCATCACCGAAAATAGACCATTTTATCCTTTGTGCATCATGCGCCTCCTCAACATCAAGCTACCAATGTAATGAACGGAAAGTTGGGGAACCATGATACGTAAATCCCACAGCAATCTGACCAGTAGCAGCCAGAATATCACGCTGTGTACCATAATGACAGAGCATTCTTATGGCTTCACCACCAGCAAGAATAAAATGTAATTGTAGACACTGTGGAATACCTTGTGTTGAGCATGAACACTTATCTTGTCAAACTGAGTGAAAAACCAGAGAGCAAGCATTCGGGGCAGAGCAAGCGTTCAATTGTTAATCTAGACCCTTTGACCCCACGATAAAGTGTGGCAGCAATGATGACATTTGTTATTGCGAGCATGCTGTGTGCATTGCGGGGTTTTTGATATTGAAGGTCGAGACAGCTAACTCACAGATTTGAGGTAAAACAGATGTTGTATTGGAGTCTCACTGCGGTATATACATGAAAGCATGCATGCAGATGCCACAGACTGCAGAATACAGAATGGACATAGAGACAGAGAGATAGTTCTGTGCAGCAAGTGGCTCACTGACAGAGAGCGAGCCACTTTGAAGAGCATTCGGTCTGAAGTTAAAGGGAGCACTGACCTGACATATCTTGGTGAGTAACTGTTGTGTATGCTGAGCTTGATAAATAATGGAGCGGAATTTGAGCTCCTACAGATAAGGGCAGGGCACTTGCTCCTGGTATCTCTTTCTCTCGCGGTGTCTGAATTTGTGGATCCTCAGTGTCTCGGAGATGACCTTTCTCCGTCGCTGCATTGCATCTTTTGCATTTCTCCTTATTGAACATTTTGCATTATTTCTCTGAGATAGCCTTGAGGTTGCAACCACATCTGATTATACTGTACATGATAGCATGTAGTTCTCCTCAAAGTAGCCTGCTATTTTAATAAAACACAAATCTGCCTCATGTAAAGGAATGCTTTTAATATACAATATACAGTGCATTGTTATCATTAAATACAACTACAAAAGACCTTCATCCATTTCAATTTAGAGCAACCTATTTGTACCATAAGGACTGGAAGAAGTCCTCACAAAGCCCCCCCCCCCCCCCCCCCCCCCACACACACACACACACACACACACATCTGTTGAATTCCTAAGAGAGAAGTGAATCCAGCAGTGTGGAATGTTTGCTTCACATAATACATATTATCTGAGTCCAGTTCTTGAGGAAGCAAATGGTCTCGCACTCTCTCTCTCCCGCTGCTGCGTTTGTATGAAGACACTCTGTGTGTTTGTTTTGGATGATTTCTCTACTGACCTCCATTGTGAATTAACTGCAGAGGAATAGAGAGCCATAGCTGCGACTTAAAAAAGACACGACCATCCATTCACACTGGAATTATGTATAATCTGCTCATGCTGGATGTCCGGGGTTATATATCAGTTGCCGGTCTTGGCTGCACTTGCCCAGCTGCAGCTGTGACCTGTTACGGCCGGTTTTGGGAAAGTGGCAAAACACTTGAAGGACAGACAAACACCCAGATTTTATTCCAAAAGCAGATTTAAATTAACTTCCAGTTTATGATTTAAAGGAATCTAATTAAAATCAATTATGACACTTGTAAAGGACAGTGAGAAAATACATTGTTAAGGAAGCTGTAAACTGTGAAATGGGGGCTGTGCATATTTTAGGGAAATTAAGAAATTATAAGGGATCTGTAGCATTTTGGACATAATTACATTTCACTTTGAATTTCGATAATACAGCGGTACATAATCAACTTTAGCTAAGCTGATTTTTCTGACTGATGCGGATTAAATTGAAGTATCAATGTTGATGCTACGGTCTTTCACACAATTAATTATACTTTTCAACTGAATGCACGCGTGGGAAAAGCAGGGGTTGCTTTACGGTGGCTGACTTTTCATCTTTCTGATATAATTGTCTCTGTAAAATTGATTCACTCTGTAATTTCTTCACCACCTGTTAAATATGCCAGCAAAGAACATCACTTCAAATCCTGACGTTTAATAGTAAAAAACAACAACTTTCAAATGAATAATTATGATAATTCATGATCAAAATAAATCAACAATGAGAGCGAACTATGCAAATTAAATGACACTTTAAAGGCTGTATTATATAATGATTGAATTATTAATACATCCAAGATTAGGCATCCATTGATGTCAAATATAATCCAAAAACAATCTCTATTCCAAAAATGGAAATATCACGCCCATTAACATCTGTAAAATGAGCATAAAATATTAAGAATAACTGCTTTTGTTTGAAAAGTCACACAATATTTTCTAATACATATATATATATATATATATATATATATATATATATATTGTTTTCACTGTTTATCCATTGTGATCCATTCATATCTAGCTAATTTAAAAACTGGGATATACCGTGCACAATTCATATGCCATCCTTGAAGACTATAGTGAAAATAATCGTATTTAGTTGTATAGCCATATGTGGTTTTCAAGCACCCACTTTTAGTAATTGTGTTTTCTTCTAATCCCGGCTCCTCCTGTCCACATGTCCACGAGTCCTTGAACGAAACACTGACCCAAGCTGCTCCCCGAGCGCTTCACAGCAGCCCACTGAATGCAGAGGACAAATGTACTGTATGTGCCTGTATATATGTGAGTATTGAAATGAAGCAAACAAAGCATACGTATAAGAGTGCAGAGTAGAAGCACTGCTGGGTCTTTGTGGTAATCCCATACAGGTGCTCTTTGGATCCTTCACATGTACTGTGCTTTTTGTGACGATCTCATTGCATGGGTGGAATATGGTCTCCGGAAAAGTATAAAATGCAAGTCTCCTAAAAAAATAAAATGAAAAACAAAATGGCCAAAACGTTGCATTCATGCATTCATTGTTCATTCAGGGTCATTGTCAGCAGCAGCTTGCACACCTTTATCTTGTCGCACTAATCAGTAGACTGGGAGGATGATTTTATATCGGTGTGCAATGCTATTGGTCTAAAGTTAGGAAGTGATGCATCATCAACTACAGGGGAGGTTTATAAAAACAAAGAGCAGGGAAGGGGATTCGTAAGGAATTGAATGAACGATAAGAGATGAGGGCAGGAATAAATGTAAATGATAAAAAAAACACAATTTGACTTATTGTACAACTATACCCTGGGCCACATTTCATGCCTACAAAATGTCCTTAAACTTCATTCATTTTTTCATATTAAAATACAGTTTTTATATAATTCATGTGGGCATATCGACTAAAATCACTATAGTTACTTATGTAGAATAATGCAGTTTTAATATAATTCTTGAAGTGACATTTCACAAAAAATGAAAGAAAGTCTATCTCACCATTTCATTTCTTTCAGTAAGTACAATCCAAAAGGTCTTGCGTTGTAGTTTAACAACATCCAACACTGTGGCTTCCATTGTGTTGGAGAGTCGCCATGTCCTGATTGCACATATTGTCATGCAACAGCATGATCAACATTATTTGTGCGGATGGCATTTTTATGTCCTCAATTCGATCTTTGGTCTGCATGGGCGCTGAACTGGCACAGGAAGCGTTGCTCCAAAAATCGCAGCAGGTAGCACACATTGGTTTTTTTAGAGCTTGTTTGCTGAAACCTTCTACTGTCGCAGTGTCGATAAGAGTGCTGGCAGTGAACCAAACAATTCATGTTCCACAAAAACAAAAGACTAAGCTAAAACCAGCTGAACAGCATTGTGGGGCAGCAGTAAAAAGTGATGATCTTGACTTTCAAGGTAGCCAATGAATACATTGCTTCAATAAATAAAAAAAAATACTGATTGGTGGAGCTTGAGGTGAACTGAATAATGTGAACGCTTAAAGAAAGCCTTTAGGAATATCCATGTTAAACTTTGCTACAAAAGGTGAGTTTAAGTACTTCGGAGTTAAAGTACTTCTCCATGAGTAGTACTGTGAATTATTCTATCTTCCCAACAAGTCCAATTTTTATCTTCCTCCTCTCCCTTGCTATCTTTTTTTCTTTTCTTCCGTCCTTCAGCACATCATCTGCATTTTCTTTAGGCAGCCATTCCTTTTCATTGTTAACTTACAGTAATTGTGCCAGGCAGTCAGGCTCAGCAGTTTTATGGAGCTATCTGACGTAGACTGGAGATGCAAGAGAGACCAGAGGCTATGTGCACTTCGGTATGAGTGTGTGTGTGTGTGTGTGTGTGTGTGTGGGGAGGGGGGGCGTTAGGAATCCTCTGTGTACCATCACTGATTGTGCCTGCTGGCAAACAAAAAAGCATATTATTTTATATTAACAGCAGTTGTGAGTCAGTGACTGAGGGAACAAAAAATAAAAAATACATAGTGTCAGGAACAGGGTTACCTTACGGCGATGAGGTGGCTTACTTATACTTAGCTGAAAGTCACTCTAAATTATTCACATAATATGTAATACTAGACAGTAGTTCAGTTGTGCTTGCACAAAAAAAATGCTTTAAAATCACATAAAGCTTCAAGCAAGACCACCTCGACACTACACACAAAATAATCAGTTAATTTGCACATCAAGCAACACAACAAACCCTCCATGCATTCAAACTGACAAAACTACAATTAAATACATTCACATAGACAAATCAGCTTTTTTTATTTTTGATAATTTGCTTTGTACGTCATTTACTAAACAGCGACGCTTATTAGGCTTGAGCTCCAGCTGGATGTGCTCAATCTATGTCCTTGCATCGAAGCTTCATATAGTGTCATTGCACTACATTTAAATTGTACTGCATCATGTATCATCTAAGTAATTCATACATTTCACAAGGCTACAGCATGTGTTTGGTTTGCTGTTGACCTTGACCTTTTGTTTTACCACTGGTGAGAGTTGGTGCCTCCTCTTTTATCAAAGCTGCTTCCGGATGCTGAATGCATGCACGTCAATTGAATAGTTTTTGTTATCGTGGTATGTCACCAGCTGATGTTGGCACCAGCTATGCACCTTATTTAACAGCGTGTGCTCAGCTTTCCAAATAAATTCAGAGAAAAGTAAAAAAAAAAGACAAAAGTCTTGTCTGATCACTTCCTCGATAAATGTCAATTTATGTGTAGTTAGGTCGGTGACTGGTCGGTTGTTTTTGCTCCTGCATGTGTTCATGCAGAGCCATAATAAGTATTGCATTGGCAGTAGTGTTTGTTGTTTTCCCTCTCTACCCTGCTGTTTGGCCTTCAGTAAATAAGATGTTGAACTAACAGTCTGTCTCTGTGGATTCTCTGTACTTGGGCCAAGGTTTTACTCTGGTTACGGCAGGACTCAGGAATCATGACGACTCAAGCAGAGATTGGCCAGGTTTCTGGTTTGAGACACTGACATTGGCTTCACTTTTTAGAACCGGAGGTTGCCACATGATCATGCTCTTGCGTTAGATCATAAACTAGGCGTTCTAGCAAGACCATTATATAGAAGGTGGTAGTGTACAACTTTTGTCCATTACATTCAGATTACATTACCATCAGATCTAATCCCACTGCCAAATAATATCAGATGTAAAACTGGTTGGTCATAGCATGTGTGAAATCAGACCAGTGCAAAACGCCCTAGGGACACTACAGCAAGGTTTGGCGTCCTCACTTTCTCCTTATGAAAACAATTAGAGCAAAGTGATTCTGTCGCTGAGTGTGTGAACAGGGCTTAAAACAGCAGAACCAGGCCAAGCAGCTCCGAAAACAACGTGCCAATCCTCACTGCTTGCACAACCCTTGTTCAGCATTATGCATGCTGACTTGCCTCCCTCTTCTTCAATGCCTACCACACTTTCTCCAAGTCTGTTGTTTGCTTGCATCGATATTGGTCCTCTATTGCCCCCTGGGCCCTTGACCAAAGCCTCCTTGAACTTGTAAAGTGTTTGTGTAACCCAGAGACCTGCTGGCACTTCTGTGTCTGTCAGCCTTGCAGAATATTGAACATGGATAGCAAATAACAACTTTCACAATGAGTAAATAGGCTCAATGTCACTTCTTGGAACATGGTCTATGCGTGCAGTATAGATACCGGTTTATAGCACCAGATACCAACTTCATCTATTCTTTTAATATTTATTTTAATTTTTTTAAGGATTTCAGATTCAATTTAATTTTCGTACTTAAGGTTTAAAAATGTTACAACAATGAAAAGCCCACAGGACTTTTAACCATGAGAACGGTGTTCGAGATCTCGTGTTGTGTGTTTGTTGCATAAACCTAACATTCTTGTTGGTTGTCCTAAACCTTAACCATGATTTTATTTTCTCCCTAAACTTGACTAGGTGGTTTTGTTTCCTAAAACTACTTTTGTAACCTAATGTTGTCCTGTAAAAGAAGTCAGATGAGGAAAAAAACTGGAAGACACCTCAGGATTCTCATTCAGGACAGACAGTCATGTAATAATTGTTGGGTTTACAGAATGGACGAACATTGTAAAATGACAGTATAGACATTCAGGATGACGAGATACATCGTAAATGTTAAAAGAATGTGGATTTTGGCGGACAATCTTGCAACCATAATGTTGCAAAACAGCCACATCAACCTCCTGTCCACCATGGAGACCTGGAAAGAAGAAAGACGACACATTCCACGAGACGCAAAGCTCAAGCAGAACATTTACAGAGATGGGAGAAAGAAAAAAAAAAACACAGAGAGGAGGAGAGAGACAAGGACAACATGAACTCAAGAGAGAGAGACGAGACGAGAGGGCGTTGTCTCCTGGAGGACGAAGGTCCAGATTCAAGACACCGACTGCCAAGAGAAATACAAGGACGGCATGTTCAGCACAGAGAAGCCTGGGTGATGAGAGAGGACAGTGAGGAGATGGAGAAGCAGTGGTTTCAGAAAGTTTATCGAATTCCAGTTGGAAGGACAAACATGGACTATAAGTACTATAAAGGGACGACTGAGAGGTATAATGGTCTTGTTCTATCCTTAAATTAACCCCAAAATGCTCCTGCTCCTACAATGTAAACCCATCCACATCATCATGAGAAGATATGTCATAGCAGATGCGCCCTGAGACTGGCACATCAGTGTCCAAAACCAAAGTGTTGTTGAGTTGTGTTTTCTGTACTTCATCACAGTATTTACATTTGATTTAATTTACATACTTAGTTTAAGCTTCTCGATGTTCTTCCTAAACTTGACCAAGTGGTTTTGTTGCTCAAACATAGACTTTACTTGGGTGGGCCGCCCGGGTATATTAACGGCAAGTACATTTTGCGACGCATTCATGCAGTTTTCATGTCTTTTTTTGTCCAAAAGAATGATGCCAGCTGTGATCTTTCTTTCGATGCAAGCAAACAAAAGATTTCTTAAAAACAAGTTCATTGTAGTTCATTCTACAATGAACTTGTTTTTAAGAAATCTTTTTTTTACTGCATCATTTTTCATCAAGCAAAAGAAAGTAGTGATAAGTAGCCTACAAGTGTAAAATTACATTGCAGGTTGTTTTCTAAAACGTATCCAAATCGTTATCCAGCCCTACACTTCTGTTTATGTTACAGATAACCAATATTGTCAGTTAGTGCATATTTTTTATATCTATACCAGCTCTTGGCCTGGTCAAATCTTTGTAGGAGCAATGGTGGACAACATGTCAGTCTTTCCAAGTCAAGCTCTGTTAGATGTTTAATCATCTGGTAACAAACCAAGAAGCTGCAAAGCGGCTGTGCCTTTATCAAATTGTGAAGCATGGCTGCCTCTTCCCTTCTTTCCCAACGACCGAACTGTATCTTCTCTGGAGGACAAAATAAAGGATGAGCTGTTATCATGAGTAGAACAGGAGGACCCGGTGATGATAATCAAATTGCCCATCTGATGTGATAACTGCATTTGACAGGGTTCAAGAGAGCGCAAAGTTTGGGCAGCCTCCAGCATCTGCCACTGTCCCACACTTCAATCCTTTCTGCCCATACAGGTCAAAGAAATTATTAAATCGCAGGGATTCATCGCTTAAAGCATGGGATAATAGGAGGTTGCTGGCTTTATGGCATCCCGCCTTAAGTTTGTGTTGAAACATGGCATATTTATTGAATGTTTTCCCTTAACAGTTCTATCAAATGCCTTTGCTCTTACACATATATCAACCTTTGACTCCTCATATGGTCCAATGTTGGCTGCTGTTACTGAGCTGCCTCCTTATTGCCTAGTACTTATTCAACGTCTTGTCAGCTTCTGGACTCCCCTTCTGTGTGTGATTGTGTTTAGCATCCAGTGCAGTGCAGATGGAGGGGGGTTATTAAGTCATTCCGATTAGAACTTTACTCCACAGTGTAATTTTTCCTGCTGTATTTTGTACACTTTTCATTTTGGAATTGTTCTACTTCTAGATGTATAATTATTGTTCAGAATGAGACACAAGTTGGATTTGTCTTTTGTCCTCATGTCTATTTGACTTTTTTTTCTGAATGCACAGCTCCAAAGCATATAATCCAAACGCAAGAGTATCAAAAACAAAATTGAGTGCCATTATTTGGGAGTTTAATTGCTGTTTCTGGCAGAATTTGGATTGTTTTATGTTTTTAAGAGCACAGAACTGTAATTAAATATTCAAGCTTCAAATTATGGATTACTGTTTAGCTAATGTGTACTTTTTCTATGTGTGATGTTTGACATTTGTGTAAAGATGTTTAGTTTACATCTTTTAGCAGACAAAGCTGAACCTACCTATTACTACTAATATTAATAACTCATATTTGGCCTTGTTAGTGGCGTTGAGGAGATTGTAAAGGCATTTCAGTGATTGCTGCTCTCTCCTTGTGGGCTTGATGAAGATTTCACTGCCTTTTTAAATCCTTCTTCCAGGGGTTCACTCTCCCCTCTGTCTTATAATTAAGTCAGTATATGAGCCGTAAAGGCAGAACTCCTGAAATATACCGAGAATTCTTTACCATCTGCTCCTCTCCTCTCCTTCCAACCATCACAGCTCTGTCACCCCTGCTAGACTCCCTCCCACGTTTACAGGAGGGAGAACAGTATTCAGTCAGGAAAAAAGTAGTTGTGCAGAATGTACGTCTGAAAACAAACAAAAGAATTCGTACTTTCTGCATCTGTCATCGCCAACCTGTTTTTTTTTTTTGTTTCTTTTTGTTCCGTTAAAATTCCAACCCTCTGAACACACTTTCTCTTTCTCTCACATCTTTTTTTCTGTTTCCATCAGCACCGAGGGAGAAAGAAAGCAAAGCTGACAAAATGGTATGTCTGCTTAATAGTCGGTATTCATTTATTAATCATATTGTTCAGTTCCAACCATGAGTAGATTCAAGTGAGATACAGACAGTGCCAGTGGGACTGGCCTGAGGTGGACTATATTATTAAAATGGTTGAATTTGAATATCCTTATCTATACAGCATTGGGATCCCAGCAGGTATCAAGGTTTAACAATCTCATAATGAATTCCCTTACTTAAAACAAATTGTCATGTGTCCATGTCTATATTGCCCATATAAACAGTTTTTGCTGGTATAATTATTGCTCCTGGTCATAAGTTTGAAAGTGCTTTTTTACCTCACTATATAGATTACCACACTAGATAGCTTACGTGGCTAATGGTAGCAAACTATATTGTTGTTGCATTACCACAATTACAGAAATCAGTTGCTTTGTGTTTCTTCTTTCCTGACAATGTTACACGACATTTTAGCATTTGCTACTATATTGAAATTGTTATAGTATAATCAAAATTAACATATTATCATTGAAAGTGATCCCTTCCTAAATGTCTTCTAATGTAAGTGATGGGGGAGAATTATACATTTTTTTTGCACTTAAAAGGAAGCTGGATTCTCTCCCCCATCTCTTATGCTAAAAGGAAAAATTATAACAGCAAGCAAAACCTGTTCAAAACGTTTTTCAATGTTTGGGGTACAGGGGTACCTGTGTATTGTCTTCAGACATACTGAAAAAATGTGAATCTTTATTTGAAAAATATGTAAGTGGTGTCAAAAAAAACATTTTCAATGGTCAAAACTCAATTTCACAGTTGAAAACCAATCACTGTGTTATATAGCAACATGTAAACAGCAATGTGCTCAGGGCAATTCTATTGCTAATTTCAGCAATTTGATGACACCTCTATACTTAAATACAGCCGGTAGCAAGTGGCTACGTTTCAGGGTGATGATCCCTAACTGATTGGACCAACTAAGGTGACTAAACGCATTACAAATTATGTAATTAGTATACATAGACAGTAACATTGTGGGTGGCAATAAAGTAATCAGAAAAGGTTTGTCTATTCATCTGATATGCATTAAAATGCATCAATGATAATTATTTTAATTATTTTACTTACTTATAAAGTGAGTCAGTTGGAAAAATAATTATTTCCACTGACATCACTTCTGTTGTTGAGATCCCTGTTTGGCTGGTCAGTCAGGGAGGGCTACTGGTTCCAGACGAGTCTCGAGTCATTGGTTTTGTATGATTGTCATTTATCATAAGCAACCATGTGTCCACTTGTTTACAGTTTTCTGTCCTCAAGCACTACTCTAACTGACATCACATCATTCACAACAGCTCATTTAATATCTTGTTGCCAGACACAGTAGCTTTGGTCAGATGTACAACCCCCCCCCCCCCCCCCCAACCTTTTCAAAATGAACAAATTGAGTTTGCAAGCTGGTCCTCAAAAGAATGTGTGGCACAAATCCTGATAGCTGCAAGTTTTTTTTTCATAAATAGTAATTTTATGTTAAATACAGAGGGCATGTTTTGACTCATCCAAGGCTTAATTTAAATAGGTCTTGAGTACAAACAACGTTAATTGGATTGGTTCCATTTTATGATGCGTAAAAGGTTCTAAACATGACGTTCAGAACAATAATACAGCAGCACACCACGATCTGCTATAGAAAGATATAGCGGAATAATGGTGTCTTGAGCAGGGAATGAAGTCGCTCTCTATGTCTGTTTATAATCCAAGCTTCTCTGTGATTTGTTTCTATAGCAGGTCCAGCCCTGAGTGCATGTTAGTGCATGTGAGCTCTCATATGTCACAAAAGTGGATGCCCACCCTCCGGTTTGTGATATTTTTTCCTCGTATGGCGAAGGCTAGACCCACCCTACTCTGCCTCTGATCTGCCCTGTTCAGCCTCTGGTTGGTTTACCCTGATATTCCTACCTGAGACCCGACCAATCTAAAGGCCTTTAAACATGGAGGTAACTAATAAACAACCGAAAACTGCTAATTACTTGTCTGTTAGTTTTTTGCAACTAAATTAAATCTACCAGCAGCGATGCCAATTAACGACGTTTGCAACACTTTTCAATAAAACGTTCAATTAGATTTGTCCAGGCAGAGGACCAACTACTGGGAACATATTGACCCAGAGCAGTCTAGCTGCCTGTCTGAGGGTAAATTGTTGTATATTTATTGAATTTCAGTTTTCTTTGAACAGTCAGCAGTGTATAAGTATAGGCCTTTTATTGCAAAATATGAAAACCAGAGGGGTGAATCTGGTATGGTGCCTTTGACAAGGTTGAAAGGAATAATACAATTTAATCATTTGTAATTTGTCAGTTTGTAATGATATAAGTTCTTAGCCTCTGTGTTGGTGTACACTATTGTACATTTTGAATTTGTCTGTTCCGCACAAAGTGATTGGTTGATGCCTTTATTTATGGTGCGAGAAGCTCTGAAAAAAATATGTATGTGGCTTTTTTGCCATGTGATATTCACTTGCCAGAAAGTACTCATGGCAAAAACATATATACATATATATATATATATATATATATATACATATATACATATATATATATATATATATATATATATATATATATATATATATATTTACATGCACAGTGATAAATTATACAAAATGCCCCCAGTGTGTAAAGACCTTAATTCCTCATGCCTAAACGTTATCAACGTATCGAGTACCAGCGAATCGGAGCCAGAGTTGGGCGGGTCAGGCCTTCCCCTTTGCAGGATTCCTAATTTAGCCTCTGGTTCCACCTCAGTGTAAGCCATCTCCCTGTTGAGAGCCATGTGAAGGCCATCCCAGCTCAAATCCTGAATCAAAGATATACTGTGAATGTCATAGCCCCTTTAAAACATGATACAAAATATAAATACATGCCTATCTTATGCTCTGGAGACACATAGATAATATTAATCATCTGAGATCTTTAGTGCTGTGGTCCGTAAAGTTACACTGACATACAATCGCTGTGTGCCTGCCGCTCTCAGTGAAGCATCTCGCATCAGTTGCGCCCAGGTGAAATATATCAATATCTGCAGGCTGATAACCGTTTGAGCCAGTTCGATCTGGCAGCGTCAGAGAGCCAATCCCTCACCTTCATTCATCTGGCTGGCCTTTTCGTCTGCTCCTTTCTGACCCTAGCTATTGATTACCCTGCAGCGGGATCCAAACACTGGTGACAACACGCAGCAAGCACGGCACAATAATAGAAACTGATGAGGGCTCGCTGGCTGTGCTTCTACGCCGGGTTCTCCCAGGCTAGGCTGTCATGTTTTTTATTTTTCGTCATACATCTGAGGTGATGCCTCCGCAGCATCCGCCCCGCTGCTCAGCCCTCGCTTGTATATTTTTTGTCAAGAGCAATAGGTTCATATTTCCTTGACGTTGTAGCGGCGGATGCGCCGTGGCATATTGTGTGTGTGTGTGAATGTAACACAAACAATGACAAAGCCTTTATCTTTCTTTCTGGAGAAATCCAAGGCAAAGGATTCGTTCTATGTGGGCTATCTGCCGCAGCTACAAATTTCCTCAAAGCCACTTTTATAAAAGATTGAAAATGGCGCTCTGAGACTTTGACGACAGCAGTGTGGAAAATGAAAAAAAAAATCTTTTAAAGAGTAGGCTTGGTGACTCAAAAGTCATTATGTCCACGGTGGAAAAACTTTTTCTTTCCTTGAGGGTGTCAACAGTAGAGCCTTGTGGGAATAAGGTTAGTGGGAGATAGTACCAAGGATTTCAAAAAACACAATATTCTATGCTTAATCACTATATCATCAACAGCCTGCCTTTCAATAATACAGACCTGTACACATCAGTTGTCAAACTTCATGAACCCTTCACAATCCATTGATTTAAAGTTGTCAGTATTAATGAAAAAAAGTAAAACTGCAGTGAGTAAAAGAAAACTGCAATTGAATATTCATGTTTTAATGATTTGACTTTAGTCCAAATTTGCAATTTGCATTAAAACCTCTCTTCTCCTAAGCCCAAATCATATTTTGCACATGATGACACTGGGTCTGTTTCAGCTATGAAAGGATTTGCTGAGTAATTGAAGGGATTGATAAGGATTAATGGGGGAAGTCGGAGATCAATATCATTTCCAGCTCATTTACAGCACTGCAATTATTCCTTAAAGCAAAGCTCTGAATAATTTATCTTAATTGTAAATCGATCTATTGTAAGGAATAGGAATAAAACTTAGTGATGACAGGAAATCTGTGGTAATTTTAGGGGTATGGGAAACCCATAATTGCTTTGTTACTCAGTTACAGTCTCGTTTGCGCTGTTTATTAATATAAATATTCCTCTACAGTACTCAAATATTTATGTTAAGAGGCGGAAGCAATGGGCAAAATAAGAAAGTCTATTGGTGCATTGTGTCGAACATCATTTTGATTTACAAATGGAGTTCTAGACCTGCTTAACTAATAATATCAAAATTAAATTTAGATCTGGAAGACTAATTTGGGAAAGAAACATATTTTCTAGTAACAGAACCTTCAGTGCCATTCTTTGCTCTTCTTTTAATAAAGAAATCCTTCCCAGTTATGATATAACTGACTCTATTGCAATAGCTAACCTATTTCGTGAGCCTCCATTGTCGCCTCTCCGTGTCATCTCACACCCCTAAGTCACGGCCGTAGCGGCCAGTAGCTTTTGTGTGGTATCGGATCCAGCATTTCCCGCCTAACCTCGTGACATCGCGGGAATCCAGCTGCCGTGCAAGGTAAGCCACACCTGGCCATAAAAACTGAAAAGTTTGAAGGTCTTGTCAACGTCACATTTTTATTTGTTATTCCCTCGGGGGTTCTTGTGGGGGATGCTGTGGGAGTATGGGGTGCCGGACCCGTTACAACGGGCCATCCGGTCTCTGTACGACTGCAATAGGAGCTGTGTCCGCATTCTCGGCAATAAGTCAGACACGTTCCAGGTGGGTCTTGGTCTCCGCCAGGGCTGCCCTTTGTCACCGCTCCTGCTCCTGTCCTGTTTCATGGACATCTAGACTCAGCCGGGGGGTGGAGAACGTCAGGTTCGGGGGTCTCGGGGTTGCCTCTCTGCTGTTTGCAGATGATGTGGTCCCGTTGGCCTCCTCGGATCGTGACCTCCAGCATTCACTGGGGCGGTTTGCAGCCGAGTGTGAAGCGGCGGGGATGAGAGTTAGCACCTCCAAATCTGAGGCCATGGTGCTCTACCGGAAACCGGTGAATTGCTCCCTCCAGGTGGGGACGGAGTGCCTACCGCTAGCAAAGGAGTTCAAGTATCTCAACCTTCAATTTACCGGTCGGTCTACGTTCCGACCCTCACCTATGGTCACGAACTCTGGGTCGTGACCAAAAGAACAAGGTCGCAGCTACAAGTGGCCGAAATGCGTTTCCTCCATAGGGTGGCCGGGCTCAGCCTTAGAGATAGGATAAGGAGCTCGGACATCAGGAAGGAACTTGGAGTTGAGCCGCTACTCCTTCGCATTGAAAGGAGTCAGCTGAGGTGGTTCGGGCATCTAATCAGGATGCCTCCTGGGCGCCTCCTACTGGAGGTTTTCCGGGCACGCCCAACTGGTAGACCGAGAATACGCTGGAGGGATTATATCTCCCAGCTGACTCGAGATCATCCAGTATAAACTGGAAAATGTTGAACATTGAAGATAACATGATGCGGTTGTCCAGCTATGATACTTTGGTGACTTTTAAAGTGCACACTACTGACTATGTTGTTATATTTATAATATCTGCAATGAAGTACAGTTCAATGCAATGTAGAGCCTTTCACTTACTTAGCATTCTGTCAAAGAGTTCCAACATGACAGGATTTGATTTACAGTCCTGCAGAAAATTCTGAAGGCAGGGAGTGCTGACAGCTACCCATAAATATGGAGAGAGCACTCAAACTGCAATCAAAGGATTCACAAATCATAGATTTTTATTTTTCTGCTGTCAATACATATGTGCACTGTATATTTGCCAGACCTCTTATGGAATTTTAGTTCCACATCGTTTGAGTGTCCAGCTGATATGCCATGAGCTTTATTCTGTAGCTTTTTATCTGCAGTTTAAAAAGTGTGTGTTTGAGTGTGTTTTTGTTCAATACTTTTCATTTTTAACAGAATACACATGTTATGTCATCACCCAAACAGAAAAAATGCAATAGAAAACATACATTTCCCAGAATATTACTGCAAATGTGCATACAAACACACACAGACACACACATTCAAAAAGGTGCAAGCAGCCATTTGACTTTACCTCCTGCTTCCTCACAGATCTCAAGTAGCAGCCAGCTCAGCGGTCCACACCAGATGGAAGCTAAGGCTTCCACAGGCTAGCTCCAACTGAGTTTGTGAAAGCACCATGGATCAAAAGCAGACGTCTGAAGATACCTGTGCATGAGCAGACAGAGAAACTAAAGTATTACAAGAATTGTGGGCCTGAGCTGAGCTTGTCATACTCAGATTTAGATCTAATGCATTGCACTGGTGATTTTTTTCAGGTATTTTTAATGTTTATTATTGGCTTCTGTGGTCAGAAAGTAAAACTTGGGAAACAATAAGCATAAGTTATTGTCTTGCCATGAGATAGAATTGCATGATTTCGGCTTACTTCATTTAAAAAGTTGCCATTCAGCAGCCAACCCTCAAGAAACAGTTGTTCAAAGAGCAAATGAATGCAACGCAGCACACACGCATTGTCAGTTAGTGACAAAGCAGCCTGTAGCATTATTTTCAAATCAAATGTAGTAAACAAGACAAAGTATTCAAAAGCACAAGTTTGATCTTTGAGTAATGAGGAGAAAACAATGAATTCCCCTGTGTGTAACCCTTGAGCTTTGCAGCAATGGAGCGAGGAGGGTTCAGTGCAGACAAGCAGTGTGCTAAATATCTCAGTGACAAGGGTAAAGCTTTGTGCACAGCATGCAATTCAGAGCTGAAGGTGCTGGCAACTGCACAATGAACATGTACAGAAAAGATAAACCACACATGTCTGTGGTAGTGAATGCACACTCAGCCCAGCTCATCAGGCTCATGGAGAGGTACGATGACCAACAGCTACAACACACACTTGTGGCTAATCTATTTGGACTATCTGAAGGATAAATGCCATGTCTACTTATGCTTATGGCTCATGGCTTATTAAAAAAGGTGTCTTCATATATCAGCAATTGTTCTGACAATAATTCAATAGATTCAATATTAAATGGCACATATAATATATACAATATATTTCAGAAAACGTACTGCTTTAAATGGAAGATTTAAAATGCCTAAATAAAAACAAATCAAACAAAGAAATACAGTGAACACATTGTTATAAGTATTTCCATTTTATGTCGGTAATTGCTGCTTCCTTTTGGAAAAAAAAATATATATCAGATGTCCTATCACAGGTTGGGAACAGGACCATGGTCTGACAGCCTCCTACATTAAGTCAGTTTCTAGTGGGCTAGCCAGCCTGAGAGAGACAATTATTGATTGTACACTTAGTTACATTTGTGATTGACTGTGTAGACTGTGCTGCAGGGAGCTGTACAAACAGACAGTAAAAGGGATCTTCCACCCAGCGCCCTGCCCCCAAGGAATGATTGGACAGATGATTGTTATTCATTTTGGCGGGGTTGATGGGTCTCCATCTCAAAAAAGAAACAGCTCCCTTGTACCTTCTAATGACAGTCATTTGTGTATTGACAGATCTGACCATGTATGGCACACATGTACTGTGAATAATATTTAAAAAAAATGTATGACATACTGTCAAAGTTAAATGATAAGTCTGGTGTCATTCTTACTTTTTGTTATTGACAAGAAATCTTTTGAAAACAGCGAAACAACCAGTGTGTTAGTCCTTTTTCTTATTCTACAGATTGATCTCGCCCACCGCCGAGTTTCCAGAACCTGTACTCGCGCTGCATCTGACAAGGGACAGCGACATGATTGTGACTCTAAATCAGATCTGCAGACTAGGAGGATGATCTCTGTTACGTTTGGTCTGGCCCGGAAGTTGTAGCACCCCTCCCAAGAGTAGTGACATCCAGAGCTGCTGGGAGCTGACAAGGCAAATGTGACTCACGGCTGCTCTGCTGCAGTCAGCCTACCACGCTAATCAGTGAGATACTGCTACGCTCACTCAGAATCAAAGATAGCATTTTGTCCAAGGCTGTGTTTAATATTATGTTATTTCTGTGTGACTACATTGAGAAAACTGCTGTTTATGCTCTTGCTAATGTGGCTAACATAGTGGCTAATAGAACAAAATTTGGAGGTGGAGATAAGAGCCATTCTTTGATACTGTAGCTTCAAATTGTGACAGTTCTTGCAATGCTGATTGGGGTTTAATGCCAGGTATGTGGTTCTGTTTTGGGTCATTAGGCGGACTAAAGAGCTTATAGGCTAACAGCCAGGTGAGAGGCTTAATCTCTTAGCTGGTTAGAGGTTTTACCATGGAGAAAGGCCAAAGGCAAACCATGCTTGGCACTGTGTTCACAGAGAATGCTGATTTCTCCACCAGTATGAGTATTGTCAAAGCGCTTATAGTTTTACTGGACTTAACAGACAGATGCACATTATAGTCTTTTAAGGTGTGTATGCCTACAAATGATATTCAGCCACAAAATACTCATCTGCTGCTCTCCAGCTTGAAGGGGTAGGAAAGGTTCTCAAAATAGTAGAAAAAGGAGGAAAAAAAAGACCTTATCTGAAAGAATACGTTCTCTCCCACAAGCACAGGCATGGATGAGAAATGAAGTCACAGGTTTGAGGCTGGAACCACGTCTTTACATTTTACATTAAAGAAACTTTACATTAAAGAAGGAACTCGTTGACCCGTGCTGACAGGGTTGATCTGGGTAGTGTTGTTCTGGACGGAGCGCGAGAGCTTTTTCTGTAGACGGAGAGGGTGTCAGGCAGGCAAAGACAGGTCATTTCCCAACCATGTAGGAGGCCAAAGTTGCAGACTCAGCAGTCCTGGATTCAGATGATGATGACAGCTATGGATGCACCCGGTTGGCTGCTTCACAAGGCCATTCCTCCTCATCAGCCTCTCAGAGGGAGGGTTCAGCCGAGTCAGCACAACACAGATAAAAATGTCGCTGTGTGGCCTCCTTGCTGTGCTTCGCTCCTCCATTCTTCTCCGCAGAGTGAAGGAGAGTTACGCATTCACGAGAAAGATGGAGGGCGCAGGAATAGAAGACAGAGACAAAGGAAGAGAGAACAGAGAGGCTATCCTTGTGGGACACACTTGCTCCATCTCTTTTCTCTTGCTGCTCCTGTTGCTCATAAACATGGAGGAGCACATCTGCGATTGTGGGTCCTGACTTTAAATTGCATTTCCAATTTTCTTCAACAATGTTTTCAACAAAATCTGGTCACAGCATATGGCAGTAATGGGAATTCAAATGACAGTGAACCTTATATTTCAACGGTTACACACAATTCAAAGGCCTCAATACGAGCAACACCTCATTTTGTCAGATGATCACATTCACCTTACAAAAGCTCTTTGGTGAGAGTTATTTTGTCTTTTAAGGTTGGGATGTTTGAAACATTTGATTATGCATAGTAATGACTAGGCAATGAACATGTACCACTGTGGGAAAAAAAGAAATACAGCTTTTCAGTTTCTCTACATCTTGATTACAGGGAGGGTTTGTGCTTAACTGGTGAACTACAACTTTGCCTTCAGGATTATCAAATGCAACCTTCAGATTTACTTTCCCCTTAACTTTTATCTGTTGCAATTGCATTTAAAACATCATTAAGGAGTGGGCTAATGCAGGTTTTCATTTATTTGTCTCATGAATTGAAGTCAGTGAGATGCAGTTATCTGATAAACATTTCTTTAACAAACTTGGAATCCATTATATGTTGTGAAAAGTGTCTGAAGCGACAAAACATCTGTTAACAAAATATGGTAAATGTATGTTTGGCCTTTCTGTCCAACTGTGAGACAGAGGTGTTTGTGTTTTAAGCAAATTGAAACAAAAGGTCTACATAAAAACTGAGAATTACCTCAAGAAGTCACACACAAACAGATCCAAGTTGCAAAATTGATATGGCAACAGACATTGAGTAGCCTCACTTTGAAAAAAAGGTATGTTTATGTAACGTATATGAGAAACATCAGTCAAAAATAAGTCCTGCTTTGTGTTAGCAAGTGAGTGGATGAAACTGTCACTCACCAACATGATCTGATCTCGTTACACATTAGATCATGTGGTTAACGTTGTGAAAAGGTGACGGTTTAGGCAACATAACTACTCAGTTAAGGTTAGGAAGAACATCATGGTTTGACTTGAACTAAGTACGCATGTACGGTAACGTAAGCTACAGTTGTGTCACGTGACAAAGTTGTCATTAAAAATCACAAAAATGTTGGTTTCATATGGGTCAAAAATGCCAGACCCCTGTGATAAAGTCCTGTGTTTGTTTGATGTTATATTGGAATTAATTGAAAGCCTGGTGCGTCGTATCGCGACGCTATAGGATGACTTGTGCGTAGGTATCACGACTCAGGTAAACTTTTCATCTTGTGAGAAACATTCATTAACACTTCAGCACAAACCATTTCAACCAGAAAATGAAGATGGAACAAGTAAAGGAATGGCTTGGCAGCTTTGAACAGCTGTTGACGCTATTATATATCTTGGAGATGTTCGCGAGACCACCAACGTAATTTGGGAGTAAATTAAATTTGCAGCGATGACTTTATCTTTAAATAAAAGGGAATAAGAGACCCTCAGCCTTGATTTGGTTTGTGATATAAATGAGGAGTTGATTATATCCGAGATTGTCTGTTCTATTTTTCCACTCTTTATTAGATTAACAGAGGAAATTGGAGTTCAGAACGAAGATCATCACCCACTCCTCTGTCCCTCTATCCGTCTTTCTTCTCTACTTTTTCCTCGCAATCTCCATCCATCCTTGTCCTTTCTGGTCCTCTCTCCTCCCACGGTATCTTCCCTACCTACCGTGTGCATCCTCGTAAGAGCGGCATCAAAAAACACGGTTCCACCAGTTAGTGGTGAACGATGTTGGCTCAGTATCGACTGAGCCCGTCACGCACTCTGGTGATTCATGTTAAAGCGCTTTTTTGACTAAAGGGATTGGTAAAAGATGTGTCACTCTCACAGAGCGTTTCCATTCCTCTATCCCCCAGTGTTGGGTCTCTTTAGATGAGAACAGCCAAACCATTATCTTTTTTCGCTACTGACTTATCGACAGGATGCTGGAAGAGGGCTAAATGGAGGTTAGCCAATCACGGCTATTAAGGTCAAGCACATAAATATACACTTCTCTGACATGGTGATAGGCAGTATGAGGGCCAGGCTTTACTCCCTACTGGATTCACATGGTGATCAAAGCAACTCCTACACTGACTGCGGTTGTCTCATTGAGAAAACTGTACCCTTTTTTGATGTCAGGAGACAAAGATTAGTAGAGCTTAGGGAGAACAGTTGGCAGAGAGTGAAAAAGCCCATTTATCAAAGCACATCGGCCAATCATTCAACACAGGTCGGTGATGAGCCAGGTTCACAGCGGGGTGTCCGACTCTGAACGTCGCACTTCAAACCGTCAAACGGCGGCAATGTGATGGAATCTTGCTTCTCACATTTCCTGAATTAGTTCCAATCCTAGTCAGTATCTGCATGATATTCACAGACCTGCGGTTTAGAGACGTAGACTTCATACTGCATGACCTTTATTATAGATTTAACTCCATCCAGGTTACAGCGCATTATATCGGCACTGTTTGTACGACAACAAAGAGTGGTTTGTGTTAAAATTAAGACAAGCAAGCTCTCTTACCAAAATTAGGTTATTTTGTCATTGGCTTACAAAACGGCCCATATAAGCATCTTAACAATGATTCATGATAAATCCAAGTGTAAACCGGTGCAGTCTATGTGTTGCTGTTTTGTGTGTTGCCAGGTCAAACCAGATCTCATGGGAGGGTATATGATTAGCAAGAGATTACCTGACCATTTCACATGTCATGGAGCGCATTTTAGGCTTTAAGCGTGCCATTTATAGGCCTAAGGGTTAATATTGTGAAAGCCCCCGAACGCCTCAACAGCTAAATTGTCAAAAATGTCATGTGCAATTGTCACTAAAATGTATTACAGAAGCTTACTAATGTCCATCAGTTTTCAGTATTCAAACTGCAAAACATCTATTGATATATATGAGTAGTAAGCGCAAGAGACAATTTCCCGCCATAAATCACACAGCATGCCAGAAGCGAGACTGTCTTCACGTCTGTTTGTAGACCTAAATGGACCACCTTTGGACAAATTTGATCCAGTGCCTTTCGTGAAAGCCTTGATTAATGCAGGTCTCTCCTCTTCTTGGATACCAGGACGGCAACAAAAAGAAAAATACATTTTGGGTTGATTAGACAATATATATATATATAAATATATTTTTTTCCCAAACATGAATCTGTACATTATTTTAATAGTTCAGTACTGTATGCAAGATAACAGGTATGTTTATACATGGCAGTGGCACTAATAGGCCATCACTCATTTTCATTTCCACATTTGTTTAAAATAAAAACGTCAAGTTGAATAGCTTGTATGCATGATTATGATGCAATTGACAATGTTGATATTGGCATTGGTATCAGTTGACAAGGTATGTTTATAAATGGCAGTGGCACGGCCACCCTACTCACTGTACCTTGCACATGTTTAAAATAAAAACATGAATATATGAACCTGTGTATTATTTGAATAGCTTAGTATTGAATGCACACAATAACAAGGTATGTTTATACATGGTACTAGGCCCAGTTTAATATAAAACACAAGTTTATACAATATATATAGTAGGGGGTCCCTGCTCCATCTCTCTATCAGTTTGGGGGTCCTTGGCCTGAAACACGTTGAAGACCCCTGGTTTAGGCCACGAATGATGTTTTCTCATTTCAGTGCAACTTAACTTACACTATCGTCTGCCTGCTATAGCATGCATATCAGCTCTTACAATCACTTGTCCTGTGTTGTTCTTTAAGAGAAAAAACACAAAACCAAAAGAGACAATTTCTACTATCAACACAATAACCACTTTGAACAACAACCACATTAGCTTTTCTCCTTCCTATCTCCTTACAAAACATGAACATACAGCTTTTGTCCTACACCCTAGCCACCAAACAAACATCCAGCAGGGAGAAGTGAACCTCTAACCGCTTTGAAAAATTAGAAAATTGTTGGACACAGCGGCCCTATTCCAACATTGGAAAATTGGTGGTTTCTGAGAGTTTGATGATCTGACAAACAATCATACTTCCTCTTTTACCTCTGAGAAACTCAGTCATTATTCTAATGACCATAGGATTTTGGCTTTATTGAAATGTAAACAGATTTTGACAAAATAATTGGCCATTAGTTCAGGAGCTTTCGGTCCTATTGCACAGCCATCCTTAGCAGGATGACTTTGCCCACAGAATTGCAAATATAGCTCATTTTAAGAGGCCAGGGGTGTTCTTTTGTCTGGTGAGGACAGTCTCCGTAGACAAATGCAGTGAGACACCATTGTCATACAGAACAAATAGAGGCAAATGACCTTCTCTCATAAGCAGATGGTCCATTTTTTGCGAATCTCTGTCACTGATAAATGTTACATTGCAGGCAGATGGCGGCGGACAAAGTTCTATCAAGCAGAAAATGATACAAGGTATTTCACAAAGCTGCTACAAACAGATGTTTTGCTCCGTTGTCACCAGCGATGACCTCCTCAGACACATTATCATTAGATGCCAGCTCCTCTGACTGTGGCTGCCATCTTGAATTAGTGACGGCCTGGCGTGCGCGAGGCCTTCCTGTCTCCCTGTCATCTCCATGGAGACGGAGGAAGTGGATCTCGCCCACAGCTTGTGCCCACATTTCACATCTACTCAGCTTCACGCCACACCATTCCTGTAGGCTGCTGCGGAGCACGATTCTGCCCATGAAGCCAAGCAGACTTAATAAACATGATCAACTCTCCCCATCCCTCTCCATTTAGGGCTTTAAAAGTCTTCAGATGATCTAAGTACAACAACGGACGCAACAACTTGGCTGAATACGACATTACAAATTGAGACGTAAGTGCAAGCAAGCATATTTGCAATTCAAAATTTCAGTGTATTGCACCAAACATCTCTTAAGCGGCTACCTGGCATCCTGCAAAATCAGACGAGTTACAGGAGACTATAAAGATGATTTGTGTCAGCTCTCACTGTGACCACGGGCACGGCTAGCACAAACCAATGAGGTAATGGACAGCGCATAAAGCTCAATATAAGTTTAATGCACTTTGATCAGAGGGGGGGGGGTGTACTCCAGTCTGCGAATTAAAGAAGAGACAGTGTTAAAAGATTATTCCCAAGGGTTAAAAATGACTGCACGTAGATTCATGGCATGTAGCACATGACAGATTGAGAAAACGACACATAAAATGTGAACTTAACATAAGTAAAAATGTGTTAATTTAACGATGCTGATGAAGGCAAGAACACTATGAATAATCGTTTTGTCACACATGAAAACTCCTAGGCTGACTTCTTTTCATTACACTTATTTAGATCTACTTCCTTTACACTTCCTCGCTTAAAACGAGAAGAAGAAAAAACAAAAAAAACAGTGAGCGAAGCATTACTCGAAGGTAATATGACAAGCCGCATATGGCACTGCAATGAGGAGAACAAACATAAAAGGATTATCGTTTTGACAAGGGCTGTTCGATGCAAATCAAAGGAACGGGAGATTGATGGAGCGATGAAGGCAGTCAGGCTGTATTTATGTATTCATCATGACATTTAGCTTCCTCAGTTTCAAAGGGCTTTCTCTACTGACAGTAGCTTTCTCTACTGTCACTCTCAAGGAAGTTCAGCTCATTTCCAAAGGAGAGTTTACCCTGTTTGACATTTGAAGTCAGTTTGACGGGAACTCCAGGTGGGAAAAAGAAAAGGCTTAATGGGGATGTAAGTGGATGAAATATGAACTGTGCAGGAATGGAGAGTTTATTGCTGTGTCACAGTGCTTGTATTTATGCATAATTTTGTAAAAGAAGTGGCATTATAGGTACAACATCTTTGAAATGTTGGATTGTGTGAATTATATAAACATATAGTAAATGGATGGATGGCCTGAGTGTAGGGAAAACTAGCAAACAGACAGTGAAAGAAAAATAATTCTACCTTTTTTATAAATTTTTATTCTGCACAAAGTCTGACCATAAATCAAATGCACCACTCTGAATCTGTATCTAGATCCATTTGGGCTACTGCAACCCGGTGGGCAGCTTCAAATTTTGCATCGCAAGTTTCAGCAAACCACGGATACGTTCAATCTCGACGTTCCGGGACCAAACATGTGTTTCATATCAACTTTTCTACATATATCAATGTTAGAGTGTTTTAACCGCTCGTCGTTAGGTTAGCTTAGGTTTTAGCTTAGGTTTAGGTAAATACGTTTTTCACATTTGGTTCCTTACGGAAAACATGGACAGATGTCTCCTGGGTTAAAGTCCTTTGTTTGTTTGACACACCCATCCACTCCGACCTCTTCTTTACATGGCAAATGTTGATGAAACGTACTTGACATAAATCGAACAGAAACTACAAAACGCAATTTACAGTGTAGTTTCCTTGGATAGGAAAGACTAGGTTGGCTTCTGAGGACCTTTAATTACAGGAATAATATACCCACAATCTGTATTTTTCATGCCAAACACTCACTGTCTGTGGGCTTACAAGCTGGCTCTGAAAATGTTGTAGCTGGTCGCTTATATTTATGAGTGTTCACGCTGAAATTTTAGTTTTTTGAGAGTAACAATTAAATGCATTGTGCGTATCTTTTAATTCAGAAAAAAACATGTAAAATGCCTTTCCTTCATCATTAAACATTTGCAAAGCCAATTATTTTAAATCCAACATTGTTTGCAACAAAGTCAGCCGCCGCTTGTATTCATGCTGTTACAGTACTTGAAGGTGCCAGAAGGGAAGCAGAAAAACTTGCTTTTCATTTAAATCGTAATGTTATAAAACAGTTTCCTTATTAGGTTTGTGTGCAATGGAGTACTTCTACAATGTTCCTGCCTATAACCAGAAGTAGTTTCACTATATGTTGCTGTATTAGGAAAGTCAGCTCACACATGAAAATGTTTTCCTTCACAGTCTATTGTATTCCTGTGCAGGATGACCCTGAAAATCAGCAGTAATATTACTAACTCGCTCCAAACTAAATTATAAAGTTGGCAGCCCTGGCGTAAAACCATTGGCAGGCCTGTGTATCATTTCTCCGCTCATGCAAGTGTGTCCTCGTGACAACTAAAATGATGACCCACACTTAGAAAAAACAGCTCCTTAGTTGTTAAAAACTGCACAAGGAACCTTTTTTCATCTGTTTGTCACTATCAGAGTGCAGCTGTTACAAGCAACAACGCCTGCTTAGCAACAACCTAATCACTGGAGCTACGTATAAAGCCAATTTGTAATACAATTTTTAGGAAGAATTCTAACCATTTTTAAAACCTGAATACAGAGAAGTGGATTTGTATTTCTTTCACTCGAATTACAAAAACATCCATAGAATCAGTAAGCATGACTCCATAGCTCAGCACTGCTATTAATTTGTAGGGAAATTTTAAAATGTCTTTAAAGGGAATGAAATATAACCATTTTGTTTAATTATATTATACTAATGTTAAATGTCATTCTAAATATTAAGTCTAGATCTCTGTTTTTGGTGCTATATAATTGATTTGTCATGAAGTGCTCTTCACGAGAAAAAAAACAGGAACAATAAAAACAGAATCATCTTCTTCATATACAAAATGACCTTGTTGATAAAATTATTCCATAACACCTGCCGTGGTACAACAGGCGCATGCAACTGAGATTTGTGAAGGCTCTGACATCCCTTTGTATGCAATTATTCATTGTCACACTGCGTCCTATCTTAGTTGTCATCTTTTTTTTTTTCGTCATCCCGCGTGTCATCTTATCTTCCTGAGCCCCTGTGAACCGTTTCCTCAGCCCAGATTCCCAGGCGCAACGGGGAGCGGATATCTCAAACTTGCCTTGTTAAACACAAAATAGAAGGCAGGCCACAGAAAGGCTGAGTGTCGGAGCCACTGTGTTTGTTCAGCAAATACCATCAGTGAGAAATCCCGTGTTTGAAGAGACGCTGACAGTGTGTGAAAGCAGGAGGCAAGGAGAAGGTGGGAACAAGGCACATAGATGCTCTCTCATGGAGGTATTTTCTGATCTGATGCCTTTATCAATCGGGACGGCATCATCATATGGTTTGGGTTTAATTAAGCACTTTGCTGCAAAAGGGAAACGTTGTGGGTTGTGTTGGGATAGTTACTTTGTTCAGGTTAAAGTCTTGGTTAACTCCGAAAACGGATGCATTCATGGACATCTGTGGACAGTTCTGTCTGCTTGGAGGACGCCCTCCACACATGCCCAGCAGATCACTACGGTACCAATAGTGTACTAGTCAGCATGGTCACAACAAAATTGGAAGTACGAGTCCACACAGAGCCTATACTGACTTAAAAAAATTAAGCTTTGTCATGGTTACAGTAGTAAATAAATATATATGTTAAAGGTTATGGAAAGATTGTGGCCATGCTTTAAAAACAGCAGCGGCTAGAAACGGTTTGTCACTTGAAGGTTAACACGTGTTTTTGCGGGAGGGGGGACTTGCTCAAGCGACCAAGGGCTGTCGTTCTTTTTGTGAGGGCAGGCTCCAGACAAGATTATTGAAAATATGAAAATGTGACATTTTTGAAAAGTCAACGCATGTCACAACTTGTAAGACATCAGAACATTTGCACTTTGGTATGACATCAGCGGCTTGTTCCAACAGACTCTTGAAGTAAACAGAAGGCCACTTGAAGTCACTACTTTAGTTAACAGGGGGATTACATCATTGACAGATAGGTGCGATAGATGCCATGGCGTTACAAATCTTTTAGTATGTCATTTACAGTTGGGTATGTTTTTATGTGTGTGTGTGTGTGTGTGTGTGTGTGTGTGTGTGTGCGTGTGTGTGTGACTTTTAGAGCCACAATAAAGAAATGCAGGGTATGGAACTTCTGTGGTATTATTTCTCCAGTTTATAATTGTGAGTTTTAACATGTACAGCATAATTACATTGCTTGCATCAGTTAAATACGGCATATTAATTAATGTACATTTTAATGGCAGATTTTTTTCTTTTTCTGTTTTCATAAATTAACAGTGTTTACTTTTTGAGTCTAGTATCAGGATCCTTAACATTAAAGAGTCATAATTCAATAAACTGGCTTCAGTGGTCTGAATGAATTCTGCATTTTTTCGTTTCTCTCTTCGTTTCTTTTTCGTTGAATTCATTAAGACCTCAGGCCGTAACTTAATGGTTTGTCCACTCAGCACATTTAGTGACCTGGAGGTCATGCATACAGTTTCTGGAAGATGTTTCAATTTACTGTGATCGTGTTTCTTTTACAGCTGTTTTCCGCTTTTGCCCCAGCGATGAACACTTTGTTCAATTGTATACATGATATTACACTTGAAGTTGAACATTTTTTTTTTTCAAATTCTCAAACTTTTAACAAGCAGCGCTTTTCTTTTACTACACATTTTCCCTCGCTGTCTACCTGATCTCACCACTGCTTAAAGAAACAGCGCACATTTCAAGAGCTAGCCATCTCAGTTTCTCTCTGTCTCATTCTGTGCGTGTGGGCACTTACACATGTACATACATATGTGGACCAGACAGGAGCATGGTCAATACCCATAGGGGAAACTAAGATGAGATAGCAGTGAAGCATGATGAGTGGGAAGTGCATGATGCTGAAGTGCCACATCTATTCTTCTGACTCTGCATGACATCGGTCCCAAAGGCAAAGTCTTGATACTGGATGTCTCTGAGTCATGGGGCACAGGACCAGAGTGAGATCAGATCTCTACTTCCTCACTGTCTCACAAACACACACATACACATTCATATGTTACCAACAGTGGACTATGCTACTCCAATCAAGTGAGGGCATCTGTTTCTGGTCATTTCTGAATCTACAAAAAGAATCGAAAATTTACTTTTTAGGAGTTTTCACAGAATATTTCTGCAAATTTGCCTCACAAATATATATATATATACACATATATGTATATATGTATATATATATATATGTATATATATATATACATATATATATATATATATATATATACATATATATATATA
Organism: Cebidichthys violaceus; assembly: GCF_023349555.1. Taxonomy (NCBI): domain Eukaryota; kingdom Metazoa; phylum Chordata; class Actinopteri; order Perciformes; family Stichaeidae; genus Cebidichthys; species Cebidichthys violaceus. Next base: position 4,562,751 of record NW_027176285.1, read on the forward strand.
TATATATATATATATATATATGTATATATGTATATATATATATATATATATATATATATATATATATGCATTGCATACCATCTAACAGGGGACCAGTGTTATTTTGTCAAAAGAGGGGACTGTACAATCCAAGTTAGGACCATATTTTACGGTCCCATATTTTTTAAAGCACAAAGTTCAAAACGATACAACACAAGACTACATGTGTAATGATACACATGTAGCCATCTTTATAGCTCTGCATCTTCTTGTACTGGTGCTTGGAGAGGTTCTAGGTAATTCCACCATTACTGTGAATATTTCAATTTCCCTTTCCAACAAGTTATGGTAAATGCTGGAGAAGAATTTTTAATAATTGTCGCCGTTAATTGATTAATTAGTTAACGCGATAATAATGCGTTAACTTGCCCAGCACTGATATATATATATATATATATTTATACAAATGATAGCAGGTTGTAAGGATAATGACATGCAGGAAAGTGATTATTATATTAACAAAGATTTACCTTGGTTGAACGTCAGTAACAAACTAGTAAAATGGATCAAATCGGTATGACGCCATGTCTTCTGTGAAAACTGATGGTATTTTGTCTTAACCCTTTTGTCTTACCTGCTCTACCTGCCAGGTTTGTCCAGTCTCCATATACTCTTTGATTAGCATTGCAACCTCTGACATGTACCATATATACAACTAACAAATACAATAGAGGGCATGATTCAAATAGGATGTTTTGACTTTAAATCTTTTTAAGCGCAGACAATATTTTAATAACTTTACATCAACCTTTGCAGCCTACTCCATCAGTGCCAAGGCTTATCAATACATAAAAATGAACTGGAGTAAATGTGATACTTTTTGTACTGATTTCGACCAATTATAGCACCTATTTCCAAAATGGGGACTGAATGTCCCAGGTTTATTGAAGAAAGTACGAGATGACAAAGAGATGGTCTTCTTTGCCAAAGTTTCAGTGGGGAAGGGCTGAGGTGCTAAAGATTAATATTCTCCCAAGACTGTCATTCATAGTGTCAGTCCTACCCATCCAGTTTCTATCAAGCTGGTTCAAAGAGTTCAAATCTTTGTTCTCCTCCTTGTTTTGGTGTAATAACCTAAAATTGTGATCAAGATAGAAAACAATGAAATTAAGGATAGCCCCACAAGTTTTTATGTAGAAACGTAATGTTTTTGAAATGCATATCTCCTTCCAACTTCTCCAGGTAGCAAGTATCACTATTAAACAATGTTTAACCATGACTAGCTCCAAACCCACTAAACTACCCTGAAAATGACAAACATTTTAAACAATTGCTTGTGAGTCTATGGAAAAACAGCTGGATAGCTACAGTTGCACTCAAAATGATTCAACCCCCATTGCAAATTAGGTTTATTGGCAAAATTTACAAACTTTCAGCTGTTTTCAATAAATGACTCAAACAAGAACAATTTAATAACTCAACACAACTGATGCTACAAGTGGGTTCTCCTAATTCAACACAAAATGCCACTTTTAATGACTACTGCAGTCTCAAAATTATTCAACCCCTTCATGACGAGCATCTTTAGTACTTAGTAGAGCACCCTTTTGCTGTTATGACCTGATGTAAACGTGATGCACAGCCAGACACCAGGTTCTGACAGCGTTCATGAGGAATCTTTCCTCATGGGCAATGGCCTCCAGCTCTCTAATATTCTTGGGTTTGTGTGCTGCAACCGCCTTCTTCAAATCCCACTTGAGATTTTCTATGGGGTTCAAGTCAGGCGACTGTGACGGCCACTCTAGAATCTTCCTGGACTTTTTCTGAAACCAAGCCTTGGTGGACTTTGAGGTATGTTTGGGATCATTGTCTTGTTGGAAGGTCCAATGACGCCCAAGCTTCAGCTTCCTCACAGACGACATGACGTTTTCTCCTAGGATTTCCTGATACTTGATTGAATCCATCTTGTCCTTCACACACTGCAGGTTTCCATTGCCAGAAGAAGCAAAGCAGCCCTAGAGCATCACCGAGCCACCGCCATGCTTCACTGTAGACAGGGTGTTCTTCTGAGCGTATGCTTCATTCTTCCTCCTCCAGACATAACGCTGATCCATAGGCATAGCATTTTGTTTCATCACTTCCTAGAACATAATGCCAATACTTCTGTTGCTTATTGCTATGGTTTTGAGCATTTTGGAGCCAACTTTTCTTGTGCTTTTGGGTCAGTAGTGGTGTGCGTCTAAACAGTAAAAAACATGATGAAAAAAAGATGTAGTGAGAATACAAATCAGCTGCATATTATTCATCCTATAGTCACAAACTCTAATGTTAAAATCCAACTGTCACTTTAATTTCTGTATCGATGCTTTTTTTTAGAAATTGTTGCCTAATTTAAAAAAACATTATTAAATTCCTACTGCTGCATCTTACAATAAAAACCTCAAATAGCAATCTCTATCCATTCCTATTATGTTGAAATTGAACATAAAAGGAAGTGCGGGTGTTTCTCAGTTTGGTTTCTTTGCTCTCCGAAAAGTCACACTTCAGAAAGTCAATAAAGAGTAACGAAACAAAAAGAAAGTCCTTGTGTGTGCACATTTGCTGCTTGTATGTTTACCATCTTGCTCCACTATCAGGATGTACCTTTTGTGATTTTATGATTGTGATTTCCAAGGTGCACATTGTATGAAATTCAACCAGTGATTGATTTCCCCTTGCACAAGGGGAATGACAGTGGGCAGATTATTGGCTTGTTTTTCTTCTCTCTCTCTTCACTGGTAATTTTCATGTTGTAAATGGAGGTATTGATTCACGCTCTTTGCTGTTTGTCCTGAGCTCAGTTTATCATCTACGGAGAAAACAGAAAGGGAAACTTGCTCAAGTTTTACATCATAGCATGTGGGACTGTGATCAATGGCTCCAACATGGCATGCTGTTTGCTCAGGGATGTTTGTAACACGTTTGTGATTTGATTTGAATTCCACTCTACCATTCCATTGATTCACTCTTTCTAATACATATTTTCCCAAAAATTGTGCACAAACAAAAGTGCTTTTCCATCCTGTTTCATTCAGGAAAGATTGATCTTTGTGATTGTTGAAGTTTGTGGGTATATATAAAATACCTTTAGCATATCTTACTAGCAGACAAGCAATAAGGCATTTGGATAATACTGTTTACAGATCAACAAAGAGGTAGCTGTTCCTGCCAAAGTTTTTTCAATTTCAAATATATATATATATATATATATATATATATATATATATATATATATATATATATATATATATATATATTTTATATATAGATGTTTAATATGAAAAGAAAAGCAATGTTTTGTACATGGAGAACAAAACACTGTACAATGGTTCAACCAGACTCAGTGAAAGGGTAGAAAGAGACAAAGATCCTTTTGAGCAACAGTTGAATAACAATAAAATAAATCATCATTCATTGATGAAAGAAACTGGAAGCTAAACATCAAAATGTGTGCATATTTGAATATGAATACATTCTGTTTCAGTATCAAGAGCACCACAATGCCTATAACAAGCTGGAAGAGCAGGTGCTCATCCAGGCTCTTGTCATCTCCCGCCTGGACTACTGCAACTCTCTACTCGCCGGAGCCCCGGCGACGGCCATCAGACCTCTGGAGCTTGTCCAGAAAGCCGCAGCTTGCCTGGTGTTCAATCGCCCCAAGTTCTCCCACACAACTTCCTTTCTCCGTTCTCTACACTGGCTAACTGTAAGAGCTCACATCCAGTTTAAGACTCTGGTGCTAGCCTACATGGCTGTGAAAGGAACAGGTCCTTCCTATCTCCAGGCCATGGTCAAGCTCTACACCGCCCGACTACTTCGCTCTGCTGCCTCGGGGCGATCGGTTGCCCTGTCACTCAGAGGTCCCGGCGGCCGATCAACCCGGTCACGGCTGTTTTCTGTCCTGGCCCCACTGTGGTGGAATGAACTTCCCACTGACGTCAGGACAGCAGAGTCGCTGCCCATCTTTCGGCGCAGGCTGAAAACCCACCTCTTCAGGAAGTGCTACCCTGAGCCTTCCACTTAGCACTTATTGTATTCATACTAGCTTGTTGCACTTATTGTATTCGTATTACTTATAGCACTAACTGTTTTTCTTGTTTCTGCACTGTACTTTGGCTCTGAGTTATGCTCTGCTTCATGCTCTTAGATGCTTGTTTGGAAAAGGAAATGTACTTATGACTTCTGGTGACTAGTAGTTCTTTTGATTACCAATGTTGATGCACTTATTGTAAGTCGCTTTAGATAAAAGTGTCTGCTAAATGACTGTAATGTAATGGAATATTAATATTAATTAAGGTGTGTTGCTAAAATGTCACCATATAAATATAAGGTGTTGGAATTTCAACATGTGGTCTGAACAAAGAAGGATGGTCCTACAGGTCCTGCAGAGCAGTCAGCAGCCTCATTTGAGTTAAGATTCACACCATCCCCGGGAAACGTTAAATCTCACCTATGTGTGAATTTTTCAACCAAAACCCAGCGCTGAGAAATCATTGGATGCTGCAGCTGAGTTCCGGTTCTACAGCCTGACGTCACAGCATCTATAAAAAACAGCGTCACTCTGACACATCACCTTTCCGTCCACCTCAACCTGGTGCTAGGAGGGGAAACATTTGCTTTTTAAGAAACCCTAGGTCGTAGTCTTAACTTCGCCGGCCGAACAACAGACTGTGTTTTTTTTTATCCTGAAGAAGAGAACGGATCATTTCTATGCCCCATTCTTTCACCACCGCCATATTGTTTGTAGTTCGTGGCCACGTTTTAGATTACATTCAGCCATTGTCTGAGTAGTTTCTCGCTTTTTCCCTACACACACACTCTCACCACAGATTGTTTGTTGATTTTAGATAGTAGGCTCATCATTTTATAATAGTTGTTGTTAGCTTTGGATATTATTTGACTTGATCATTATTATTGGAATTCAATAAACTCTGTTATACAATAAAAAGCATCTTTCTGTGATTACTTTTTGCATGTGTATTTGGATAATAGCTGGATATGTGCTCAAATTCAAACCTTCACTGTTCTTCACTGTTCCACTGAATGTGGAATAGTACTTTTGACTGTTGACATTTTGAATGAACACCAATTTTGAGACTCAATTTATAGTTTGGTTATCTCAGGGTGGTGCCCCGTTATTATAATCATTGTTAATATTCTTATTGACATTAATAATTCTATTGATGTCATTTTTTAATAGTTTTTTTAATATTTGCTGATAACCAAACATGCTCCTGCCAGATCCCAACAAAGGTTAATGGATAGTTAGCGCTACTGGAATTGGGTCACAGCAAATTAGTTGATTATACTATGGATAGACATATCAAAATGTAAACCTTTCCAATCCAACCACTGAGTAGACTGCAGAGGGCCCAAAGAAAAATGTCTAATCTAATATTTAGAGCACAAATGCAAGCACCGTTGTGGTTCAATAATATCTCAGATTACTAAGGCTTTTCTAAACTGGAAAACAAATTAAAAATCAAACAGTATTTTGGGGAAGATGGTTACAACATTCTCATCTGGCATGTAACACTGTCTCTTCTATGTCATTTATTTTTTTCAGATTAAAAAAATACATTTAGTGTCTGAATTATACTGTCTTTGTCTCTATTAAAATAATAATTATTGATGGAAGGAATTAAAACATCAATTAAAAAGGTAACTGGTGACAAACATATATGTTAATTACATGTGAGTCTGTTTCTACGAGCTATTCATAATCATTTCTTGATATCAAAATATTGATTATTTGCAGCTTTAGTGAATTCAGCAGGTTAGCCTCTGCTGACATATTCATATTTGCACAAACCTGCCTGAAATGCAAATGCAGTGAGCACACCTTGCCAGCACTGTGTAAAAGCCTTAATGGATCTGACTGCCGTTTTTTAGTGTGCCAACCTTGTCTCCTGTGAATTATGTTTTTACTGAACTAATTTAAATAAGCAAACCCCATTTTGGAGGGAACAATGCCTGAATTCATTGCATGTCATCAACATGTTTTCAGTCTCTCTCAGCTGTTAACTTTCAAATAAAGACAATTTCCCCCAAAATATAATTAATAGCAGGAGTGACTTGAAGCAATCAGCAGGCCATCAATACCTCCATGACAAGATTAATAACTGAGCACAGCAGGCAACTGACCACCAAGGGCTCCATAAATCCCGAGTTCATTGCATGTCTATTGGTAATTTGATTAACAGTTTAATCTGGCTATGCATCCCTTTAACTGGTAATGTCATATTAATTCCTCCAAAAACAAAATTGCCATTGATCACTGCAAACAACACTGCATGGTATTACATATCTTTCAAAACTTGGCCAGTATGAATGAGTAGTATATAAACATTATTCATAGGCGTTTGGGTTCTCTTTGAGCCCGGGGCTCTGTCCCATTTAATTCGGTTGTATCCTGTTTCATCGTGTCCTGTCTTTCACTGACTACTGCTGCTGCCTTAATCTTTGTGTCTTGTTTTTTTACTATCCGACATGACTTTTGCCCTCTTCTTTGTTCCTGATACCCTTTACTGTCCATTTCATCTCTTGCATTTCCTTCCTCCATGTGACCTATACCGACCTAGTACATAGCCCCATAGTATGACTGTCACTAGAATGTCTGGACTTACTCTTCACTTCATCGATGGGCTCTCTTGTATCAAAGACAACCAGTTTTGTTTGCAAAGCCTTTAATACTCACCCACTTGAAAACCTCATATTGTTCAAGTTTTCAGTTCTACTGTAAATATTAAAATGTGTATTATATGTTCATGTTCATTTTTGCAGTGCTACAGTAGCAGTCCATAAAAGTTATCCATATGGTGGAATGGTGGTGAATGGTAATGCCATTGTTGTTTAAAAAATGTACCTTTATATGGATTAGCTGGTCACATCGTCTAATCTTGAAGCTTGAAGCAGAGTTTATGTAAACCTTCAGAGTTTGTTCATGGTTGTTCATGGTTACATAACACACTGTAATAAAGGTATCTCAATATCTCAAATGCATATCAGATGCCTACTTCAAGACCGCTTAAAAAAAAAGTGATGAAAATTAGGAAGATGTCCAAAAAAGCAGAGAACAATCCCACAGCTGGTTTGTTTGTTTTTTCTGTACTACACACTAGTAATGTAGTGTTTGATCAGTTTTTTTTTTTTGCTTTTGGAAATGTTTCCTGTTCTGTCTCTACGGAGAGAAATACATAATTTGCCAGTTCACATTTAGTGAATCTTGACATAGGCAGAATCATTTAACTATTACATTTTCATTTTCAGTCATTGATAGTTTTTCTTTCTGAATGCTAATATTTGTAAATAAAGATGTACATTTATTGCTGAATAGAGATGGTGTAACACATTGAAAGGCTGTCTAATGGTGCAGCAGTGCTATGATGGAACTGAAAGTTTGTGTGAAGTAGAAGGAACACATCTAATGCTGTGTTCATTACACATTGATACTCAGCAGCATTTGGTCTTAACGGGCCAAATTAATTTACAGGTTAATTAATTTAGTTGTGCAGAAAGGGGCACTGACATATTCAGGGTAAAGATTGAGTTACCTGCATCCTCTTTCAGAACCAGCACAACAGGATGTAGACCAGAGGGCGTCACATGTAGAATTTTGTTTTGTACTTTCTGCTCTTAAACCAAAAAAAATATCCCCACTTGTATTGTACAGAATGACTGATATCCCCTCTTAGCCTGAACAAAATTACACTTTCTTATAATTGTGTATTTATATTATATATAGTTGAGATTTGATTATAAGGTTGCTTCTTGCACTGTTAAGACTGAACAGAATATGCAATTATGGATAAATAAGGACACACATATATCCTGATAACTCAAGCATGCTCCTTTTCGTTCCCAACTGTGATATCTGCAAGATTTTGTGAAATGCTCACTTTAGGAATGTACTTTACTGATGCAAACCTCAAAATGTCCATGGTGGCTTATAACTGCATTCTCATCCCAAATTGAATTGAGTCACAAACTGATGTAGGTTTCTGAAAGAAAAAAATAAAAAATAAAAAAAATAAAATAAATAAATATATATATATGTTAGGGCTGGGCAAGTTATCGCGTTAACGCATTAATTAATTAACGCCGACAATTATTTTATCGCGCATTTACACAATTTTTTTTATTATTAAACAGACAGTGAGTGTTTGTGTGGCACCTCTTCCTACTGCTGCCGCTCCCCCCTCGGGTGACACGTCTCGTTACAGGATCAAACATGACAATATCAAAATACATATTGTTGTGCTTTTTAAATAAACGTATAAGCACGTGAGAACAAACTGCTCTTAACTGCAACTCTTTATTAGCATAACTTCCCAGGTTCCCATGCTTCACCTACATTCCCCTGGGCCCTAAGTCCCTCCAGGTACAGGTTCTTATCACCCTCTATGTACCAACGTACATTTATAACAAATACCACACATATTACACGGTAATCAGCATTGCATATGTGTCTGACCAAAATACCAAAAAAAAAGCAAAAAATATATGATTAATTTAAATCATTTTTTTAGAGTTTTTTAAGTTTGTTAATTTGGAATATGTATAATAAGCATATCATTTAGTTATCACTACTGAGAATTTAAAAAACATAAAAAATGTATTAATCGCAGAAAATCATGCAATTAATCACGATTAAAAATTGTAATCGTTGCCCAGGACTAATATATATATATATTAAAAAAGTAATGAACTTGAAATTCACCAAGGACTCTGACTTTGCTCCCTGAACCATGTAGTTGCAACAGTTTAAGCATAATTATTTATCCAATGAGTAAAATGGGCATTGATCCTAAACTTTCAGTTGTTCAGTTGCTGGTAAAAACATTTAGGCTCATAATTCTTTAAAGTCAGATACTTTAACTTTGTAATCATGGCCAGGTGTTTAAATCAATTAAATATAATCTAACTATCTGTGGGAGCTTCTGCTCCAATGGATTTATTCAGTTAATTTGGAGGCACTGCAAATACACAATCCCATGAGGCAACACCCTTTCAAGAAATGAGATTTAGCTTTGGTACCTTTTTCTTCACTCTTATTGTATATTTGATGAACGCACAGCAGAGGGTAGAAGGCTTTTTGCCCAGGCCCTGGAGTAATCTTTATTGCTGCAGCTACAGTGTGACGCAGCATGGAAAATATCAGCTCTCTAACAGAAAAGAAAAGGTGAAATCATTTGCTTCTGACTGCATTCTTAGTGACGCTTTACATTCTTTCATTCAAGTAAACATTAAATTGAATCCCCGGACATGAAAGTGTTCTTAAATCTATCTTTGTGGACGAGAGGACAACAATTGTATTTCACATTAGGTACATGAAAATGTCTGTGCTTATAATAGCAGCTGTTGTTCTTGGTCACCTCGCAAATTAAGATCCCTGTTTTCTTTGATGAAAAGTTCAGAAGTTGTACAAATATGAAAAATGTTTTACAGCAAACAAAATAAGAAAAACTTCAACCAAATTTGCTCAACAACATTTTCGTAATCTAGATTAGAACATGATTGTTTTTTGTTTTTTTTTGCACAAGTCACTGAAGAATGGGTGTTGGCATATTTATTCTACATATGCATTCATATAGTATATTCGGTAAATATACTGTAGTTCTCTATTCATGCTAAAGTCACATTCACATTTGCAGTGGAACACATGGTCCATCACAGCTGCATTTAACTGATAAGGCACTTAAGGAACAAACCTGATGGCAGCACTGAGACCAAAGACCAGTAAAATAGATTGACTGTATAAATCCCATGTGGAGCTTTCCATATCTTAATAGACCAGCGAGAGGGCAATGATTTACAACACAACAAGCTATGGTGGTAGGTTGGTGTTATATGTGTGTGTGTGTGTGTGTGTGTGTGTGTGTGTGTTTGGCAAGCTCAGGATTTACCCGTGCAGGACTCACATTACTTTCCCTGAGTTAAGAAATACAGCTCCTGCACCGCACATCTGCTCAGAGCCACAGAGGGACCCAGTGAGAAACCAAAATGAAGCTGTCTGCTCAGCCACCGCTCTCCCCACTCACACTTCCATCTTTCAACTGCCGACTAAACTGTTAACTGTTTGTACCCTCTAATCCACACCTGACACTGAAGGCAAATCCAAATGAGACCGACTCTACTGTTGGTGGATCGGCTGGATTTGATGTGGAAATGCTCGAAACACACATAAATGGGAATTTTACCCATTCTGCCAACCATTGCAATAGCATCATTTTACTCACTTTGATCAATATATATGTATTCCCAATCTGTAGATCCGGATCTCCCCATGTGGAGATGGGCCACATTTTGTACAAACATGTATGTTCCCCAGAGGAACATACTTATTTACTCTAGCACCTACAGCAGATCAAAGTTTTTCCATTGAGTGATCTCAACAACTGCTTGATGGATTGATACAAAAAAAGATGAATTTTCATGACTTTCGGTAATCCTATGACTTTTCCTCTAGGTTTGCAGATTTGAATTAAATGTCTTAAACACTGTTAAATGTAATGTAATTTATTGTGGTTAAGAGATTCATGTACTCCTAAGATTGAATTCTGGTGAACATTACACCTGCTTGACATTAGCTTGTTAACATTGTCATTGTAAACCCATGTAAAAATCTATATGCAAAGGGAATGTGTGGGTTTGCTTATATCGTCTTGATTTTGAGCAACCATATTTAACTATATTTTGATTTCTCTATACACCGAAAAGCTTGGGAATAGCAATTTCCATCAGCTATTGGTCTGATGATGGATAACCCTCTGGGGCCAAGGGGCTATATTTCTGGGGTTCCAACTTGAGATTAGGGACTGAAATTGGAGTTGAGAGACGACTTGTACGACCGGAGTGTTTCACAAGTAGTCAGTTTACAAGCTAATTTGAAGCCAATAATAAACTCAATCATCGTCAGACGATAGCCGATAAGATCCAAGTTTTCATTTCAGCCAATGCGTCTGTTGCGCTCCATATGGACTGTTTACCTGCATGCAACCAAAGCCTGCTCGGAAGTTATTGGTTAATACCACTCAAAATAAAATCGCTTTCGATGCAAAAATCCTGCACCATCGCCTTCATATTCTACATGTGAATGCAGAATCTGTTTATAGAGATTACCAAGGAGCTAACCTGTGGGAGCCAGATAAAAAAAGAAGCTTCATATCACTCTTGTGGCTGTTACCCAAGAGAATCTGTCCTGATTTGCTGAGACCTTTGATCTGGGATTACACAGGGACTGAGAAGAGAACTAAGTGTTTGGCCTGGGAGAGCTCGTGGTGCAGCCTGAGGTGTTCCGGGCCTCTGAAGCCAATGGTGTTGCAGAATCCACTGGAAAGATTAAAAAAAGATTGAATTTAAGTGGTAGGAATATTGAGAAAACTGCTTTGGACTTGTTTAAGACATCAGGAACACAATCATTTTTAAATATACAATTGTGTGGAATATTTAAGTTTGTTACATGAATAGATGTGAGCCACAGCACACATTTTTTTATTTAATTGAATGTTTTTATTATGTGTTTTAATTTAATGATTATTCTAATTGTGTATTTTAAATCAGTATTCAATTTGTAATGAGAAAGAGAAAAAAAAGAAAAGCCATGCTCTCCCAAATAAATGGTCCTGTTTATTTAGTTCCATTAAAAGGTTTCTGGGGGGGAAAAAGACATTGAAACAGATGTAGCACCCATTCCCACACAGCCCCGGGCTTGACAGCTCAATGTTACTCCAGGAAGATGTCACCTCCCCTCAAACCAAAGGCGTTTTACAAAAAGAGAAGAAAAAAAAAGAAAAGAAAAATGCACAATATGTGTGTCACAGAGCTCGCCTCAGGTCTTTAGACTCAGAGGTGAGATACCTGCTGGGATCCCCTTACATCACTGCACTGAGCTCAGTGAGCTGAATATTCAGGGGGAAATATCCTTACTAATGCAAATAAAGACAAACACGTTTACCATATCGTACCCATTTTCTTTTTAGCCTGAAATGAACTTACAGATGATTTTCTTTTTTTTCACCTAAATGTTTCTTTCCTCTTTCCTCCTTTCCCCTCTTTCCCCATCAAAAAGCTTTGAATCAATTTCATGCCCTACAAATGCTGTTTACCCTCTTGGGTGTGAAACATCTGCTGCTGGCTCCCACTGGCTTCTTGAGCTATCCTTGCTCTCTCTCCCGCTCTCTCTGACTGTTTTTCAAAGAGTTTATGAAGAAGCTTGTCACAGTTCAGGCCTGGCGTGGAAATGGTCGATTGCTCATAATATGCCTTTGAGAATGAGTGCGTGCTGGGCATTCATTTCCTGTATTCATTGGTGAAGGACACTGCTACAGTCGATTGTTAATTCAACCTACAGTACATTTTGTGCCTCAATCATTTCTTTGTATCCAGCGCGTGTCTATTATGAGCCTTAGTGTTGTTGCTGAAAATGTATCTCTGATGTCCAAAGACCCTTTACAGTCAATGAAGGATCCCGCCATGTGGAAATGTCCTTTATGAAACCCTTTTAGAATAGTAGTTGTATTTATGAACACCCTGTAAATACCATTAGAATGTCTTTCCGTGTCTTGCTGTCAGCCTGTTTCTTACTACTGTTGTGAAATTTGCTGTTCTGGGGGCTATCAGCTTTGGGGTGATTTTAAAAAAAAGCCTGTAATTTTTGGTGCAGGATTTCTATGCAGTGCTAATAACTGAAAAAAAAAACTGTTTATATCGAAGTAAAGGAATACACACATTTTTTAGCATGGTTTTACTCAGAAACACTACATTAATTAAATGTTATTTTTAGAGCCTTTAACCAGTTACATGGGCATTTCTGATGAAATATGAAACCACTCTTGAAAGACATTACTTCTAAAAAAAGGGATCTATATTAACCAGGCTGTATCGTTCCTAAAAAAACATACTTATCTGAACCAAAACCATATTATTTTACTAAATCTAACCAAGTAGTTGTGTAGCCTAAACCTAGCTAATTCACAAAGTTAACCATGTTTAAAACTGCCAGTGAAAGAAAATATGTTTTGTTGGAAACACAATTGGGGATGCAGTTTTGTTGTATGGGGACAGAATTCTTGAGGAGGGTTTTCAATTAACTTTGACTGTTTTTCCAAGAGTGTGACTGGGAAATGCCACTCTCTTTTTTTCACTGGGACCTGACCTTTTCTTCTCCCAGCCGGTCTCTCTGGGTTTTCAATGAACTCATCTGGAGATTACCGGGGTTTCAAACCCACGAGATAAATATTTACACAGTCATGACATTCCACACAGAGAGGAAGCAACAAGATTGGTACGGCAGGTTGAAGTGCTAATAGAAACCCTCACAGCTGACATGATGCAGGCAGATATTGGAATGACAAGATAAGAATCATGAATTCCTTGTTTATATTTGTATTATTCAAATATACTGCATGCATATACTGTACACAGTATTCAATTTTGACCGTTACAAGTACCTGGGTTACTTTGTGTGTGGGCTTTTTCACACCCGAAAGTCAAAAACCTTGGTTTGCATTGTTGTCACGTAGTATGTATACATGGGATAGGTAACACCAAAGACCTATACATGGCATACCTACATCCTGTCATCAATACCGACGTGAACTGCATTTCCTTCCATCGGTTGGTTTGCAGATAATTAAAATGTCTGAATATTTGTACGTTTTATTCCGACAAACTCTTCATAAAATCAGGGGACCAACAAAAAACAAAACAAACAATTGGTCATCTCCATGAACTACTGTGACTAAGTGTTTTTTATTCATAAGATAGCTGAAGATAGTTCAACCACCATCTTTCCTTTACCTTAACTAAGTTCTTATTTTAATCCAAACTATTATTTTTCCCCAGATCCATATTATGCAGGAAAACACTGCTGTTGTTCTAGTATTCTAAGGGATTAAATCAACTTCACATATGATGCTAATACAAGATAGCCTCCACCCACTTTAAAGCGTCACCGAACACACATATTTAATCTCAAACGATATATCTGAGATGAAATGCTCGCATAATTCTACTGATAATCCCAGAGATCCCTGCTGTAGTGTGAAATGCAGGCGATAAGGCTCTTAACCAGTAGATTAAGGTCAGACTATAGGCGTTAACATGTGCCAACATGCTAAAGTGGGTATTCCAACATTGACACGTTTATCCAATGCAAATAATGTCACTGAAAAGCAAAGCTCTAAACATAATAACCGTTGAGTGGGACATAAATCCTTTCATTTGTCTGATAAGGAAACTTTCAAACCTCAACATGTGTCGACGGAAATTGTGGGCTTTAATCTTTTCCATTTTTCAGAGTAGTTTACCCTTTGGTGTTATTGACGTAAAATGCTTCATTACAGAATGCTTACAGTGTTCTGCGCTGCGAGCAGAGTGTTGTTGGTACATCTAAGGTGGGCTGTTTCTGTTAACCCTTACCTGCGCCCTAAACGGGTCACCACTCTGGGGAGGTGATTATTCTCTAGCCTGGTTAATGGTCCTTACTGACAGCACTTAATGAAAATTAATGACCAGCTTTAGGACGGCGCGCACATAAATAGGGCAGCCACTGTATTTTGCTCGAAGATCACAGATTCGCAAAGCAGCCGCGGTTTGAATTTAGATAGATAGAAACATAGATATATGCAGATAGATGGGGGGCACTAGGAGTTTACAAAGTCCTATCAACGTGTTTGCAGTCCGTGCCAATGTGTCCCTTCGTAGAATAAACGTTCAGAAAGTAAATCAAACATCCCCGTGGTAATACCCCAAATTTACTTGATGAAATGAACTCCAGGATGTATTTCTGTCTAATAATAACTAATTCCAGAGCCTAGCCAAGCCTCTGATGAACTACCTTGGCAGTATTCTTGCTTCATCATCTACTCATCGGCTGGCCCAGCCGCATGCGATGAGAAAGCAATAGCTAGAAGAGATCAGCCCCAGCCGTAAGCCTGTAAGAATCCCATTAATGAGCATTAATGGATGTCTTGGAATGCCGTGATCCCCGCAACATGGATTGGATCTACAGCCTCTTAACGTGACTCCAGTCTAAAAGATTAGGACTTACTCGAGTCGCAAGTAGATACATTTTACTTACCGTCTTTGAAGACTTCATCACCTTCGTTGTGCACAGGCCCGCAGCAGATTTTTTACCAAGTCTGTCATTTTCCTTTACAGTGGGCCAGTCGATAAGTGGCATACACTGTGTGGTGTTTGAGGATTGTGTTGTTTGCCTTATGATGACGTAGCTCCATTTAATTTAATAACGAGAAATAATGCTTGTTCCAGTGCAATTTGAGTAAATCCAAGTTTCAGTACAGAACATGTGTGAATTTCCGTTCTTACAGAATTTGGATGGCTGCCTAGCGACACAATGATTCTTAATGTTTCATTCAGATTGTTGTCAGTATTTAGGTTATATTTTGGATCTCATTTTAAGTAAAACGCGTTGGTTATTTAGGCAGGTAGAGCGTTGAGATTGGTGTTGAACAAAGTCAAACTGAGTAAAGACGTGGGACTCTGTACTTTACACAACTATATTAATCTTGGTTATGTCCTGTTTCAGAATATGCACCTGTCATTTGGGGGTGAGGTATTAGGGGGTATTAGCTTTTAGTGGGAAAAATGTGATGTGTAAATGTAACCCCCAAACGTCACAACTGTTCACTAAAAAGACCTGACATTTTGATATTTGACATTTTGTATGGACACCCCCGGCTAAGTGAGTTGAAATCCCTGTTTTGTATGACCCCATGTTAAACAGCGCTTATTCACATTGTGGCGTGTGTATCGGCTGGTATCAGGAATATTTATTACATTCTCTGAGAAATGTTTTACTCATAACTAAGCAATTTCATGTAATTTTGGAATATAATTATTACTATGAATAATGCCCAAAAAGCTTTAAGAAGAAACTTCTTACAGTTCAATAATTATTCTATTATTTACAGATACCAAAGCCTTCATCTGAAATGTAATTATACTGGACATGTTTGACCTATTCTGTAAACCAAGAAAGCTGATTCAGATAACATTTGAATTATATTTTGTTATTTGTTCAAATTTGTATTTGGTGAAAGTTATGTTCATGTCTGACTAATGTCTCACAACTACAACAGTACTGATTGCTTTTTTATACACTGAACTGACTAAATCAATAACTAACTAACAAACACAAAGCTGTGTTAATTGGTGGCAAACATGTTTACCGTTACTTGGTTCCCTTTGAGAATACATTCTCCATAGCACACGATCCTCAGTCTGTCACAACTTAAAATATGTCCATTGCAACTTCTGCTGCTGTTGTGTTGCTCTTTTCACTCTGATTGATTTTTGTGTTGTGCATTTAAAACACTGCATAAGTGGTTTACCGGATCTACCAAACATGCTTATTATGAAGCATTCCCTAAAGTTTTCCTGTTTCGCAAAGTCAGCGGAGCCTTGGTGAATGTGCAGAATTGGTGAATATTTAGTGTCATATTCAGCAAGAGGGAGGCTTTCATTCGGATGCAGTAGGTGCAAGCATCAGGGCTACAGTACATTTGCATGAACACACGCTGTACACATAGAGCATAGTTGTATGTGCGATGTAAATGTATGCATGCTTGTGTGCATTAAAATGTATATATGTACATATATATGTATGTATGTGTTCACACGTGTCTGCCGGTAGATTACATTGTTTTTTTTCTGAGATAACAGATATTTCTTTGTGTCTGAGTTTGTTGTGCTATTCCACAGAGGCCCAGCCAAGATATTAGCAGTCAATACTCGCATGAGGCATCTGAAACCATTGCAATTTATAGGCCTTGTTTTTGCTGATGCAGCCCGGCTGTCAAAATCATCAGCGTGTGCACACACAAACACCAGTCCTTCTGCAAGGCACGGAAACGCATACCGAGCAGACGCACCACACACCCCGAGAAAGAGAAGAATTGAATACCCTCTCTCTGTGTGTCTATTTCTCTCTGCCTCCCTTTCTCTTTTTCTCTGGCTGTTTATCTTCCCCTGCCTCTACCACCCCTCAATACTTCACGCCACTCAGAGATTATCTTGTTTTCCTCCACTTCCACGGCGGCAAACCCAGTCAAGCTGGGATCTGTGTGGAAAGCTGTCAGTCAAAAACCTCTCATCCGTGGTTTTGCAAATATTCTATAGCATTAGAGGAAAATAGCTGAGGTCGCTACACGGAATGCTGCACGGCAGTAGCGAAGCGTGCAGGGGGAGAAAAAAAAAATCTATTTTTCCGGAAAACAATTCAATGACAAGATATTATTCAAACCATGGCAGCGTGTGAGTTTAGAGTTGCATCTTGCAGGAGCAGTCCTTAGCCATGTGTACATATTACATTCTCATGACTGCCATTTTTTTAATAAACATTTCTTAAT